>NW_028327174.1:108224322-108826406 GCF_987537825.1 Furipterus horrens | reverse complement strand
CGGAATCCAAGGGAAAATGTCTCCCATGTAAAGACATGCCTTTTCAGTGATAACTTAAACTCTCCGATCAAAGAGCAGATCCTTCCTCCTTACAGGAACTGCGGTTCCCTACTGACAGCTCCAAACTTAACGGCTGCGGCTGCGAACTTGGCACAAGCTCCCTCTCATCACTCTCACTCCTCCACTCTCTGGCTCAGCCGGCCAGGATGGCTCGGGCGCGCACGCTACACCCGCCTCCCCCGCACCTTCTTGGCTGCTCGGGTGGGCACAGAGCAGCACGCCCAGGCATTCCGTGCCGGGACGCGGCGGCCTCCGGGCGCGATTTTCTTGGAGAGCTGGCTAGCTCCTGGGCGCACCCTACTCACTTGTGTCTTCTTCATAAGGAAAGGCAGTGCTGTGATCCAGCCCAGGCAGCGGTGTGGCGACTCCGTTTAGCTGTTCTGGAGCTCCAGCATATTGCACGAGCAGCGGCTGCAGATAGTCCACGCATTGGGTAGCCCGAGCGCAGCGCCCTCTCAGCGGCCAGTGCTTCCCCTGGCGCTCCCAGTCCGGCGCGAAGCGGCGAATGAAACTCAGGCCGGCGCGCTGCCAGCACTTTTATAGAGCTCCCTCCCGCCTGCTCCGGACACGCCTCCTTCCCTTCCGGAGCCCCGGCGAAGCGAGTCCGGGCACTGGCGCCGGGGGGAGACCCAGGAAGGCCGTCGGAGCACTGTGAATGCCCCAGAAGTTGGACAGATCGGGCGAAGCGCGGGACCTCGGGTGCGCACCGGCCCGAGGCCACCCGGGATCAGGGGCACCGAGGGCGAAGCTTAACAACCTGCAGCCGCTGCAGACGCTGCGGGCGCGACGAGTCCCAGCTCAGCCTCTCAGCTTCTAAGGGGCTCACCTGGCACCGCCCGAGCGAAATACCTTGTGCGTTGAAAAAGGCGGGGAGCTCCCTCTTTTATGCAGACGTGGTTCGGAAGAGGAGCCCGCTAGGACCCTAGGAAGTAATTCACCACATTCGCTTAAGAGATTTTTTTAAGGGGCTTAATTAGGATTTAGATGATGGTCTTACCCCTCTGTTTTTTAAAAAGCAATTGCTTTAGTGAATGATTATTTAATAATTAAAAGAAATGTTGGCTCAGTGTTAAGTATTGCTAAGGGAGATGTTATTTTCAGAAGGGTTCACTGCTGCTTCTGTAGAAATTAAGATAGAAAGAGAAGTGATAGATTATTAACTGCAGGTTCCCACACAGCAAGTGTTCTGAAAGCTGTACTTTTTGTCAGTTTTTGAAATCGGAAAGATAATGTAACAATAAAAATAGCGGACACCATTAGGTGATGCGCTTAATTACATACTAGGCGCCATGTTAAGGACTTTACATAGATTATGTCATTAAATCTTTTCCTCACGTCTATTGTATAGGTCCTATCATCTTTATTCCCATTTTATAGACTTAGAGAGGTCAGTTTTCTCAAACCACAGCCCTGGCTATATAGCCTTTAAAAAAATACTTAAAACAAATATTTTATTGATTCTCCAAAATCCTTTTATATTTTTCTTATAACTGGAGACCATTAAAAAGGCATTTTTATTATTTTTTAAAAGAAAAATGTTAGACATTAACATCAGTAATCTTTTGGAACAAGAATAATGTATAAATTTAGAAGTTAGGTATTATAATAAGAAAGCAGGATTCCAAATTTGCCTTCCACACAGCACCCCAAATACAAGCAAAAGTTTCTTTAGAAAGTCACAGAAGTAGAGTGTGGTAGGCAGTTAGATATGAGCAGAGCAAGGAGGCTGGGCCAGGAACAGAAGGTCATCAGGGTGAAAGCTCCAGCTGCCTAGCAATGGGCAAAATTGGGAAAACAAAGACCTCATCTCCGAACCGTAACCTTTCCTCACTTAGTATATTGCTGGTCATACAGTTTAGACCTTCTGACCTTTATATCACTGGTCATGTGGTTCAGACCCTCACCTGACCCTTTCCTCCTCTGGCATGTTGCTAGTCATGCAGGTTAGAACCCCTTGGGGGTGGAAGATGGGAGCAGAGCCAGAGAATCGCCTTAAGCATTAAGCCTCCAGGACAATGAGGTTCTGACCCTTATCAAATACATCTAGGCCCCAGTGTGTTTCAGCTCCAGGCCTAGAAAAGCAGCAAAAGCAGTAAAACTAAACAAGCATATGGACACCAGGACTGACCTCAGGACCAAATGCATTGACTAATGACCCTCCTGCCCTGGTGCTGACCAATCATTCAAGACCAATGACCTTGAAGAGACACACCTGGAAAGCTCATGAATACTTTATTGAAACTCCACCTCCCAACTTCCCCTAATATCCCCACTCTTAAAAGTCCTTAGGATGGAGGACCCAGCATAGGGCCATCTCGTAAACCCCAAGGGTCCTGTTTTTTGCCTCTGTAACTTGTTCCCTAAGCTCATTTTTTCTACAGATTTCTTCTTCTACCTCTATGACTTTCTAAATATATTTTCTCTTACATTTGAGTCTTGGCTCTCCCTCTCTCCTCTCTCTCTCATCAATCAATTTTAAAAAATGAGCCAAACCTATGAAAGAACAAGAAACTAGGCAAAATTTGAAGCTCACTGTCAGTTTTCTATTGTTGCTGTAACAAATAACCATAAACTTAATGGCTTAACTCAACACAAGTTTATTATCTTACAGATTGGAGGCTAGAAGTCCAAGATGACTCTAACTGGGCTACATATTGGCAGAGCTACATTCTTTATAGAAACCCTAGGATAAAATTCCATTTATTGTCTTCTCTGGCTTCTAGAAGCAGTTTACTTCTTTGGTTCATTGTCAAAGTCAGTAATGGCGAGCTCAGTCCTCACATCAAAGCGTCTTGACCCTCGCTTCTGCCTCTCTCTTCTACTTCTAAACCCTTGCGATTACATTGTGCCCACCTAGATAATACAGGATAATCTCCCTACTTTAGTCAGCTACTTAGCAATATTAATTCCTTCTATAATCCTAATTCCCTTTGCCATATAACATAACACATTCACAGGTTCCAGGGATTAGGATGTTGACATATTTGGAGGGTGATTATTCTGTCTACCACACTCAATAGCAAGTTTGGGGAGAACATGGACTGAAACGTGGTCTAGGTATGTCACTGCATCCTCGATCAAGCGCTTCACTCCACGTGGCTCTGGAGCTCGCAGCTAGAAGACTTCCTCCATAGTTAGAAAAATGAATGTTTAAAAAAGGACCAAAAGGAAAGCTTAAAGTATTAAGTAATTGCTTTTACTTTTAATCAAAACAGTACTGCAGACCATTTTAAGGGGAAGTAGAAAGAAGTCTGAAAACAGAAGCAAATATGACTATTGGAAAGGTAACATAACCAGCCTTTAGGAGTAATTTGGCTCTTCCAGAGTTTCCAAAAATTTGAATATATATTATGCACAAAGGAGCTACACTCCTGAAAATGTATCATATGGTCTAATAGAAAGGGAGAAGAGATTGGTTCTATTTCAGATTCTGTTATAGGCTCTATGACCTTGCCTCAAGTCAAAGGTTTAGCAGTGTGGCATGCATAACTATAAAGTTTCCCAAGATGATTTTAGGTGGTACACTGATGAACATTTTTGTTTATTTTATCAAATTAATATAAATTAAAATGTATGTGTTTATTTTTAAATTTATACTATATACTATATTATATATATCACACCAAACAGATGATTTCACTAGATTGTTTCTTAGAAAAAAGTTTGAATGGTCAATTTAAAGTCAGCTTAATGTATAACATTAAATAAGTAACTAGTACTAAAGGAAGATGTATAAATTGAAGATGACAGCAGAGTAGATAGAAGATACACCCACCTCCTCCCGGGACCAAATTGGAATTACAACTAAAATATATAGCAATCAACCTGAATACCCAACTGCACACTAACTGAAAAAAAGTCTTATAACCAAGGCGAGATAGAAGAAGCCACATCAAGACTGGTAGGAAGTGCAGGTGGCAGCTGAGGTTCCAAAGGGTTATTTCAGATGTGAGAGTATGGGGAGTTCCTCCTGTTAAGTGAGAGATCTCAAGCCCAAGTTGCGTACCCCAGCACAGAGAACCAGAGCCTGGAAGAGGCACCCACATAACTTCTGGCATGAAAAACAGCAGGGTTTCTGTCTGCTAGGGAGAGACAGGACTCTGTGAGAAACTCAGGCACCCTCTTAAAGGGCCAATGGACAAAATCTTGTTCATAGCCACTCACCAGAAGAAAGCAGAATACAATTGTGGGAAGAGAGACTGAGGTTTGTGACTCTGGGAAGAGAACTGAAGGGACAATGGCTGGAATCCCCTGTGCTGAATCACTCTTCCACATTGCAGACACTGTAGTTCTTGGGTGGAGCCAGCCCCTCCTTGCAGCATCAGCCTGAGGGAAAGCAGTTGCCCCACCCAATGGACTGACTACCTGTCTACCCACCCTGTGGAGCTTCCACCCTGCTAAAAAGTCAGCACCTTGGACTGGGGTCTAGAGGTCTAGGAAGACTCAAGGGGTGCCAGTGACTGAGTGGGTGGCTTAGGGGCAAGGGCCATTCCTCCCACTTCCCCTTGATCCTCACTGGTGCCTCCCCTCATGATAGATGTGCTTGCCCCAATCTCCAAACTCCCAGCAGCCCTACTCTCTTGACTCTTGGTAGCTTGGCTTTGCTGTTTCCTGGGCAGAATCAGCACAGTCTGAGTTGTGTGGTACTAGAAAGGGGGCTACCCCCCAACTTCCCCTGAACCTGACCAGTACCCCCCCCCAAATCCCAATGGCCCCACCCTGCTGAGATTGGGCTGCTGGCAGAATCTTGGACAGACTGAGTTCTGTGGCTCTAAGATGGGAACTTTTTTCTTCACATGCACAAATGGTGCACAGCCTTCCCTTCACATTGCCAAATCTTGGTCTGTTTAGCCCTAAAAAGGTCTGCCAGCCTCATCCTGGTGACTTCTGGAGATCCTGCCCCAACACAAAGGTATGTGAGCAGCCAGCAGATGGCAACTAGATATACTCTTGATTTACTCTAAGACATTTGCTGAATAGCCTCAGACCCAGCACTGGGACCAAGATTGAACTGTATACATCTGGAAAACACTTCTCACCCCTACCTGGTAACTAATTGAGAACCTATTGAATGCAACTCAAATATTGCCAGAAGCTATTCAGTGACTGAGCCTAATAGGCAGCTGGCAGGTGGAGGTAGTCAGAGGAGGACCTCAAGGTTCCTAGGGCTTTCTCTGACCTGTCCCTGGCCCAGTGCTGGTAAAAGCATGCCTTCATGTGCAGTTTGATCCTTCCCACACACACTTAGGCCCATAAATTGAGGAAGATAAAATAAAGGAAGCATATACCGTGTTCATGGATTGAAAAAATTAACATCACTAAAATGTCCATACGACCCAAATCAATCTATAATTCAGTGCAATTCTTATTAAGATGCCAATGGCATGTTTCACAGATGTAGAAGAAATAGCCCAAAAATTTATATGGAACCAAAAGAAACCCTGAATAGCTACAGCAATCCTGAGAAAAAAGAACAAAATAGGAGGAACCATAATACTTGATATTAAACTAAACACAAGGCCACTGTAATCAAGATAGTCTGCTACTGGCATAAGAACAGACACATAGATCAATGGAACAGAATAGAAAGTCCAGAAATAAACCCATATCTCTATGGTCAATTAATATTTCACAAAGGGGGCATGAGCATACAATGAAATAAAAGTAATCTCTTCAATAAATGGTGCTAGAATTGGACTGGTACATGCAAAAAAATGAAACTAAACCACCAACTTACATCATACACCAGAATAAACTCAAAGAGGATAAAAGACTTAAATATAAGTTGAGTTACCATAAAAGTTCTAGCAGAAAATATAGACAGTAAAATTTCAGACATCCCACGCAGCAATATTTTTGTTGATATACCTCCTAGGACAAGGGAAATAAAGGAAAAATAAACAAATGGGGCTACATCAAATTAAAAAATTTCCGGTACATTTACACAATGGAATACTATGCAGCAGAAAGAAAGAAGGAAATCCTACCTGTTGTGACAGCATGGATGGAACTGGAGAATATTATGCTAAGTGAAATAAGCCAGTTGACAAAAGACAATATGCCATATGAGCTCCCTTATAACTGGAATCTAATGAACAAAATAAACTAAAGAGACATGGAAACATGGAACAGACTGACAGCTACAAGAGGGGAGGTGGTAGGGGAGAATGGTGGAAGGAAGGGGAAGGATTAGTCAAAGAACATGTATGAATGACTTGTGGACATGGACAATAAAGAGAGGACTGACTGTGGCTGAGAGGGCTGGGCTGGGTGGAGGGCTGGGCTGGGCGGAGGGGGGCAAAAGGGCAAAATTGGGACAACTATAACAGAATAAATGATAAAAATAAAATAGGGAAAAGAAGAGAGAAAAAATAAATAAATCTGAAGGAGGACTAAAGAGCTTTCAAGACAAGGAAAAGGCTAAAGGAGTTTGTTACTACCAAACCAGTATTACAAGAAATGTTAAAGGGTTTTGAAGAAGGACAAGAGCAAGAACAAGAAGGAGAACAAAGAAGAACCAAAAGAAGAAGAAGAACAAGAAGAAAGAAGAAGATGGAGGGGGAGGAAGAAGAGGAGGGGAAGGAGAAGAAGAAGAAGAGACATAGTAGTAAAGAATAAAGTGTCAATAAACATAACTATCAGTGATTACTTTTAATGTAAATACTTAAATGATCCAATCAAAGGTCATAGGGTAACTGAATGGTTAAAAAAAGAAGATCCATATATATGCTGTCCTCAAGAGACCCACCTCAGAGGAAAGATACACACAGACTAAAAGTAAAGTTATGGAAAAAGATATTTCATGAAAAGTGGAAATAAAAATAAGCTGTAGTAGCAATACTTATATCGAATAAAATAGACTTTAAAACAAAGGCTATAATAAGAGACAAGGAAGGGCACTATGTCATGATAAAGGGAACAATTTAACAAGAGAATATAACCCTAGTAAACATTTATGCACCCAACACAGAAGCACTTAAATATATAAAACAAATATTGATGGACATAAAGGGAGAGATTGACAGTAATACAATCATAGTAGGGGACTTTAATACACCGTTGACATCAATGGATAGACCTTTCAGACAGAAAATCAACAAGAAAACAGCAGCCTTAAATGTCACATTAGATCAGATGGATTTAATGGCTACCTTCAGGTGTACATGGAGCATTTTCTAATATAGATCACATGTTAGGACACAAAACAATATCAATAAATTTAAGAAGATTTAAATCATATCAAGCATCTTCTCTGGCCATAATGATATAAAACTAAAAATAAATCACAAGAAAAAAACTGATAAAACACACTACATGGAGGCTAAATGATATGTTACTGAACAATGAATGAGTCAAAAATTAGATCAAGGAAGAAATCAAAAGATATCTTGAAACAAATGAAAATGAAAAGACAACAACCCAAAATCTATGGGACACAGCAAAAGCAGTCCTGAGAGGGAAATTCATAGCATTTACAAGCCTACCTCAAGAAACAAGAAAAAGCCTAAATAAACAATCTAACGTTACACTTAAAGAAACTTGAAAAAGAGCAACCAACAAAGTTCAAAGTGAATAGAAGGAAGGAAATAACAAAGATCAGAGAAGAAATAAACAAAATAGAGTCTAAAAAAATACAAAAGATCAATAAAACGAAGAGCTAGTTCATTGAAAAACTAAACAATATTGACAAATCTTTATTTAACCAGTCTCATCAAGAAAAAAAGGAGGACCCAAATAAATAAAATCAGAAATGAAAGAGGGGAAGAAACAACTGACTCCACAAAAGTACAAAATATTGTAAGAAAATATTACAAACACCTATATGCCAACAAATTGAACAACCTGGACAAAATTGATAAATTCCTATAAATATACAATCATCTAAAATGCAATCAGAAAGAATCAGAGAATCTGAATAGACAGATTACAACTAGTGAAATTGAAGTAGTAATCAAAAACTCTCAACAAACAAAAGTCCTGCAATGGATGGCTTCATAGGAGGATTTTAGCAAAGAACTAACATATTCCTTTTCAAACTATTACAAAAAATGCAAGAGGAGGGAAAACTTCCAAACACATTTTACAAGATCAGGATTATTCTAGTTCTAAAAGTGGATAGACACCACAAAGAAAGAAAACTATACGCCAATATCTCTGATGAACATAGATGCTAAAATTCTCAACAAAACATTAGCAAACCAGGTCCAGCAACACATTAAAAAGATCACACACCATGATCAGATGGTACTTATTCTGGGATGCAATTTTGGTACAATATCCACAAATCAATAAACTGATGTACCACATAAATTACTTCAAAAAGAATAAAATACCTAGCAACAAATTTAACCAATGATGTAAAATACTTGTATTCACTGCCTGACACTGAAGAAAGAAATTGAAGAAAATATAAATAAGTAGAAGAATATAACCAGTTCATAAATAGGAAGAATTAACATCATTAAAATGTCCATACTACCCAAAGGAATCTATAGATTCAGTGCAATTCTTATCAAGATACAAATAGGGTATTTTACAGAACTAGATCATATATTCCAAAAATTTATGAGAAACCACAAAAAACTGAATAGCCACAGCAATCTTGAGAAAGAAGAACAATATTGGCAGAATCACATTACCTGATATCAAAGCAGACTACATAAGCATAGTAATCAAAAGAGCATAGTTCTTGCAGAAAAACAGACATATTGATCAATGGAACAGAATAGAGGGCTAGAAATGAACTCACAGTCACACTTTTTGATCAATTAATATTTGACAAAAGAGACAAGAACACACAATAAGGTAAAGACAATCTATTCAATAAATGGTGTTAGGAAAATTGGATAGACATGTGCAAAAAAAAAAAAAAGAAAGAAAGAAACTAGACCAGCTTCAAACACCATATACAAGAATAAACTCAAAATGGATTAAAGACTTAAATGTTAGATCAAAACCATAAAAACTCTAGAAGAAAATATAGGCAGTAAATCTTGGACCGTTCTCTTAGCAATATTTTTTCTGCTATATTGTCTCAGCCAAGGAAAGCAAAATAAAAAAAAAATAAACAAATGGACTGCATCCAACTAAGAAGATTTTGCACAGCAAAGGACACAAACCATCAACAAAATGAAAAGACAACTTTCTGAATAGGAGACTACATTTGCCATTACATCTGGTAAGGGGTTAATATCCAAAATTTATAAAGAGTTTATAAAACTCAATACCAGGAACACAAACAACCCCATTAAAAATGGTCAAAGGACCCACCCTGGGTCAGTGGATAGAGCGTTGGCCTGCGACACATGCCTGGGTTGTGGGCCAAGTCCCCAGTTGCGGCATGTGAAAGGAACCAATCGATATCTCTCACACATCAACGTTTCTCTCCTTGCCCTTTCTCTAAAAAATAAATAAATAAAATATATTTTTTAAATGGTCAAAGGACCTGAATAGACACTTAATCAAAGAGGACTACAGATGGCCAATAGACATTTGAAAAGATTCTCACTAATTGTCAAACAAATGCAAATAAAAATCACAATGAGTTATCACCTCACACCTGTTGGAATGGCCATCATCAATAAATCAACAAGCAACAAGTGCTGGTGAGGTTGTGGAGAAAGGGGACCCTTTTGTACTATTGGTGGGAATGCACACTGGTGGAGACACTGTGGAAAGCAGTATGGAGATAGCTTAAAAAATTTTAAATGAATCTTCCTTTTGGTCCAATGATCCCACTTCTGGGAATATATCCGAAGGAACCCAAAATGCTAATTAAAAAAACATAAGCACCCCTATGTTCCTTGCAGTGTTATTTACATCACCAAGATTTGGAAGCAGCCCAAGAGTCTACCAGTAAATGAGTGGATTAAAAAAACTATGATACATTTACACAATAAAATACTACTAAGCTATAAAAGAAGAAAATTTTACCTTTTGCAACAGAATGGATGGACCTGGAGAGTATTATGCTAAGTGAAATAAGCCAGACAGAGAAAGACAAATACCATATGATTTCACCCATATGTGGAATCTGATGAACAAACTGAACTAACAAGCAAAACAGAGACAGACTCATAGCTATCAGAGGGTAGGGTCAGGGGGCTGGTTGAAAATGGTGAAGGGATTAAGAAAAAAATTCACAGACTGACAACAGTATGCTCATTGCCAGAGAGAAAAGGCGGTGAGGCAGACAGGAGAGGGCAAAGGGGGGATAAATGGTGATGGAAAGAGGCGTGGCCTGGGTTGGTGAATACACAATACAATTCATAAAAAAAGAGAAAAAAGAAAGGAAGGTATATATGACAAAACTCATGAAGTTGGTAGAACTACTGAAGCTTGGGAAACATCAATCTAACCGTACTAATTTTATGAAATTAATAGGATGGAATGGCCTAATAAGTTAGATGAGGTTTAAAGAAACCAGGGGGTAGATCTCTCAGAAATTAAGTTTAATTTCTTTTCATTCCACTCAATAATTCACCTCAGTTCTCAATGTATTCATCTCCTACAGTGCTCTCTCACTCTCTTCTCTCCCTTCCACCATCCTTCCCTTCTCTTCCCTCTCAGTTCTGTCTCATCCTCCCACCTCCATAGTTCATTGGCTCTCTAGCTACATTAATACCATCGCTGACTTTCTCACTGATAACTCTGTATCTGCTGTTTCCTTCATACTGTTGCATTACAGTTGCTGTATGATCATGTTACTTGAAAGCAGGTCAAGAGAATAAAAAAACATATGAAAGGGATTAGAAAGAGTTAGTATGCAAATCAAAGCTAGGAGGCAAGCTCATGGGAAGTCACAAATCGGTCAGAAACAGTGAGATTTCTTTTTAAGGTAGGCGTTTGAGAGAAGACACTGGCCAGAATCCAGTTCCTTAGGAGAAAAAAACCAGGAGCTACTTAAAAGTAAACAAGAGGCATACATAGTTATGCTACAAGTCGATGGGAGACATGGGAAATATTTTCTTTTAGAAATAGTAGGCCCCAATTTTAGGGTGCAAAGAGTTCAACGTTTGATAGAGTGGAAAATCTCTCCATGATTATCTACTCTTTCTTTGCATAACTTTCAGGGCTAGTTTTTCCACCATACTGTTTTTGATCAAAGTAATTGTTAAATAGCTTTAAAAAATACTTTAATATTGCTATTGTTAAGAAACAGATTTACTTTAGTAAGTAAATCTTCTAAGTCTCGGTTTGTGCACATGAAACATATTTTTTCTTCACCACTTTGTGGCTGCCCTCTGTTAGAAAAACATGTTGATTCAGTACCCTACTTTTAAAAATGTGTCCCCTCAAACTAAAGCCCATATTGTCTGACTAGGCCAAACCAGAGGGATGCTATCTATTCCCACCTTTGGGGAAGTAGAAAAGGAGAAGGAGAAAAGTCACTCTTTGATCATTACTCCTCTGCCGAAAACTGGTAGCTTACCATTGCTCCTGCGATGAAGAAGAAAATACATTAACAAAGGCTTCAAGGTTTCCAGATTCTGGTCCCTTGCTGCCTCTCCAAAGTCAGCTCATACTGTGCTACCCTGCTTTAGAGACAAGGGCCTTCTTTCTGTTCTTCAGAATTCCCTCCCATTTTAGATCCTTTGCATATACCCTTCCTTCTGCCTCTGCTTAGACCACTTTGCTCAATGCTCTCCTTTTTGCCTAGTAGAGACCTCATTCTTGAGATCTCAACTCAATAGTCCCTACATTCCCTTCCTCAGGCAGGCTTTCTCTAACCTCTGATTCAGTTAGAATTCCTTATTATAAACACAAATATGAATTCCCTCTTCTTTGTAGTACTTACAAAACAGTGTTAGTTTGACATTTCTTTGTGTAATAATTTGATTAAAGTCACTGACTGTTACTGTTCTCACTCATGATTTTATCTTCAGTGTCCAGTACAGGTATAGGACACAGTAAATCTCTCAAATATTTTTCTAATTAGGTTGCTGATGCTAGACATGAGTCAGGGATTGAGCTCAGCTCTTAGCTTATACTATGTCACTAACTTCTCACAACAATCATGTAAGTGAGATCATTTTTCTGTTTGGCAAATAAGAAAACTGAGACCAACAAGGTAAGGTTATTTAAGATTCCTCAGTCAGTAAGTGGAAAAAACCATGATCTAATGCAAGCATATGGGCTATGATAAGGACTCTTTATCGGCTCAGTACAGTTTCCTATTCTTTCTCTTCCACCAGAACCCCACTTTCTTTTGTAGAATTCACACTCAACTCCATGTCTTTCAGGGGTGTTTGTCATTCACAAGGTTCTGTTGTTGCCCCCAACTGTAAGAGTGGCTTTAGGATCCAGTTCCATCCAGTTGCCTGATTGGTGAGGTATGGACACATCACCAGAGATGCGCCAGTCAGAATCCCCTGTGGATTCATCTGCTAATGGTAATTGGAAAGAGTATCTCTTTCCTATGGTGTTGCCACACTACAAAAATACACAGCTTCCTTTATCCTATAGTTGTGTGGTGTTATCATCTTTAAAAATAATGAAAGAAATTAGTTCACAGTTTTCTTTGAATAACCCAAATTTTCTTGTATTCAGGGTATACTATAAAACTCACTTGTTTCGTTCAGTTTTCTTTTGTTTTGTTTTGTTTTTCTTTTTCTTTTTAGTTATAGAATAATATAAGCAAATACTGCCAAGGATAGTAAATGCTTAAATTATTGGTAGTCAGCTTTCTTTCATATTTATACTGTGCCTAAAAATTATTCACAATCCTAATTTAAAGAATCAACAATAAATAATTACATTCCTGGAGAAAATTGAACCTATATAATACCCATCATGAATATTCTTAAAACTATTTTGTGAAATCCTAGAAATGTTCATAATATTAATTCTAGTGTACAAGTGTTATAAATAAATATTGATCACATATCAGATAGAATTTAATTGCCAAAAAAAGGAAATCATGTTCCATAGAGATTATAATACAGCTAAATCATTGCACTGCATGTCTATCAAATAATCAAGAAGGTATTAGCTATCATGACCCAATGGCATGTGAAATTATCACAAAATTCTAAAGAAATAAACTTACTTAAACAATCTAGGAAGAACTTGGGTGAAAAGGAGTCCAGTGGATCTTAGAGAGGAAATTTTCTGTTACATTTAAAACTATTAATTTTAATAGTTTAATTTGAGCTCTGACCAGTGTGGCTCAGTTGGTTGGAGCATCATCCCATAACCAAAAGGTTGTGGATTCGATCCCCACTTGGAGTGTGTATGGGAGGTAACCAATCAATGTGTCTCTCTTTGCTTTTCTCTCTCTCTTCCTCTGTCTCTTAAAGCAATGAAAAAATGTCCTTGGGTAAGGATAGAAAAAAAACACAAAAACTATTAATTTGACTTTGCAGAAATAACTCATATTATGTATCCATTAATTAACTCATTTTACCAATATATCATATTTTAATACCTCCAGATGACATTAATAATTTTCTCTAAAATGTATTTATTTCTGTTATCACTATGCTACTTCAGAGTCTCATGAATCTCACTTAAACTATGTTAGCCAGTTCACCAATGGTCCTCTCTTACTCCAGTCCATTTCAACATCGCTACTAATGTTATGGCAGCATGTATAAAGATCTAGTCATAACACTTCCCAACTTGTAAATGTATTTGACTCTTGGTGCCTAGAGAATAAAATCCAAAAACTCCTTACAATTTGGCCACAATACTTATAATTCTCTAGACTCATCTATTATACTAACCACTTCCTTCCAACTGGCTATGTTAGACTTCTCAACATTTTCTCTTTGATCCCATTGTTCCAGTGCTCACACTGATCTTTTTAGCATGGAGTATCTTTTCCCCTATTTTCTGCCTGAAATCTACTTTTTATCATTCAAATCTTGGTTCAGATAACATTTCGTCTTTAAAAGAAATAGTTGTTCATCCCTTACTACCTTAATTAGGTTTACAATTAATGGGAAAATTAATTTGTAATACATGAGCCTTCACTCAGTGGAGAGAATAATATTACTCAAAATATGTTGAGTGAAAGAACAAAATGAGCTGTGGGAATTTGATGGGAATGTTCTAGAGAGAGGTATGTATATAGGGACATCCCTATATACATAAAAGTTACCTATGTTTTCATGCTCTTTTTTTCTAGTAAAAGTTTAATAAATATATTTTGACTCAAAATTATTTTTAATAAAAGGTAAAATTATTTCATTTAATGTAAACATTTTTGTTTATATCTTCCTAATCCTTAGAGATTTCAGAAACAGTTTTTTCACAACACATAAGTTTTAAAACTAGAAGAGAATTTTGATAATATGCACTTTACACAATTAATCTACAGATGAGGAAAGTGAGGCCACAGAAAGGGAATTTGAATGAGGGGCAGAACCCACATTTTCAGCATTGATTTATGAAATACTTTCCAGCTAGCCCAGAAACACTACATCCAAGGAATCAAGGTTAAAGAGCAAATATTCCAACCTTGTTTATAGAAAACAAAATTTGTTATTTTAAAAGTATTCAGAGAAGAATATCTAGAGAATAACAAAAGGTAGAATTGATTTTCTAAATGATATATATTCTTTAAATATGCTCTTTTATATTCTATATTCTCAGAATATAGGAAACTGTTGAATATGTATAGTGTAGATGTTCAAATAATGTGAAATAATACAAGTTTTATGTATTTTTCAATGGATCCCTCATTTTTATAATATTTTTAAAATATGTTACTTAATTGTACATTTTTTTCTTATTTTTTCTGGTATGGTTTTCATACATATCTCATAAATTTTATGTGTATTAGATAACTTAATTTAGGCTGGTGTTTTTGGCAGTGATGTTGTTCTCTTTTAAAATCAGTTATCTGATTTTATTTATTATTTATTTTTAAAAAGATTTTATTTATTTATTTTTAAAGAGGAGAAGGGAGAGAGAAAGAGAGGGAGAGAGACATCAATGTGTGGTTGCCTCTTGCACTGCCACAACTGAGGATCTGGCCCTCAACCAAGGCATATACCCTGACTGGGAATCAAACCAGCGACCTTATGGTTCACAGGCCGGCACTCAAGCCACTGGGCCACATCAGCCAGGACAGTTATCTGATTTTAAAAGAGATTTGTGGCCTCAACTGTGGCAACATTCTTTTTTATATTCTACTTTTGAAATGTATGCTCTCTAATGAATCATTTAAATGAGAACTTTCTAGAGCATGGCTTATTTCCTAATTGACAAGTTTGTTCTGTACAACTCTTGAACAGCATAGTTAATAAAGAGTGTAGAGACAGACAAATATACTATTTTATAAAGCACTGTCACAAGATGTAATGCAACTCCCCTGGCTATCTGTTCTATAAAAATTATAAACAAGGAATGGCAGAGCAGCTATCACATATTTGGAACTTTCTTTTTTTTGAGGGGAGGTTGGTGGTAGGTGTTGAAAAATAGATTTGACATTAAGGCTGCTAGGGACCAAATAACTTGATATTGTGGCTTCCACAGTCTGAAATAAATATCCTAGATGCTTTTATTTATTTGTTTATTTTTAGAGCATGTGCAACTTGGTTAGACAAGTAGCAGATTTTTCAAGTCTCCCTTCAGCATCATCAGACCACATAGCAAGTTTGGATAAAAGACATTTGTTAACAATGTACCTTATTGTCAGTGTTTTTCCCTCGGCTACAAACTGAGTGTTTGCTGTGACTCCATCTTTAGAGGTTATGGAGATCTTGACCAATTTTTAACCTATTCTTGAGGGAAGACCTTGAGGGGAGAGTTTGTTTTCAGAATTTAGAGTTTCAAACTTAGAATTCCTAGACATTATCTTTAGCCACATACACCAGACACCCTTACCCACCTTCCTCTGCTTTATTCTGTTTTCATTCGAAGACGTCATTCCATGCAGTGGAGGCTCCCTGACAAATTCCAGATACCAGATTTCTCATACTGAAGACAGCACCCAGGGTGAGACAGTAGGTGAAAATAAAATGATCCTTGTCATAACCATTAGTTTTAAATATTTATTTTTATTGTCATTTATAAATAATACATATATAAACTGAATTATTGCTATCATATCTTCATTTACCTTAAAATATTCAGTGTAGTATTGTGTATGCGGTATGTGATTGAGGATGCATCCAGGTGCTGGTAGCATCAAGAACTTTGGTCTTGGTTTGGCCAGTTAGCTTTCTCACTAGAAGTTCCATGCTCAAGATGATATTAATGTAAGTAATTCTATATCCATATCTATATTATCCAAATCTAGCTTATTTGTAGATGTTGGAAATATGTTAGAAATAAGTATGGTAGGTGGTATTAATTAAAAGCATATTATAGGGCTAAATTCTTTTTTAGAGGAGAAAATGGAAGCTTATTGAGCAACATCATTAATGTATGAAAAAAAAGCTTTTCTTGGTAAAATTAAAGCTCCTTAGGTATGTGCATTAGCTAAAATTGCTTTAGAGACATAGACGTGAACACAGTATAAGAATTCAAGGAGGCCTGAAGCCTTTAGCGGTAGGAATGATGCTTGAGACTTGAGCCCTAAACAGACTGGTTTCAGCCATTGGTGTGGGAAGATTTCTAATGATGAGTTTGTTTTGGGTAAATATTCTCATGCAAGATGTTAATGGGAGCACTTAAATATACCATGAGCTGGAAGTTTATAAAGCTTTAAAGAGCATTTTGTATAAACTGAGTTGTGTCTACTTGTCAGTAACTGGTCTACATGTGTTCCAGAATTTGGTCTACAATATGTTTTCAATATGATCTAGTGGCTACATAATCTACCATAAAGCACCTAAGAGTTGTGTATAAAAATTGGCTTGAGGTCAGTCATAACTGTTTATGGAGCACTTACCAAGTGCTAAATATTTTGCATACATTATTTAATATTTATAGTAATCTAGACAACAATTCTCATAATGCTCTGTGCACAACTCTTATTGTTTTTGTTTTTAGTAAAACATCTATGCATAGGATGGTGCTAATCATTGTCATGATTTAGAAAAAGAGAAGAAAGATGATCACATCCACCTATGAGGGGGTACAATTACCTTGTTTTACAGATGTAGAAACTAAGCCACAGGGTAGTTAAATGACTAGTCAAGGTCACAGAGCTAGAAAGTGGTCAGTCTTGGATTTAACCTGTGCCTGAGAGACTCTGAAACCCATCCTTCTAACCAAAATGTTTTACTGCATCCTTTAATGATTCTTGTTAAGCAGAAGAACTTATGGGCTAAGAAGTGAGTTAAACATTTTGTATACTACAGTATTTATGTTTCAGAGTTTTCTTATGTGGTTGAAGGTAGAAAATAGCTTGTCATGTCATAGGGCATGCTGGTTAGCTATCAGATGTATAGAATAATTAGACACCTTTCTAAGCAGTACTCTCAGAGTGGGAAATGTCCTTAAGGACTTTGATTCAAATGACTGATTTCATGACAAAGAAGGGCTCAGAAAGCTGAATACTGTTCTTTTACAAGAAAGCAAAGGAAATAGGCTACCTCTGAGTCTTTTCAGGGCAAACATTAGAAGCTGAAGATTATCTGTGCTGATTTTTCCCCTAATAACCATTATTGGATTCCTGGTTACATGACCTTAGTATAGCTTGTACAATATCATGTCTGTAACCTTTGTGTTTGTCGGTTTATCTTGATCAACTATCAGTGCAAAGTGAGAGGCTGCCTTTCATCTGGTTTCCAGTGGTGCTAACTAGAAGAAAAAAAAGAAACTAAAAAGTTTTCATTGAGAGAAATAAAGTAGTCAAGGTATTAAAGCACCTATAGTGAACCTAAAGAAGGCATTTGAAGACAGAAGCCTTCCTAGGGAGAAGGTTCTCTAAAGAATTGCGATACCATAGGACACTGGGAACAAAGAGCGTTGTCTAAAATCTCCGTTATTTGCAGTGGAACAAAGTTTTCCTATTTCAATAAAGAGTTTTTGTCAATTCATCCTTATGCTGAAAAGTGTTCTCCTAAATCTAATGATCAAAAAGATCTGGCTTTGTTAAGGAAGATAATCCTTGAACTTTTAATGGTATAAATGAGAGCTGGCAAAAAAAACGGCGGGGGTGGGGGGGTAGGAGAAAAAGAAAGAAAAAGAAGGAAGAGAAAGAAAGAAAGGAAGAAAGGAAGAAAGAAAGAAAGAAAGAAAGAAAGAAAGAAAGAAAGAAAGAAAGAAAGAAAGAAAGAAAGAAAGAAAGAAAGAAAGAAAGAAAGAAAGAAAGAAAGAAAGAGAAAGAAAGAAAGAAGGAAAGAAAGAAAGAAAGAAGAAAGAAAGAAAGAAAAAGAAAGAAAGAAAGAAAGAAAGAAAGAAAGAAAGAAAGAAAGAAAGAAAGAAAGAAAGAAAGAAAGAAAGAAAGAAAGAAAGAAAGAAAGAAAGAAAGAGAAAGAGCAACAAAATGTAATGCTAAATCAGTCTTTCTATCTGGGAAGAAAAGAGAACAAGTTTGATTTTTTGAAACCAGTTAACTCAAGCGGAAGAGCAGAGAGACTGCACAGCCAAGGAGGGAAGAGAAGGCAAACAAGGAAGTTGTAAAACAGTGATTTCTTTTACAACTGTTCATTAAATGAAAGAAGGTGGGGCATTGCAGTTATCTAACATGCTTCCTTTTATACTGTGTCATTATGAAAAGTCTACAGACCTGAGTTTAAATCCTGCCTCTACCTCTTTCTGCCTGGGAAAGTTAGGGCAGATTCTTTAATCTCTGTGAGCCTCAGTTTCCCCACAGGTTAAGTGGAGCTCCCAGTATGTGTCTCCTAGCAGTGTTGCAGCCTGTATCTGTCACTAACCTTCTATTTAACATTGGGCAGCTCAACCTCTCTGAGCATCTGCAGCTCCATCTGTAAAATGAGAAAAAGAATGCTTCCTGGCTCCAATCTAGAAGTTTTCCCTGAATGTGTGGATAAAACATACAGGACTGATGCTTTTGGTAATTTTTGTTCCTGTAAAGACTACCAACTAGTAGCATTCTAAAGATTAGGCAGTAATGTATTTCAAGTCCTATTCATAGTAGCCAGGTAATAAATGCCACACAAAGGCAAGCAGTAAATATTAGAACTACATTATTAAATTCACACAAAATCTGTTGGTGGCATTGACTTACTCAATATTTGCTTTCATAGAGAAAACCAGATGCCAGAGCTGACAACATATGAGACAAAAAATGTCTTATATTTTGGGTTCTCCATTTCTTAAAGCATAATAATACCCTCATGGAGAAGGACATGCTTACATCGTATATTCTATTTTCCAGAAAATAAAGCTGAGATTCGGAGACATTCAGTGATGTTGACTAGAGATGATATGACTTTAAGTAGGGGAGTCAGGCCTGGAGTCCGGGTTCCTGAATTCTTCCCTAGTGATCTCCCCACATACCACACTTGCCCTGTCCTGTGGGTCTGCCATACCTTTCTAGAAATCCTCTGTTAAGGTAAACCATAAAAGCAAGATGTAAACAATCAAAATGGACTTTCTTTCTGAGTTCATGATGAGCTGTTACTTTTGGCTTATTGTTTCATTCTTTATACTAAAAAACAGATAATGAGTTCTCTGTAACATTTAGAGAGGAACAGAAAGAACACTTTTGCTAAATTGAGTGTTCTAGTGCCACTATCAGTTTTGAGCCTTGTACTGATTTTAGACCCTTGAAAGTTGAAAATTAAAAAAATGCTTTGTCATTTTTCTGAAAGAAAAATAGAGGCTTTTAAGATCATAAATCAAATTTATCAACTCAAAATAGATAAGGAAAAACACTTTGATTAACAAAGAAAATTGTAATATCAACAAAATTATTAAATTTTCTTTCAAACATGTCTACTTATACTACATGACTACTGACTACATATTGTTTGGAAGCATTGTGCTTATAAGAATCCAGCCCCAGCTAATTCAGATTCCCCAATGTAGTTTATTTTACCCAGCTAAATACTTTAAGATTTTATAACTTTTCTCTTGGCAATAGTAAATCCTTTTAGACAGTAACAGAAATATAAAGCATTATGTAAGTGTAATGTACTATCTATTTTAGTTCAGTCCAACCTACAATAGTTTAATTCAAGCTAAAATGCTCATAGACAGCCTAGTCTCTAGGGCATGATGCTGGCCCTGAGATAACTAAGGTCTCCACCTTCAAGGAATTCAGCGTATGAGTTTATGATAATAAAAGGTTAAAGTTGCTGACTTTTATTGATCTTTTGCTATGTATCAGTCACCCTGCTAAAGGTTTTGTAATATATTTTTAAAAATCCTCACCCAAGGATATGTTTATTGATTTTAGGGAGAGAGGAAGAGAGAGAGAGAGATGAGAGAAATAGAGAGAGGGAGAAGGAGAGATAGAGAGAGAGGTATGAGAAAGAAACATAAATCAATTGCCTCCCATAGGTGCTCCCACCTGGGATCGAACCCACAACCTTGGTATGTGCACTGATCAGGATGGAACCCACAACCTTTTGGTATATGGGACAATGCTCCAACCAATTGAGCCACCTGGCTAGGGCTGCAATATGTTTCATTTGATCTTCCCACCTAAATCTTTTGGAGATAGCATTTTATTAGCCCCGTTTTATAGAAGAGGGAACAATAGCTTAGATTAAGAAATTTATCTAGGTACACACAGCTTATAAATGGTTTAATTGATACTTCACTTGATATACTAATACATACACAGACAGAAACCAACATACTTTCACAAGTAAACAGAAATACTTGCAACTTTTACTTTTTAAAAAAGATAGAAACATATTTTTCTTCTGTAATTGAAAGAGAGGTATGTGTTGTTATTGTTGTTTTTCCTGCTAGCTGATGCTGAAATAATGATTAGCGATAGTAATAGCACCATTGTGCAGAAAGGGTAAAGTATTCATAATCACAAGAGTTTTCATGGCTATTAAATTGTCTCAAATGCTCTGACCCTAACACCACATTTTCATTTTTTGAAAGATAAATTATAAGCTACGTGATATTTAAACTTTAGTTTGACTTCACAATGAAACTCCGCATCTTAAACCATATTTGTGCTTTTCCTAGGAAGTTGTATTAATAACATGCTTTGACTATATTCAGAACTGCTGGACCTTAGATGTGGGGTCCTGGAAGACAAGGACGGTGCAGGAGAGCAATTCAGGGAAACATGCGACTTTAAAGAGAATAGACTTTGCCCCATTTTAATTAAAGTTTTGGGTAGAAACTCTTGAAAGAATATTTAGAAAAAAATGAGAGATAATTTCATCCGTGCATTTAAATAGATTGAATGACTATTAGTTTCCTAAGCTGCCAAACAAGATCACCACTGACTGACTAGGTGACTTAGACAGAAATTTATTTTCTCTCAGTTCTGGAGGCTGGAAGTCTATGATCACAATTTCAACTGTGTTGGTTTCTTCTGAGGTTTCTCTCCTTGGCTTGCAGATGGTTCCCCTCTTACTGTGTCCTCACATGATGGTTCCTCTGTCCATATGTGCCCTGGGTATCTTTTTGTGTGTCTTAATTTCTTATTAGGACAGCAGTGAGATTAAATTAGGGCCCATCCTTTTAGCCTCGTTTTAGCTACATTATGACTCTAAAGGCCCTCTCTCCAAATACAGTCATGTTCTAGTACTAGGGATTAGAGCCTCAATATATGACTTCTGAGGGGACACAATTCAGCCCACAACAGTGAGTGACCTTTAGCTGTGAAGAACTGAGAGTTCTTCCAGATCTAGAATTATATGCATCTTCTTCAGAATTTCACTGTATATAAATTGGCTGCAATCTAAGTTACTGATATAATGATTTTCCTTATTTATTACAAATGACAGTCTTGCTTTTCTGTACTACCCAAAGAGGTGCCCCTGGTAACTAAAACTTTCAAAATGTCCAGGGTCCTTAATGTCCTGTAAATGAAGGAGAGGATGTCCTCAAATTCCTTGCAGCAGGAACACACTTAGGTGGCACCAGCCTTGACTTGGAAATGGAACGGTCCATCCGCAAAGGGGAAAGTGATGGCGTCTACGTCGTAATCTGAAGAGAACCTGGCAGAAGCTTCTGCTGCCACTTGTGTCACTGTTGCCATTGAAACCCCTGCTGCTGTCGGTGTCACATCACCCAGGAGCACTGGCCAGTGAGCTGTGCCAAAGGTCGCTGCTGCCACCGAACCCACTGCCGCTGCTGACCACCGTCATTCCCGGAACCTTCACTGACCAGATCCAGGCAGCCTTCCGGGAGTTGGGACTTCTGATGTCTACTGACCCCAGGGCCGAGCCCCGGCCTCTCGGAGAGATGTCGTATGTCAACCTGCCTGCCATGGCTCTGTGTAACACAGACTCTCCTCTGTGTGGTGTGGACAGTGCCATCCTGTGCAACAAGCAGGGGCTCACCTGGTGGGTCTGATACCAGCAATTCAGGGACTGGGAAGTTCTGTACACGTGCAGCACCATCTCCTGGGAGCACTCATGGGAGGTCATGCCTGACCTCTACTTCTACAGAGATCCTGAAGAGATGGAAAAGGAAGAGCAGGCTGCTGCTGAGAAGACTGACCAAGGAGAAATATCAGGGTTAATGCATTGCTCCAGTTCCTGAATTCACTGCTGCTCAACCTGAGGCCTCAGACTGGTCTGCAGGTGCCCTAGTGCTTACTCAGCAGTTCCTTCGGAAGCCCGGAGCGCTCAGCCGTCTGCGGAAGTCTGGACTGCGGTCTACACTGCTCAGGCCCCGACGGGGTGGGAGCAACCACTGTGTGGTCTTAAACAGAAAACAGAAATTAGGTTTCTGGAAAATAAAGTTTCTTTAAAAAATGACATTCCTAAATTATCTTTTGTAGGACATTATATATATGTTTGTTTCTGGCATACATATATATATGTATGAGACGCAGCTGTGGTTATACCTACCTTTTATTCACGCACATGTTTAGAATAAAAAGTATGCATTTACTTAATGACCAATTAAATGTGACCAAATGCATAATCAAAATCATACATTTTACCAAGCTAAAAGCATTTAAAAAGTACATTTAACTAAGTTTCTCTCTTAGATGAACCTACAATTTCATGCTGCATTCAACCTGGTTTTTGAATATATTTATATAGATTAAGATATCGGCAGTTATACTATGAGTTAAAGTCATTCCAAGTACATTCAGGAAGGGTCCTGATGCTGTGGATTGTATTTTCCAAATTAATGGCTGCAACATTTTCAATCCCACAGATCCTTGCAACTTCTCAGCCAGGAGGTGGGGTCTATATCGCCCCACTGACTTCCTTAAGCCTTGGTGTGCCTTTATGACTGTCTCAATAAATATTTATAGGATGCAGCAGAAGGGATATTATGGGACTTCTGAAAATAGGTCATAAAAAGCAACATGGCAGTCACTTTTATTTGCTTAGTTGACCACTTTTAGGCATGTTCTTTAAATACATTTGATTTTTTTAATGCTTATAGTTCCAAGTTTTACTCATTTCTTGAAAATAATTCCTATAATACACATTAATGTTCTCATGTAACACATTTGTTTGCCATTCTGTAAAGAATAGCCATCTGTTATTACTGTGGAGATCATATAAATCTTGAATCATTCTGTCTTAAACTATGCTATAGACCAATATAACATACGGAGCCTTTTTTTAATAAGACCCTGATGTGAAGTTTACAGTTAAGCAAATTTTGAAGTAATTTCTGGTTGTGAAATTCTTTAATATAGGAAGATTTCAAACTAAGTGGAATTATACTGAATTCTTGATCATCATCAATAGTAGCAGTAGGATATTAATAATTCAAAGGAGTGAATAATACCCAGATTATGTGCTTTTAGATTCCAAGTGTGTTTTGCATTATTTTGTCTATCGTTGTATAGTCCTAATTAATTTTTCTCATTGATATATAAAAGTTAGTATTAATTGCAAGATCTTTATCAACCATGCAGTTTCATTTACAAATTTTTTAAAGATACATACACTTTTCATATGATTCAATCCTTTCACTTCTCAGAGATATGAAGGTATATAGCCCTACAAAGAGCTCTGTACACAGATGTTCAGAGCTTCTTTATTTGTAGTAGCCAAATAATAAAAATAACCCAAATTTTCAACAGGTAAGTAAATAAACAAATCATTATGTACCCATACAATGGAATACTACCCAACTATTAATAGAAACCAACTAATAGTACACACAAAAACATGGGTTTATCTCAAAAATAACTATATGGAGTGAAAGAAGTTGGACAGAAAGGAATATGTACTGTATGAGTTCATTTATTCAAAATTTTAGCAAATGCAAAGTAATCTATAGTGACAAACACCAGATCAGTTTTTGCCAGGGGACACAAGGGGAAAGAGTGTAGGTGAGAGAGATACAAAAACATATGAAAACTTTTGGTGTGATGACTATGTTCAGTATCATTATTAATCTGATTAATTCATTATATATGTATATATATATACACAATTGTATGTTAAATATGTCCCTCTTTGCATGCTACGTAAACCTCAAAAAGCTTTAATGATAATATAAACATCTTTAAAAATCAGCTAAACGTGTGTGAGAATTATGCAAAGAAAATTTTAAAACAAAAATGTATAGTATCTCTAGGGCATTTTATTAAATTCTTAACAGAAATTGTATGCCTTTATTTGGTGGCAGGATGAATATTTTAGTTTCTAATTTTTAAATTAGATCATTTTAAATTTGATCATTTTTTACAATGGCTTGATGTTAATAAATCTATGCTCATGGTGCATTGTAATACATAAATACGTGAGAGTGAATATTTAAAATCCAAATATAACAAATGTTAATTCATTGCTACAGAAATATTGTTTTTAACTTACAATTTTCTAACCTGAATTAATGCCAGTCGCTTACTCACCATACTTATTCATGTTTGATGTGGGTTATGATATGGGTTATGAGTAGTGAGATGATGTCTAAGAATCAGAGAAAGTTTGAAATCAGACAAAGGAGTGAAGACATGCAACTATAACAGAACATAATAAAGGTCTTAAAAGCATTACAAGAATTACAGAAAAAAATTATTAAAAAACAAAACAAAACAAAAAAACAACCCCAGATGAATTGCCTGGGGCAACTCATCACTTTCCAGGGATATGTAGTGCATTCTTATGCATCGCCTGTGTCTGAGAAGACCAGGGATATCTAATGATAAAAGGCTGTTTGAGGCCGCACTCAACAGCAGGATAGAATTTGAACATTAGAATTTGATTTGGATAAAGAACATCTCAGATGAAGGGAACTATGTATGCAAAACTAGAGATGGCTAAAAGCACCAGATGCCTCTAGAGCATTTTGACTAGTGAAGGGTGTCTTGAATAGTACTGTGTGAAGCCATTACTTGGAATATGGTTGGAAGGGTAAATTGGGATCAGATCAGATTTACATACTGTTTGACATGATTAGACTTGTGGGTAAGCTATTGGGGAACCATCAGAGGTGCTGAGTACATTTACATCATGATAAAATCAGTATTTTAGGAAAGTAAGGTAGCAGCAGAGTGTAACAGAGATTGAAAGAAAGAGAAAAAAAACTGCTCCAAATAGTTTTTCCTCCTTGAAATGGTCACTTATGTTGCCAAAAAATAAAAATAAAAGCCTTCTTAAGCAAATAGCATATCTTCTTATTAGAAACACCAAGGAAGAGCAGTTAGTTATTAGAAATGGGATAGGTGGTTGAAGAGCTATCTATTTCATACTCTGTAACCAGATTAGACTCTGGACAAGATGGCTATTTATCACCCTGCTGAGGCAGCTTTGGTGGAGTGTACTCCTGTGCTAAGATATGAACAGCAGCAGGATTAGGTAAGGTGAAAGGGGCAGGACTAAGAATTTAGCAGACAGAAAGGATCAGGTGGGCATAACAATACCGCAGGTCCTCAAATAACATAGTTTTGTTCAATGTTATTTTGCTAAAATATTGAGGAAAAAAACTGATACCCAGCACATGTCACTGTCTATGTGGAATGTGGATATTCTGTGTGGATTTTGGGGGGACACTTCAGTTTCCTCCCACACCCCAAATATGTGCACAATAGGTTCATGGGTGTCCTAAACTTCCCAGTCTGAGTTAGTGTGGTGTGTGAGTGCACCCTGCCATGGAAGGGCGTCCTGTCCAGGGCTGGACCTCATCTTGCACCCTGAGCTGCTGGGGGAGACGTTGGCCATCTGTCACCCTAAACTGAATTAAGTGGGTTGGAAAATTATCTTAGTTGTTCTTTATTATATGTCTTAAGTGTATGTATAGCCCACATTTATTTCTGTGTTTAAAATTAAAAGTGTTTTTGATCATTATTTAGAAGTTTGGTGATGCTTTTGTGACTAGAAATATGCCACAGGAACTTCTGTTTATATCAATTAGCCTATGCTAAAATTGGCTTTCTTATATGTCCTTTTGTATCATGTCAATTTCCAAGAACCTATAGTATGATGTTAAGTGAGAGAACTTATTGTGCATTTGTGGAAATTAGGTAAAGCAGGAATCAGCATGCAAGTTCTCCAAGTTAAGCCAGACAGTGGGTTAGAGGCAGTGATGGGAGCTAGGGAAGCTGGTGGGGGTGGGGGAGGAGAAGAACGTATGTGGCATGTGCCCATTTTCCCCATGTATATACTCCTTCCATGACCAATCAATGTTAAGCCACCAGAGTGTGACTAATGGACTTGTAAAATGTTTGAAATGTTAACAGTCCATCCATTTCAGTCATTTGGGCCAGTTCCAGCATCTGTAACTCAGGCAGGGGCATAGCCTGAGGATCATGGACTTTAGGCAAAGAGACTGGGTGAGAAGTGGTCTGAATCCAGGCAGAGCATCTGGCTGACATGTACAGCATCATCAGCAAGAAAAAGCTGGCACTCTGTTTGAAAATCACCGGAGCCTTGGCCTCCCTCTGTTTTTTACTTTAATGTCTGCGGGGGTAGGTCAGAAGCAGGTGGAGGCAAACTTAAGTATCTGCCAGAGTGGAGAGCAAGGGGCCTAAGAAGTGTCACATGGCAATTCCCGTCTTCTTTCTCCTGGGTAGGCGTGCTTGGTTTCTGGGTTATTAGAAGTGCCTTCACTCCTCCCTTTGATTAAACACTTATTCTCAAGGCTACTGCCTTTCAGGTATAGAATATGTAAAGGGAGTCACTGAAAGAAAGCATTTCTCCATCTGGTAGTGTTACCTGTTTCTAACAAGCTTCAGAAACGAGATAAATGAAATAATTTGCATAAAAATATTCTAGCCTTCTCTCTTTCTCTCCTTGATTAATGTTCTGCCTTGCTTGAATCAGTCTTCATTCCAAGTGACAACATTTTCAGATATAGCATTAGAAGAATATTTTTGGCTTACATTGTAGTATGGGAGGTTTCAGTGTTTAAATCTGTGACTTTATGTCATTTCATTTGTAGAAGAAATTTACAATAAAAACAACATGATGACTGTAGTTTTCGTCACTTAGGAAATCATTTAAAAATAGGTGTCCTTACCATGCCAATTCCTTTATGAGTCTGGCCTTAGAGTACAGTTTTAACAATAAAACTCCCATTGGTAGTTTTTGCCAATTAGTTATGAGGTAACTATAAGAGAAGCCCAGGTGAGCTTTTCAGATAAAAACAAAAATAAAACAAATATGGTAGAAATAGTGTTTCTAAAGATACACATTAGCCTCAAACCACATAAATTGTTAACACAATTTTTAAAATTAATGTATGTAAAATTGATTATCTAATACCATCAGAAGTCATGGAATTGAAAGTAGTTTGTGGTCAGGTTCTATGTCTCCTGCACAGGGCAAAAAAGAGATATTAATTTAAAACATATCCTACCCAAGCCTACTGGCTGCTTCCTTGCTCATTTCATAACTCTTAAGCCTGGGCCCCTTCTGCTTTTTCATGCTACCAAGCCTGTCTCGACCTGACTGGAAAGTACAGGTCCAAGCCTGTTTCTGATAACGTACCTGGGCCTCTTCTCTAAAGTTATCCCCAAAGCCCTAAGGCTTCAGGCTTTCTCTTTCTTATAAAGTCCACAAGATCTACCAAAAGAAGTAGGAGCCTGCCCAGGTTGACAGCATTGCTGTTCTGTTCCTTAAGAATCCACAGCTCGCAGTGACATGTTGTAGACCCCTTTGTGAGGTATAGGTTTCTTTGTTTACCACACCACTGTATGCTACTTACTTCTCCATTTCTTTCTCCTGAAAAGTACCTGGGAAGTTAGTTTGGTATCCTATTTCCCTGGATTTCGTAACACACTAGAATTTAATATGTCATCATAAGCCCTTTCTTGACGACTCTATTTAGAATTGGCCTTCCTCAAACCTTGAATCACATTCCCAGCACTCTATCCTCTTTTCACTTTTCCTTTTCTCCCTAATAATCATCACTGACTAGAATGTCATATATTCTACTTATGTATTTTCCACTAGAAGGTAAATTGTAAGACATCAGGGTTTTTGTCTGTTTTGTTTACTGCTTCACCCCTAGCACCTAGAGCCATGCCTGGTACACATGGTACACAGTAGGTACTAAATAATTACTGAATACATTAATAAATAGAAGAACAAATGAACACATTCTGGAGTATAGGGTTCAGAGCTGGCAATAGCATTCAAAGCTATAGCTTTCTAGTAGCCGGCTTCACAAGAAATTAAATGAAATAATCTTCATGCAGGACTATTATTTATTGGAAATATATGCTTCATCCACTTATCTATTTATTTAACAACAAATATTTATTGAAAACCTTTTGTCACAAGGTACTGTTCTATATGTTAGAAGTTGGTACAGAGTTCCAGGTTAGGAGGTTTACTGAGGTTAGTAGGGTTTAGCAATGGTGCATGTTATTACAATCTACTTATGGGTGCCTGCTCACATGTTTCCTGGAGGAAAATTTGAATGAATGCTAGACTAAGTGTCCTGATACATAGATGTAGAGTGGGAGGTGTGAGTGTGAGTGTCTTCAAGGAAGTTGTGGTATTGCCAGACATGGATTTACAAATGAGAAAACAGTTTCGTCAGAATCAGAGGAGAGAGAAGGGAGAGAGGACACTTTGCAGAAGAAAGAATAGTGAACCCAAAACACACACACAAAACAAAACAGAAACACTGCAGAAGTCAAGAGAGTGAGGCTCAGCAATTAGGATTCTTGGGTGACCTTAACAAGAGCCATTTCAGTTGGGTGTTGGTGATGACAGCTGGATTGTAAGGTGTGGAAGGTGAGAAAGCAGAGTGAATGTTGCACTTCTTATATGAATGCATAGCAGCCCCCCTGTTGTACCCTCAGCCCCACCCCATTCAACCCTTCTCACAGAAACAGATTCTCAGTCATGCAGGGCTTATGAATTGAATTAATTTAGCACCTTGTGTTTGCTCGAGAACTCTAATAGCATTCACAAGTTTACACAATGTGACTGCCAGCCTTTTCTTCTTTTTTTTTTTTTTTGTGACAACCTCACAGATATTTTTTTATATGACTGAGGAACACCACTTACTGACCAGAGTGTAACTGAAGTGAGTGAGGTCCAGGAAGTCTTCATTTCTAAAATAATCTAGGGTACTCGCACATCCTGAGGTGTCCTCAATTTAAGTTTGATCACTTCTGTGCTGGTGACAGTATCCTCTGTCATCTAGTTAACGAAAAAAAAAATTGCTGAGATCATTTTATAAGCACAACTTTCCACAAGTAAAAGGTCAGAAAGTACACACATACTTATGTAATCTTTGTATGTCAATGCATAGGAAAATCTGAAGGATACACGCCCAACAGTTGACAGTAACTTTGAGTAGAGGAGTGAGATTAGGGGAGAGATAAAGGCAGAACTCTACTTTTTAATTTTGATTATTCTTCATTATTTAAGTTTTTCAATGAACATGTATTCATGCATTACTTGTACAATTTTTTTTAAAAGATGTGGTATTTCCTTTATGTGGAAGACTATCCTTTTCACCCCTGCCCCCACATAAAATATTGAGTTTGCAATGTATTGAGAGTCTATATTAAGTGTGGTTTCGGCTTCTTGAGAAGTTAGTCCTAATCATGAGCCTGTTGGTAAAGGGAGACATGAGAGAGAGGCTAACTAAGGATAGAAAAAAATGTGTAAAAGTATGGTGAGCCAAATTTGTCCTCTTTTCAGCAAATAGGTGTAATACATTTCCCCAAAGTGTGGCCCATTTGCATTTGAATCACAAAAGGGTGCTTAATAGAAACACATATTCCCAGGTCCATCTCCTGATCTCCCAAACAGGAAGCTTTGAGGCCGAGACCTGGGAGCCTGCATTTTTAAAGAGCACTGTCGTTGGTTGTTAGGCATACCAGCATTTGAGGAGCACTGGTACAGATAAAGGAGTACTAACTTGGGAATCTGAGGACTAGAGGTTTCGTCCTAACACTTACCATTTGGGTGGCCTTGCACCAGTAGCTTATCTTCACTTTCTCATCTGAGAATTGAGCATGCCCTCTTGGATTCTAGGATTCTAGGACAGGTTCTAGAATTTTGATTTGTATGACTATAAATGTGACATAGCAAATTTCCTCCAGCTAAATATTCTTGTTACATGTTTATACTTGTGCCTGGTCCCACCAATTGAGAAGATGACTTTAATGAAATCAAGTTTACTTCCAACTTTTAAAATTTGAGCTTATCAAACCCTTAGTTGCTTATCTGTGACAAGGAATTCCTGCTGCTAATGGTCACAAGTGTCAGTCATGAGGGAATCCTTGTCAGGGCAGTAATATAGCAGTCATTAAAATGTCTTCTGTTTCTTCTTAATTTGTAAATATTTAGATGTGACCTGTCTGTAAAGGAGCTAGGGTAGGAGATGAGGTTGTTGGAGGAGGCCTGGCGCACAGAGGGAGTGTTGTAAACGTAAGAGTTTAATTCCCTAGCATGGAGGTCATTACCATCCTAAGCTGCCTCTAGTGTGGGTGTGATTCCTTTCTCTACCTCATTTCTACGTTTAGTAACTATATGACTGGGTCTCCTGCAAACTTGCTTTGCCTCTGTTCTGGCACTTGGGATCAGATTCCCTGTCTGCTGGCAACACAGTGATAGAGGCTTAACTTGGTGAAATGGCCTTGGCGTCACAGCTTAATGAGAAAGCTGGAGCAAGCAGTGGGTGAGCATCAGGATAGAGTCTCCCTTCTGCCGACCTTGGCTCTGCTTTTAACCAAAGGAAGATTATCGCACTTTTGGTATTTACTGTACACAAATTTGTGAGAATTTCTTGCAATTGTTTAAAATTACAATTATTACAGACATAAAAATGTGGTTTCACTGTTATGGGAAACAGTCTACTGAATTTTGTATAGCCTGGTATATCATAACCACAATGAAAATAACCACATACACGCACATGTATGCAAACAATACTCTGATAGTTCCTGATGGTATGTGTCCCTTCTTTACTGAGTTCCCTCTTCTTTTCCAGTCTGAGAACAATGGCCCTCATGCTCTCTCTCCCACCTTCTCTTCATCTCTTCCTCCCTCCTTTAAAAATTGACATGTTTAATATATTTGAGCCCTAATAGCACTTTTTCATAGACAGCAGTGATTTAATATACTCAGTGGGACAACATTTTAAAAAGTGTAACTATTTAGGAATTCTGTGGTGAGGGGAGGTTGCAGAGAAGCAGGATTCAATTTTGAGTGGAGACGCTCCTTTTGTTTGGAAAAACCACCTTAACCAGGACTATTGTTTATGTAAAAACCAAGTCCAGAATATGTCCAATGGGAGAGGTTTTCACAAAGAAGAAACAATTGCTATACTAAGTAGTAAAAAAGAGTGTTCATTGAGGTAGCAGGCAATTTTGAGTTTGTTAGGCTCACTGACTCTGCTTTCTCTGGGTGGTAGATGACAGAAGCAGGGGACACTGGAGGGTGATGAGGGACAGAGTGAAAGACCTTGACTTGCAGAGGTCTAAGTCTCAGCCCAGAAGACAGCAGAAAAGGAGAGATTGACAAGTAGGGAACTTGTCATGGAAAGGCGTGGTGCATGAATTTTAAGAGCACTAATAATATCTCAGTTTTTTTCATTGGTCTCATCCCTTTATTAATACTTAAAATTTCAATTAAATTTTAATAATCTTCAAAACCTGGATTAAACATTGCTGAGGGAAATTATGAGTTGGTTCTTTGCCCACAGTTGGTTTGAGCTCTTGATATGAGTATAGTTATTTCTTCTTCTGACAGAATCTGAAGGCAGCAACATCCTTCCAAGGGATGTCATCAGTCCTCAGAGTCTATGAGTTGGTCAGCAACAAAGAAAGTGTCTTATGAAAGGGCAAGAAATGAGTGACACCCAAGATTGGTTAGTAGACTGCGCATGTCTTCTGCACAATTCTCTGTAATATTAAGAAAGGGGCTCTGAAAGAGACATAGGTATTTACAGTCAGGCAAGATGGAGAGATGAAGAATTTTTATTTGGGTGTTAAAGAAAAGGGGAGTCAGGTTAGCTATAGTATGCTGCATTTTCAAAATCCCTCACATTTGTGATTATCCATTTTGAATACCGTACTTATACATTCTATCAATTAATATTTTTAAAGATTAGGTAGATCCTGTTAAATGTGATATCATATAATATTATACCCTATGTGATGGTATTGGGGTTAAATTTTATCCATATATACAAGACCACTATTTTATTGCAATGAAAAACAACAAGTATTGTTGGACTCTGAGACTGAATCTTTGTAGGTCATCTAACTTTTAAAAGATGGGGTTTACTTGATTGACAGATCTTATAAAAGAGAATTTTGATGGAAAAATAATCTCACTTTGTAATCAGTCACAGCGTTGTGTTCCACCATCACCCTAGAATTCCTTCATTGATATAAAGCCTGCTTTGCCATTTGTTTTTTCTTAGTCACTGCTTTATTCTCCAAAATTCTCTTCAGATTAAGAAATACAAAGCCACACTCAGTAACAATGATTCATGAATAAAAAATCCACAATCCATAGTCATTCTAGAGGTCTGATATTTTTTTCCTCCTCCTCGAGGTTTTCAGTTTAATGGTAAGTAGAGACTCTTCTGGGAAGATTAAATTAATTGTCTCAAATTATCAGCATCAAGCTAAAAATTATGTCATTCATGTTTGCCTCATTCTTCCCCTACCAATGAGGGTTTTAGAGACACTATTCCTTAGGCATATTTATTTTTACTCTTTGGGAAAATAAATCTCTATTATTTGTCAATAATCCAGACCCTGGGGTTAGAAGATGAACCCGGGTATTTACTGCAGCTGACACTGCACACCCTATATCAGTGACTATATCAGGAGTCAGGGGCCTTGAAGGGAGATATAAATCGGTGCCACAGGCCTGGCGCCAGCCACAGACAGGACCTGGTTCTCAGTCGTGACCAATGTTGTACTGTCAAAGTGATTTCTGGGTCTCGTGACCTATCCTCTGCCCTGAGACACACAGCCAGGATTTAATAAACTTGCTCTTCATTGGTCTTTGGCTTCTGTGTTCCCTTACATTTCTGGCTTCCCTTTTTCATTTTACCTCACCAGTAGTTAAGAGAAAAGTGGGAAATGACTCTTGATGAGTCTTCCTGAGGGGCTGTGATGAGATGGAATTGAATGAAGAACAAGCTTCCAATGATAGGAAACTTGAAAGAGCAAAATCTCAGAGAATGTGGACATTAGAAAGGAATCTTAGAGTAGGAGAAAGGTATCGAGAAAGAAAACTTAGGAGCTGATGGATTTCCTTTCAGGATGTCATGACAAGTAGGAGCAGTATGTGTGTTACCTGGAAGAGAAAACAACAGAGCTGGGGAAAATAAATCAAAGAAAGTCAGGCTGAGAGAACTGGTTAGGAAGTGATAACAAAGAAATTAAGGGGTTAGGAAAGAAAGCAGAAGGAGTATGCTTAAGAAAGACCATTTCAGAGTCTCCCCTAAGTGATAGTACAAAGTCATTCTTTCCCCACACCTGAACTTTCTGTAGTTTAACAGACTTCAAGGCAGAGGTGTTCCCAGTAAATAACTAAATCTATGGAGATATATATCATGAAGGTTCATAAAAATAAATTCCATTATTAGATGTGAAAATTCATCCACCCCCTCCCACCCCCACCTCCACCACCTTATCCAGTCTTCAGAGCCTGGATAGGCCTCAAAAGATTTTCCTTATTTTAAAATCATTACTTAGAAAAATACTGTCCTCTTTTCTTCTATGATTACAGCCTTGCATGGCAGTGGACTAAGCGCATTAGAGTTATACTGGAGTGGTGCTAGAGAGGAACTGCCTGTAAAGGGAATGAGAACATTTCAGCTCCCCTCCATTCCCATGGGACTTAGTTTACTACAGTCACTACCTGCATTTTTCTTAAGCTGGACTTACTGTGCATTTTTAATTTTAAATTAACTTCACAAGATATATTTACTTCACGGATTACCTAAAGATCCTTTTAAATTTAATATCTAAACAAGGTTTTAGGGTCTGAATTTCCTCCCATTGTGCAGTTAATGTGGAATCATGAAGAAGGCTGTAGGGTGTGTCAGCAAAATATAGCAAAGTTTGATGTGAAAATAAAACTCAAAATTATAGAACATCTAAAATGAAATAAAGTATGCTTTGAGATTATTTTTGTTGTTAAAATTACTCCTCTTCATTAGTGTGGATAACTTTCAGTTAACTAAATTCTGATGCCTAAAACTCAGAAGATAAACAAGAAAACTATCAAATAATATAAAACCACTGACAGATGCATGCTTAAATGAGCAAACATTCAATACTTTTTTAAAATCACCCCTGATCTCATTTTAAAAACAAGCAATAGCTTTAAAAAATTGTTCTTTAAATATTGTTGGAGGACTTCCAGCCAAGATGGAGGCATAGACAGATATGCTGTGTCTCCCTCCACAACTAAGAAGAAATACAACTACCTCAAAACTAGAAACAACCAGAAGTTCCAGAAAATCAAACTACATTGAAGTCCAGCAAACAAAGATATAAAGAAGAAATACTCATCCAGACAGGTAGGAGGGGCAGAGCCAGGGCGGAGAGGATGCTGTGTGGTTGCAGCAGCAGTGGCAGCAGTGTCAGGCCAGCAGAAAGTGCAGTTACACATGTTAAAAAGCCAGGAGGGACACCTGGGGAGTGTTCCCAGCTCCTCGCCGGACCTCACAGCTCACTGTCCCAGCACCAGGTAAAACCAAGCCTCATTGCTTCTGACTGTGCAGACCAGTGGGGGTTGGGGTAGAGGCAGAAACTGCTGGTCTCAGCAGAGTCTGCTTGTTTAAAGGGCCCCACAGTCCTAGAATGTCTGCAGACCCACCCACTCTGGGAACAATGGCCAAGGCAGCAGCTAGAGGGGTGCCAGTCTCATGTGGAAGTGGGAGAGGTGCCTGGAAAAGGGGCGAGTGCTGGGCTGGTGGCATTATTCCCTCTCAGACCACTCCTCCACACACAGAACCATAACGTGGTGAAACAGGTTACCCTGTGCTGACAAATACCTAAGGTTCCACCCTTTACAACATAACATGAGTGACAGCTCTACCTGGGACATGGAGGCAAAGAAACACAGGAGCCTGTCAGAATGAGGAGACAGAGAAGTATGGCCCAAAAGGGGAAACAAATCAAGGTTTCAGTGGGAGAACTAAGCGACGAGTAGATAGCCAACCTAACAAGTGAGGAGATAGACAACCCAACAGACGCAGAATTCAGAACACTGGTGATAAAGATGCTCACAGACTTGACAGATATGCTTGACTATGGCAAACGCATAAGAGAAGAAGTGAAGGCTATGCTAAGTGAAACAAAGGAAAATCCACACAAAACCAATGGTGAAGGGAAAGAAACTGGGGTTCAAATAAATGATTTGGAACATAAGGAAGAAAAAAACAATTAACCAGTGCAGAATGAGGAATCAAGAATTGAGAAAAATGAGAAAAACTACCCAAATTTTGTGAAGGAGATGGACAGACAGGTCCAGGGAGCACTGAGGGTCCTGGGCAAGCTGGATCCAGAGGGGACCACACCAGGACGCATCATGACTGAGATGCCAAAGGTGAACGATAAAGACAGAGTCCTGGGGCAGCAAGAGAGAGGCAGAAAGTTGCCTACAGGGAGGTGCTTATAGGACTGTCAGCTGATTTCTCAGAGGACACTTTGCAGGCAGGAAGGGACTGGCAAGCAGTATTCAATGTGATGAAAGGCAACCTGCAACCAGGATTACTCTATCCAGCAAAGTTATCATTTGGAATGGAAGGGCAGATGAAGTGCTTCCCAAACAATGTGAAACTAAAGGAGCTCATCATCACCAAGCCATAATTATATGAAATATCAAAGGGACTTACTTACGAAAAGGAAGATCAAAACTATGAATACTAAAATGACAACAAACTCACAACTATCAACAACTGAATCTAAAAAATACAAACAAAATCCAACTAAGCAAACCAGAATGGGAACAGAATCATAGGTATTGGGGATAATTTTAAGGGTTATCAGCCTGGGAGGGGAGCAGGGGAGAAGTGGGGAAATGGTGCAGGGACTAAGAAGCATAATCAGTTGGTACAAAATAGACAGGGGGATGTTAAGAATAGTATAGGAAAGGGTGAAGCCCAAGAACTTATATGCACAACCCATGGACTTGAACTAAGTGGGGTGGGATTGCTGGAGGGAAGGGAGTTACTGGGCAGAGGGAAGCAAAGGGGAAAAATTGGGGCTACTGTAACAACATAATCAATAAAAAGTACTTTAAAAATTTGTTCTTTAAAAAGCTTCTTGTTTTCTGTACTTGAGATATGGTGGGTAAGAGTATTACATACACATTCTTGCAAAAATTAGGCTACTCTGCCAAGATAAATATTGTGTAACCTCCTAAATTATCATAATGGCCACAGAAGTAAACTTACAACAAGTAAAAAGAAAACAACCCTTTGCAAAAAGCAAGATCAGCAAGGCAGACATTGCAATGTATTCTTAACAGACATTCAACACATACCTTATCTTAAATGGAATATAAAAAAAATGTTTTTGTTTATATTTTGGAATAAGTTCTAAGGAAGAGCCCACACACTTTTAAGCTGTTTTAGGTTGCTCACGGTAGAATGGAATGGTATAATATCAATGTGTGCTCTTGACTGCTTTTGTTAACCATATTTACAATAGTCAGTAGTAGCATCTGAACCCTTTTTTGTCCTGCTCTAGACTATGGTTGGGATCCCCTAAAAGTTTCCTTGGTCATCTTTCCCTTGAGGGCATGGTGTTGGTTAATTCTATGTGTCAATTTGACTGGGCCATGGGTACCCAGATAATTTGTTAAATATTCTGGATACCAGGATGTTTTTTGGGTAAGATTAAGATTTGAATTGGCAGATAAGTAAAATGGGTTGCTCTTCTCCATGTGGGTGAGCTTCATCCAAAGTGTTGAAGGCCTTAATAGAACAAAAAGTTTGAGTAAGAAATAATTTGCTCTCTCTGCCTGACTGTCTTTGAGCTGGGACATCAGTCTTCTCCTGCCCTTGGAGTTGAACTTAGACTGGAAACTACACCATCAGCTCTCATGGTTCTCAGGCCTTTACACTCAGACCCTAACTATTCATTGGCTCTCCTTCATTTCCAGTTTGTATACTGCAGATCTTGGGAGTTCTGTATCTCCTAACTTTCATCATTTAGTTCCTTACAATAAATCTTTTACTATATATAGGTATCGTATTGGTTCTGTTTCTCTGGAGAACCCTGACTAATACAGTCACCTATTTAGCTTTTAAGGAAACTGTCAACAGGAGCTATGTTTGACTATAAAAACACTAGTTTTAAAGATTTGTACTCCCTCCCTGCAAAGTCTCTTGAAAGAAAGAGTTCCAATAGGGAACGTGAAGAAGAGCCATTCTCGTTAATGGGCCTAGACACTGTCCCAAGGCAACCCCATTTAAACAGATCACCAGAATCTGGAAAAGCAGCTCTGAACCTCCTTCTTCAGACTCATTCCATGGAGCTCTAGATACCTATTTGTCTCTGGCTTGGAGTTCCAGAATGCTTTTAGCATCTGGCAACCATTTGCTCAGTTCCCAACTGCTGATGCTCAGCCATTGGAGGACTCAGCCTCTGGAAGTCATTTTTGCTCATGTTAGTTCCAAAGTCCCTCCAGTCTGGCTGCTTCTACGTGAGCTGCTCTGACTTAAGTCTTTATTCTCACATGGATAGAGGGCCTTCTGGAAATCCCATGACATTGGACCTGCAGAACATTATGCTAAGTGAAATAAGCCACCCAGAGAAAGACAAACACCATATGATTTCACTCATATGTGGAATCTAATGAACAAGTTCAACTAACAAGCAAAACAGAAACAGACTCAGAAGGAGAGCAGATTACAACTAGAGGGCGGAGGGATTGAACAAAAAAAAAAAATAAAGGACTCACGGACATGGACAACAGTGTGGTAATTGTGGGCAGGGTATAAGGGGACTAAGTGGTAATGGAAAAAATACAATAAAGAGTAAACAAAAAAAATTAGTGCATATATGTCTTTTTCTGGGAAATAGATCATATATACTTTTTTCAATCAGACTTTCAGAAAATCCAAGGACCCAAAAAAGGATATTTGTCCTAGGGAACTGGTACACTTGCTGTTTCTTTAAGGCATTTGGTTCCTTTTCTGCCCAGGGCAGAGATATCAAGTCAGTCACAAGCATTTTTTGTTTTGTTCAGCTCAAAGGAGTTCGGCAATATCTTAACACTTTCTTAACCAATCTTGCCCCCCTTAACTGAGAAAGTTGTGTATACTGCTCTCTCAGAAAGACATATCAAACCTTCTCAGCCATTTCAGATCAAGTTTAAGCACAACTACACTTTTTTTTTTCTTCAAAGAAATACTCTAGTCTCTAAGCTTTCAGGGTGGGACATATACAAGATCACCGTTTATTCAAATTTTATGATACCTTGTCTTTCTTAAGCATACATATTAGTAAAAGATATATTTTTTCCCACTTCCTCCTACACGTCTCCCCTCCTCCTCCCACCTATATTTGGGCACACCAAAGTTCAGTGTTGGGCTTTTCAATGATTTCAAATTCTTATTGAGTGCCTTTGTTCTTTTAATGCCTGTATTTTCACAGCTGCCATGACAGGATAAAATCACTGCCATAATTTTTCCCTGACCACAGGTATAGTGCTGCAATTATTTGTGTTCTGCCAGTTTGCTGCTATTCCAGCATGATACCTTGCAAGATTTACTCTTAGTATGTTCCTGTTATCTAACCATAGGACTGATCCTTGTCTGCATGGACCTATCATTCTAGCAGGAGAAAGAGTTACACAAATAAACACTGATAATCAAAAGTGACAACAACTATAACAATGGTGTCTATAACGTGCAATAGAACTTCAGCCTGGGGAGCAATGAATTCTGCTTCCCTGTGTTCAGGTAGCAGATTGGGGAGGGCTAGGAAAAGCAACTAAGAGGAGAGAATTTCCTCCTGGGTCCTGACATGAATTAAAATTTGACCAGGGAGACCAAGTGGAAGGGAATTACAGGGAGATCTGATAACTGTAAAATACTCTAAGACAAAAAAAAAAAAAAAAAAAAAAACAACAACAACGTGTTCTTTCTTAAACCAATGTTTGGAAAACAATTACTGTCTAAATAAGAGTGTTTAAACATTCCTGTTAAGCAATGTCTATAAAATGCTTATTTAAGTCCAAAAGTCTGTGCCAGTTTATTTTATAAAGAGAACCAGCTGTATGTATTCAATGCCTTCTTAGTTTTAATTTTAAAACACAATTTAAAAAACAATATTCAGGCATAATTTTTCTTTTTCTTTTAAATTAAATCCATTCTTTTTAGACAGTTACTTGAATTTCCTTATTTGCTTAATATTTATGGAGTATTTCTTTTTCCCTCACCAGAAGACTTTTTTTTTTTTCATTGTTTTTAGAGAGAGAGAGAGAGAGAGAGAGAGAGAGAGAGAGAGAGAGAGAGAGAGAATCAATTGGTTGCCTCCCATTTGTGCCTCGACTGGGAATTGAACCCTCAACCTTCTGGTATACAGGACAATGCTCCAGACAACTGAGCCACGCCAGCCTGAGATTATGTGGTGTTTTAAATACTTTATCTAATATATATTTACTCTCTTAGGAAATGAGTTAATTCTTTCTATAAAACAGAATTGCTACTCCCAGCTACTACATAATTTGATTTATTATAAGAGTTTTTAAGTTAGACTTATTAATAAACTCTTTATAAAGGGTTGTTCTGGAAGAAAATTTGATTTAATGTTTTAAGGTTGTTATAATCAGTGGTAAGAACTTTCTGAAACATTAGTGCTCTATTCCAATAAAGTATCAGAACTCTATATTTTTTACACCTTTATAGGTCAGAATTATTTTTGAACAGTTATTTGAGGAAATATATTCAAAAACATTTATGCACAATCATTTATTCCCTTTTATTTAAATAATATTTCAATGGCCATACATTTTTATGTTTAAAACTCTTTTCAGTATTCACTGTTCTCTTTAATAGATTCTTTGCCAATTTTGAGAGAACCAGTTTATATTTTTGTTAATTTTCTTTACTGATTTCCTCTTTTCAATTCCATTGATTTCACTGTAATTTTTATTATGTCTCTTCTTCAACTCACCTTATGCTTACATTGCTCTTCTTTTCCTATTTTCCTAAAGTGAAAGGTGGGATTGTTGATTTTAGATTTTTCTCCTTATCTATTTAGCACTATAAATTTCCTGCTAAGCACTACTTTTGCTCGATCCCACAATTTTTATCTGTTCTATTTTTATTTAATTTAGTTCAAAATATTTAAAAATTTTTGAGACTTCTTTCTTGACCCATTAATGACAATTTTTGAAATTGTAAAGGCACTATATTATCTGGAGTTTATTAAATACTAAATTGGATATTTATTAAATATCAACCACAATAAATAAATAAGTTAAAAACTTAAAGTCTTATATTTTAAGTATAATAAATCAAATTTCTGTTTACCCTGGTTTAATTACTGTAGAGAAAGAAGTCCCATAGATTTTTATTATAAATATTTAATTGTGCTATAATGAATCTAAGCCCTTAAGAAAAATAATTTAATTTTTGATTTTGAGTAGGCTTCTAGCAAGCTAAGTATATTGTTATTTAAGAGGGATTTACTTATGAACTATTCATGTTAAACAGTGTCCAGCTCATTAAAATGTTAGGGCTTGTCTCCTTTCCAACTCTATAATTGCACACTATATATCTTCATGGGTATATTGCAAAACATGGTCAAAATTAAACAAATGTCTCATTTGTCTTAATTCACTCAAATAAATTATACATAAATTTAAAAAATATAATTTCCCAGTAATTTTAACACTTAATTTAGCTATTTAAATAAATTTCTGCCTGGCTCTACTAGCATGGTAGCTACAACTTTCTTTTGCTCACTCTTCCAAAGTATTTGCAGCTCTGCATTTTGAATCCAAGGGTGTAGCTCCCTGCTCTTGCTGGTTTCAGGATTTTGTACTTCCTTCCTTGCTTGTCCTTTCCTCCTTTCACTGAACTTCAAATTACCTGGGCTTTGAACAATAAATACTCTATCTTACTTTCAAGAATTATCTCCTGGTTCTGGTCTGTTTATCTGACATATTCTTTCTCTTGACCTCAGTTTTTTGGGGGAGGAAAAGACACTTTTTATCAAATCATGAAAGAAAAAAAAAGAGTGACGTTCCTTAGTTTTTTTTTTTCAAGTTTATAGTTGAAAAAACATTCAATCCTTTTTGGAGACTTTTTAAAAATAATAAATAAACCTTCTCAGAGAAAAGATAATCTCCTAATTATTATGAAATACTAACTCATAAATATTTTCCTTTGCAATAAATTATCTAGCCTTTAAGGAGTATTTACTTTTTATTTATTTTTAATTAAATTTATTGAGACAACATTGGTTAATAAGATCATACAGGTTTCAAGTGTAGATTTCTATGATACATGATTTGTATATTGCATGTGTGCCCACCACCCAAAGTCAAGGAGCTTTTAGATCTTCAACAATGAGAATCATTCCCAAAGTGAGAAGAAATAATTTATTTCTTTTTCTTCCCACGGCATGATTACAAAATGTTTCTCCTGCTGTCTAATGCTTTTCAAAATCATAGTGCAGGGAAGAATCCTTCCACTTCCTCTGTTGAAAGAGGAAGGAACTGAAGTCATTAATGGTTCTGATGAAATTAGGAAATTCATACTCTATCAGCCCCAAAGAGAATATGTTATAAGTTTTAAGAGCTTAAAAGTCTCTCTCAACTTCTCTCTGTGTTCATTAAGAAAACACATGAGAAATTCCCATATGGAAAGTATGGATTTTTCTCTCCCCTAATCACATAAAGTGGCTTCTTATTTCCTCTCTCCTCTCTGCAGGAGGGAACTGAACTAAACCACAGGCTACTGTCTGTTTCAGGGCATTCCCCTGATCCATCTCCACCACCGATTAATTGCCTTGTGCTCAAATACAAATGTAATCAATCAGCTCTTATACTTCCAGAAATACATTGACTCCCTTCTCCTGAGTATGTATACAGAGCCTTTTGCCAAAGTTTCTAGGCACATTTTCAAAGAGTCACCGTCTGTAATGAAGATGGGGGAGGTTACAATCGCTAAGAGCAAAGCCCACAGCTGCTGGGAGAAACCTTGCCAAGATAAGAGCGGCTACGAAGAAGAATAAACTGGAAGACTGTGCTAGCAAGCACAGTTCAGGCTTCTGCAGGGGCGGGGGCGGGGGGGAGGTGCGCTTCCATATACCATTATATTACACATCTAAGGGTTTTATCCTTTTCTAGTGAATTGTTTATGTTCCCTGTGACACACCAAACAAAACTGTTTTTTCAAAAGAATATTTGATTAAATGTGTTCACGTAGGCTTTGGGGTACACATTATTTTAGGATCTAGGAGAATCAGGGACAATGATTTCCACAAATGTCTTATCTATTAGAAATGAATGCCTAGATGGAGTCCGCATAGTCACACTATTACCTTTTCTGCTAATGTTTTCCAAAGGAATAGGCTAGTAATTTACTCTATGATATATAATTTTAAATAAAATGTAATTTTTGTTTTTCTGTCATAGCTAAATTTTATTTTTTTGGAATCATCTTTCCCTAATTTATTCAGTCCTAAGTTATAGTGCTTTTTGGATTTTTAGTTTTCTTCACGCTATACTTTCCCCTGTGTCTTTGAACACTGCTTATAAAAATATTGAATTTTAGGAGCTGATACAGACATTGGTAATATATGGAATTAATATGTAGTCATGCTGATGTATGAAAGTTAAATAAATATCTAAATTTTAAATGAGACTTTGTGGTGGTCTGTGTGATTTTCTTGTTGCTGTCTTGCCTTTCCAATTATATTTTTAAATAACTAACATAAATTCCACTTTCTTTTTGAAGAACACACTGGGTAATAGACACAAATGAGGCAACCTAGAGCTATACCTACACATAGTATGTGGGAAATATATGCTGGCTGAATGAGTAGATGAAAGGATGTTGCTCAATGAAGTCCTTCAGAAAATCATAGTTTAAAAAAGTTTTATCCAATATCAATAATTGAGAACATAATATATTTAATATAGGCAATTGAAAATATTTTAAAAATTTTCATCTTTATGGCATATTACTATTTATTTTTCACTGTGCTAGTGAAATAATGCATATAATTACTTTAATTTGTTTTTAAAACAGTTATGAATGTTTAATAAATATTAAACTTAGATAATACATAAAAAAATAAGGCCATGCTTTTTAATAGTGCATAGTTTCTACCAAAGTAATTGTAAAGCTTCTGTTCTAACTCAGTTTTTATTCAGCTCAAATGCTCTTTGATAACTCTTTGATAGGGGTCTCAAATGCTGTTGAATCAAGACACAGAAAGGATGAAAGGTTACTTTTATTCACAGGTTTAACCCTTAACATTTTTCCTCTGTCAAAATACATATGTCAGAAATCTTTCTTTCTAACTGTTACCAATTACCCCTGCCTATTTTGAGAGTGGTGCTATTTTAATATCTTTATCCATGTAGCATAAGGTATCTCTACAGCATCTAGAAAGACTTGAGTAATACCCTCAGGATATGGTAAATGCTAATTTGAGAATTGTTACCAGAAAAAGAAGTTATAGATGTTGGGTCAAATATATTAGTGTTTTTTTCTTGATAACCTATTTTCATAAATTTTTCAAAATGGTTGTACTGATATACAGTGCTAACTGGGCATCGTCTGTGTGTGACACTAAGCAGCAATTTTCCCAGAGGGAGTTAGAGAAAAAACTGATCTTGTCTGAGGTTATGCATCGTCTGACATTTAGGGTACAATGCACACACCCAGAAGACTGTTCCTCAAAACCCTTAAAACAGTTTCAGTAACCTGCCTTGTGCTTGGCTGGAAAATGTATATTTATTTATACCCAACCTTATTCCGGCAAGTACTTCAAGAAGACTAAATGTATTTGTAACAATGATTCAGAGCATACTTGACAAAGCTGGGTGGAATATACCTCAAATTGCCTTCCAAGAGGAAGACAGCAGAGAAAGCAAAAGCCACTTAAAGTGTCTTTAATTCCACCTTCTATGTGGAACTGATCCTACTTAATGCTAAGATATGGGCATGATTAGTCTCCTGGCATTAATTTTTACATCCCTTTTGGAAAGCAGTGTGACAAATAGACTGTAAATTATAGAAATGTGCACACTGTAACTCATTCATTTTACTTTTTAGAATCCTAAAAAATAAATTATAAATAATAAGAATATTAAACTTTATGCATTAAATATTCATCACAGTGTTGTTTATAATAATCTAAACTTGGAAATAACCTAAATTTACATACAAAAAGAGAAACACTGTATAAATATAATTATATTGACTGATTAGGATGTCCATTTGGACATTAAATTATGATTACTAGTCACTGTAAAAATTAACATAATACAATGTTAAATGAAAAGGCAGAATATAAAACACCATATGTAGTGTGATTATAATTGTGTTAAAGAAAAAAAAGATATTGGTTCAAAGAACAACCTGAAGTAAAATAGACCAAAATGTTCATAGTCACTGTATTAATGGTTAATTTTTATATTCATTTTTGTTTACTACAATTTTATTATGGGCTTATATTACATCCAAATAAGTTACTTTGAAGAATAATTAAGCATCTATATTTGAGTAATCTCATTCTTACATTCTGATGTAATATTAAGAAACAGGAAAAGTTGCTGTTGGGAGGCTACCACCCAGCAGGTGTTCCCAAGTTGGACTGCAGTGGAGGTATGGAGTTCTGCAATGGGAGGACACTGCAACCAAAAGGAAGAGCAAGTTTATCGGGAGGGGAGGTAATGGAAGCTCATAGGGTTTGAGAATGTGAAAAGAGCCAATAACCTAAAGCCAAAAATCAAAATGGGACATGGCTTAGGCAATCTTTGTGTGAGGATTGCCCCAAGGAACCAAGAAGATCCCACAAGCATGGAACAGTGAGTGTCTACCAAAATCTATGCTAAGACATGCCAAAATTCCATTTCTGCAAAATGTGAAAACACTAGTTAAAATTTCCCTCTACTTCCTTTTGTAGATGAGAAATGGAAACAAACAGAAACAAAGCAGGTAATGACCCCAGCTGGCTGGAATAAAATTACATAGGATTCTCCTTGAACATGGCGAGAGTTCTCATTTTTTGTTGAAAGAGTGTTCAGTTCTTTATCCATGTCAGTTTATTTAATTACACAAAACCCTGTGAAGTAAATATCACTTTCATTTTACAGAGGAGGCACTGGAATCCCAGAGAAGTCACATATCTTGCCAAGGGACACACAGCTTCTTGTGGAACAAGGATTTGAACCCACATCTACAAAGCCTAGTTTCTTTCTAATATTTCTAGTGGGTTAGAGAGTGAAATGACCCAGAAGTATAAGTCCAATGAATTGTTATTACACTTTCACCCTGAGGCATAGGGCAAATGAGATGAAATTCTGTATCTTATTCTCTGTGGAAATTGAGTTCTCTTACACCATATACATGATTAATATAAAAGATCACATTCACCCAGCTACATTCAGAGTAATTAAATGTGCCTAGGTCCAGAGTCAGACATACATTCAAGATTATATCAATACTGCAGTTGGCTTCTGTAGAGAAAATCTTAGATGTTGCCCCCATCTTGGGAAATTTAGTATCTGGTGAGAACCAGATTGACTCATGTTGACGAAAGTACAAGTTTCAAGATTCAATCCAAACCAACCCAGGCCAAACAAAATAGTTCTCACAAACAGCTGTGACATTGTTACACACTGTGGTAATGTAGAGTGTGTGGTCAAGCAATGAAATAATTACTGACCAGACATTTACATACATTAAATTTATGTAGAAAAATATCACACATCAGACACATGTTTTTGTAAGTTTCACATATATTCATTTTATTCAGTACTTTGCATTTTGTCTTTATTATAGCCTTTGAAGTCAAGAGTGACCTCCTTTTTCTAAAATTATACCCATTTCATAGTCAAAATATGCTTTACTTCAGAAGGCTTGCTTCAATCTCCCAATATTCATTGTCCCTGGCTCTCACAAAACAGACATTTTTTCTAAATTCTCTCTTGACGTCATGTGCTTTAAAAATGCTAACCTAATCGTGCTTTGTTATTGGTAGATCCACTGAATATTTTTACTTGTAAAAATAGCAAATCTTTAACCAGATGCCTGATGCTTTGATACGTTTCAGTTTATATATGTAGTAGAATGAGAACAGTTCATTTTTACATCAAGAGATATGAACTGACCAAAGAGTTGGTTAGTTCTCTGAAAGCAACAAAATCTAATTGGAGCTTGTATTATGGCAATTTAAGCCACTCTTCCTATTACTGGGGGTTAATCACCTTTAATAGACTTGCTGTAGCAAAAAAGCTGGGAAAGCCTCTCTGCCTTCCTTAAGACTGAAGCAGCTGACTTACTTAAAATGTGATAAGCATACCTGATACTACCCATTCTAGAGCCATTTTCAGTCATAATTGAAACATGCAACAGGAAAGAATTGAGAAGGTGGGACAAAAGCTCTGTGTTGAAATCTCAAGATTCTATTTAGTATCCAGCACACTGAAGACCATTAAAATCTCCCCTCATTTTTTTTTCCTATTCCTTTTTCTGTTGCTAGTTCTGTTCGATCTCAAGGCCCACTCTTCCTGAGCATGGTAAATATTGCTCTTGTGTGCTCCCATATCATCCTGTCCTATATAACTGGCTTCTGCTTTTCCCTACTCCTCACACCTAAATTCATTGGTTTTTTTCCCCCCTAATCCATTGCTGAACCAACTCTGGCTCAACAGAAAATATTCCTGTACCATTTAATACTGTACTCTTGCCAGTCTTTGGAATTTAAAAAAAAAAGTTACCAAGAGGCCAATCGAAAAAGTCTACATAGTGTATGATTTTAAATATATGACATTCTAGAAAAGGCTAAACTATGGGAACAGTAAAAATATCAGTAGTTGCCACGAGTGCAGAAAGGGAGGAATGAGTAGCAGGAGCACAAAACATTTTTAGGGCCGTGAAAATACTCTGTTGAATATCATAATGTTGGATACATATTATTACACAGTTGTCCAAATCCACAGAATGTATGCCCGCCATAAACTCTAATGTAAAGTATGGACTTTGGGTAATTATGATGTATCAATGTAGATTCATCAATTGTAACAAATGTACCATTCTGGTACAGGATGTTGATAAATGGGAGAGGTTATGTATGTGTGGCAAGGAGTATATGGGAAATCTCTGTACATAAAACTGTTGTAAAAAATAAAGTCCTTAAACTGTATATTTATGTTTCCAATATTAGTTTATGAGTTGTTTTGCTATTCCAGTTATGCAATAATTTTTATTCCTGACATGGATCATAGCCTCCAATATTTGATTTCCACCAAAAATAAAAATAAAAAATCACATATAACACAGCTGTGTACAAATTAGATTTACTGCATGTTCAATGTTCAACCAACCAGCTGTGTCTCTGGGGCTGGAATTCAGCTTGTCCCTCACTCAAAGGTGAAGAGAGATTGGATAGTTCTTGGGTTAGAAGGCTCTGTGGAAGCAAGTAGCTCTATCTACCTAATCAAGTCAGGTTTCTAAATCTCTAACAGAATCTGGATTGTGTATTATTTTGCCTACAAGTTGTATTTTCAACAGACTCTCTCTGTATAGATCTTAGAGTTTAATAATTCCCAGAAGACATCTGGATTTTATTTATTTTATAAAGGACTGAGTTCAAAAATAAGGGACTTAACAGATTTGTTGACTATGGGTTTAGTAAAGGAAACTGGATATAAGGGAGGCAATGAAATACAGATGACAATTCATTTACACATTCATGTGGCTATTTATTCAAGAAATGTTTACTAAGTGCTTTATTTGAGATACACAAAGTACAATATGCCTTGGACACACTATTAATTAAAGGCACATGGTCTATTTCCTCATGGAACTTACAGCCAACTGAAAGAAGCAGGTAATAAATGAGAAAATTAGTGTTGGAGGAGGACATTGAGAGGATGACCACAGACTGTTTGATGAAGTCCAGTTTATCATTTTTTTAATGGATCATTTTAAAATGTACTGTTCTGAGAAATATTAGCAGGGCATGAAGTTACAAAGATTTTCTCCTATCTTTTCTTCAAAAAAATTTCATAATTTTAGCTTTTGCATTAATATCTATGATCTGGTGGAATTTCAGCCAAGATGGAGGCCTAGACTGACATGCTCCACCTCCCTCCACAACTAAGAAGGAATAAAACTACTGCAAAACTGGAAATAACCAGAAGTTCCAGAAAATAAAGCTACATGGAAGTCCAACGTACGTATGAAGTTATAAAGAAGTGGTGCTCATCCAGATGGGTAGGAGGGGCGAAGCCGGGGTGGAGAGTTCAAGCTGTTCTGGTGGCAGCAGCTGTGGCGATGGTGTTGAGACGGCAGTCAGCACAGACACTCATATTTAAGGGTAGGCGAGAAGCGCCTGGGGAGCACTCCCGACTGCAGACCAAACCCGTCAGCTCACAATTCCAGCGCCAGGGAAGGGAGACCCCCATTGCCTCGGAAAGGTAAACACAAAACTGTCAGGATGACACAGATCATGATAGAGATCCCAGTGACACAGCTGGCAAGACAGCAAATAGCTAATCTAACAGCTCAGCAGATAGGAAATCTTTCTGAGGCACAGTTCAGAGCTTTGGTTATACAAATGCTTACAGACCTAACAGAAGATCTTAAACAAGGTGGGGAAGGAATGAAGGCTAGTCCTGCTGAAATGAATGAAAACATATATGAAACTAGTGGTGAGGGAAAGAAAACCAGGGATCAAATTAACAAATCAGAACATAGGGAAGGAACAGTCATCCAGTGCAGAAAGAGGAAACTAAAAGTGAGGAAAATGAGGAGAGGCTCAGAAACCTATGGGACAGCTATAAGTGGGCCAACATCCAAATCATAGAGTTGCCAGAAGGTGAAGAAGAAGAAATAGAAATTGAAAAATTATGTGAAAAAATAATGAAGCAGAACTTCCCTAACTTGGGAAAGGAAATAGACTTACAGGTCCAGGAAGCACAGAGAACTCTAAAACAACTAGACCCAGGGAGAACCACACCAAGACACATTAGAATCAAAATGTCAAAAATTAAAGATAAAGAGAGAATCTTAAAAGCAGCAAGAGAGAAGAAGAGAATTTCATACAAAGAGGTCCCAATAAGACTCTCAGCTGATTTCTCAAAAGAAACTCTGCAGGCAAGAAGGGACTGGCAAGAAATATTCAAAGTAATGAAAAGCAAAAACATCCAACCACGATTACTCTATCCAGCAAAACTGTCATTCAGGATAGAAGGGCAGAGAAAGTGCTTCCAGGACAAAGTAAAACTGAATGAGTTCATCAGATCCAAACCACTGTCATATGAAATGTTAAAGGGACTTGTTTAGGAGAAAGAGGACCAAAACTATGAACATTAAAATGAAAACTGTATCACAACAACCAACAACAGAAGCTAGGGAATTGAAACAAAGGCAAACTAGTAGGCAACGAGAGTGGAAAAAGAATTATAGGTATAGGGAACATTTTGGGGGGAGGTCAGCAAGGAGGGAGAAGGGGGGAAAGGGAGGGAGATGGAACAGGAATTAAGAAGCAGAGTAGGAGGGAGTGGAGTAGACAGGAAGATGTTTAGAAGAACTGTATGCACAACCAACGGACATGGACTAAGGGGGTGGGACAACTGGAGGGAGGGGGGTCACTGGATGGAGGGGAATGAAGGGAAAAGAAATTGGGACAACTGTAACAGCATAATAAATAAAGCATATTAAAAATAAATTATAATTAAAAATATATGATTAGCTTCAAATTAAATTTTTATGTGTAACATGAGGTAAAGCTGAAGAATAATTTTTGTCTCCAAATGAAAATCCAGTTGTTTTTTCCAGCATCATTTGTTCAGAAGACTAACTTTTCCCCCATTGAATTATTTTTACAGATTTGTTGAAAATTAACAGATCATAGTTTTAATCTTTTTTTCTTAAATAAGTCCCTTAAACATTTTATGGAATAATGATTTGGTGATGATGAACTTCTTTAGGTATTTTTTGTTTTTGTTTTTGTTTTTATTTGTTTGTTTTGGTCTGGGAAGCACTTTATCTGCCCTTCAAACTAAATGACATCTTTGCTGGGTTGAGCAATCTTGACTGTAGATCCCTGCTTTCTATGACTTTTGATATTTCTTGCCAGTCCCTCTGGCCTACAAAGTTTCTTTTGAGAAATCAGTTTATAGTCTTATGGGAACTCCCCTGTAGGTAACTAATTGCTTTTTTCTTGTTGCTTTTAAGATTCTCTTTTTATCTTTAACCTTTGGCATTTTAGTTATGATGTGTTTTAGAGTGGGCTTCTTTGTATCCATCTTGTTTGGGATTCTCTGTGCTTCCTGGACTTGCATATCTATTTCCTTCACCAAATTAGGGAAGTTTTCTTTCATTGTTTTTTCATATAGGTTTCCAATTTCTTGCTCCTTCTCTTATTCTTCTGGCATCCTTATGATGTAAATGTTGGAATACTTGAAGTTGTCCCAGAGGCTACTTATACTATTCTATTTTTTTTTTAAATTCTCTTTTCTTCTTGTCATTCTGATTGGTTGTCTTTTGCTTCCTTAGGTTCCAAATATTGATTTTATTCTCATCTTCATCCAATCTATTGTTCATTTTCTATAAATTGTTCTTCATTTCAATTAGTGCATCCTTCACTTATGACTTGATATTTTTATGATGTTGAGGTCCTCACTAAGTTCCTTGAGCATCCTTATAACCAGTGTTTTGAACTCTGCATCTTATAGATTGCTTATCTTTATTTTGTTTAGCTCTTTTTCTGAAGATTTGACCTATGGATAATAAAATGGCCATAAATACATACCTATCAACGATTGAATCTAAAAAACAAACAAAGCAAAGAAGAACAGAGACAGAATCATGGATATAGAGAACTTTTTGATGGTTGCAAGATGGGAGAATGTGTAGGGGAATGGGTGAAGAGGTGAGGGGATTAAGAAGTACAAATAGGTAGTTACAGAATAGCCAAGGGGATGTAAAAAGTACACTAAAGGAAATGGAGTAGCCAAAGTACTTATACACATGACTCATGGACATGAACAATGGTGTAGGTATTGCCTGAGGGAGTGAGGGTGCTGGGTGGAGGGGGGGAAAGGAGGAAAAACTGGGACAACTGTAATAACGTAATAAAATATAATTTAAAGAAAAGAATGGTTATGAGGATGTAAAGTACAGTTTAGGGAATAAAGTCAATAATATTCTAATAACTATGTGTGGTGCGGTGTCAGATGGGTACGAGATTTATCAGGATGATCACTATGTCATATAATTTATAATCACTGGGTTGTACAGCTATAACTAATATAATATTGAATGTCAACTGTAATTAAAAATAAAAATGATTTAAATTAAAAGAAGAGAACAGATCACATGTTAGTTTGTTTATTTCTGGCTTTTCTATTATGTTCCATCGAACTATTTGTCTAACCTTATACCAGTACCACATTGTGTTGACCACTGTAGTTTCATAAAGAGTCTTAAAATCATTTGTCTAACCTTATACCAGTACCACATTGTGTTGACCACTGTAGTTTCATAAAGAGTCTTAAAATCAGACAGTGTAAGTTCTCCAATTTTGTTCTTTAAAAAAATTACTTTGGATGTTTTAGACCCTTTTTATTTCAATAAAAGTCTAGAATAAACTTCTTAATTCGATTTTTAAAAAGCATGTTGGGGTTTTGATTGGAATTACATTGAATTTATAGATGAAGTTTGGGGAGAACTGAATTTGAAAATTTGAGTTTTTAAATTTGCGAACATGATAACTCTCTCTGCGATGTTTGTGGGTTTATTTTTTTTTTTTGGTTTCAAGGTGGACTTTATTGGGAAAAGTTAGTGTAAAAAACATTCAAATTCATAAAATTTAAATAAGACAGTGAAATTATACCTTGTAGCTATAGTAATCGCTATATCAATCACAAATAACATAAAGTCTAAATTACTGCCTAAGCAAACACTATTTTGTTAGGTTCTGTTGCAAGCCCAAGGCAGGAAACACTGCAATTATTAGAAGTGAGCCCAATGATGTATTTGCATTTGAAGCTAAAAAAAAGGAAAAAAGGCATGTTCTGATTATGGCATAACAACATTCTAGCCTGAAAAAAAAAAAAAAACTTTATTAATATGTCCTGCAACAGAGTACATTAGTCATTGTAACCATGCATTAAAATTCTCATGTCATAAAGAGAGTACTCAGTTTTTTTCATGATACATTGTTTTACTGAGTTCATGTGGTTTGTCCCTCTCAGGATCCTTCTCTGGGGACAGCTTCTTAAGGTACCCAGATTGCTTACCCAGGGTCATCTTTGGTCATTTAATACCAACCAACCTGCTGGGACCCAGGGCTGGTGGAAGGCCCTTTCCTGAACAAAGGAGTCAGATCTCCCTTTTTCTCAAACCTTAATGCCACACTACACAACCCGGTCAAGAGTGTTACTAACAAGTTTCTGTGGGATTCTCTTTGGTTATGGAATTTTTATTTAAGCTTATAAAAAATATAGTTAGAAATATGCTCCTGAATTCTAAAAGTATTTGTGACTGACTTATACACAAGTATGTATTTCCCTGTGGAATCTAACGTGAGTGGTCTCCTTAGCAATACATTTGAGTGAAGAACAGAGACTGATCTTAAGAACCAAGAGGTGGGGGTAGCTGGCCAGGGTAGCCTTAGATGCTGTCCATGGCTCTGAACTCGCTGAGGGCCTGCACAGGGTTCACGTGCTTCTTCTGAGATGCCCGTTTAATCTTGGTCTGTGTCTCGTCCTGTTTCTCTCTTTTCACCAATGGCTTCTTCTCAGGTGCCTTCATCTTCCATGACACGGCCGGGAGGTTGAGGGAAGCCATGCCCTGAGACTTCTGGTATTTGGTGGAGGCCACATAGGACGCCTTCACCGTCTGCACCACGGCATTCATCAAATTTTTGGTGGCCTGGATCAGGGACATGGCGCTGTCCACCCCAGAGACCACAAGCTCCCCTCCAAGGTTCTGCACCTCGGCCTTGACTTTGCTGCAGATGTTGAACTGGTGACAGTAGAGGGTGATGCGCTGCAGGTAGGCCAGCAGGTCCTGCTTGCAGGCTGAGTCCGGACAATTGTCTGCAATGGTACGACCAAGCTTATCCATCCTGGATCCTGCCTCAGCAATTTTCTTGGCAGCACTGATTACATCTGATGTATTTTTGAGTGGTCCTTTCCTCGGGTGAAGTCAGTCATCTCCATCATGATCATGCACATCTGCTTGGCCAGCACAATGATGTCATTACCGCTGTCGTCCCATTTGGACACTTCAGCATCCAGCTTGCTCTTTTCTTCCTGGAAGCTGGCCACCTGTTCTGCAATCTTTGCTTTTTGCTCTTGGGGAAGCTGAGCCATGATTGCCCGGGCACTCTGGCCAGCTATCAGCTGATCATCTTCTGTCTGAACGCTTGTTCTGCTTCGGACATCAAAGTCTTCTGTCTCGAAGTCAGAGTCATCCAGCTCCTCAGGAGTCCTTATCATCAACACTGCTTTCCTGATGTCCCGGATGCCATCGTACACCAGGCGGGAGGCATCGATAAACTCATTCTCATCCATGGGCTGGGCGGGGTCCGAGCTGAGGGCTTCCACAGCAGCTTCTACTTGCTCAGTAAAACGCGGCATAACTGTGTTGGAGAGGAGCTTGGTAGCTTCCAGCACCTTCTCTGTGTAGACCCCTGGCTCATAGTCATCCATCTCTGAGGTGACTACATGAATGACCCGGGCTGTCCGGCCTTGGATTGCACCAGCTGTACAATCCAGCCCATCTACATCTTTCTCTTGGAGAGCAATGACACATTTGTTCACATCTTCCAATATGTGATTCTCTGAGACGGCCAAGAAGTCATCAATGGAAGTAATGTCATCAACAGCATCTGTGAGAATGCGGACTTGTTTTTCCCACTGTTCTTTAAACAGATCCATATTCTCTTGGGCCAGTTTGCTCTGTGGTTTTGCTGCTAAAGCCAATGCAGCATTGATAACCTGAGGACAGAGGGCTTCTAGCTGGCTTGCAGACATTCGAACAAGCTTTACACCTTCTTCATTATTTGAAATGGAACAAGCCAAATTGGCAACCTCGATCAATTTGTTGGCATGTTCACGGAAAACTTGGGCATACTCTTTAACTTCTTTCTCATTTCCATTCTTTGCAGCTTCAATCAGTACTAACAGTGGAACATTGGTTTCCAGGAATGAATCTGACACGTGGTCCATGACAGCTTTGCGAAGCTGTCTACGCAGGTCCCTGGTCTTCTTGGTCATTTTATCTATTGCAGAATTGAGCGCATCACTTCTCTCTTTACGTCCAGCATTGCCCATGTACTCCGAAAGCAGATCCTGCAGAGCCTGCCGGACAGCGTTACACTCAGCCACGATTCTCTCACGCCTGTCATCACGAGTGCAGGACGAGTCAGCCATCAGGGCGGCCCCCACTAATGATGCTTTCCAGGCGCTCCTCCAGGGAAGGTCTAAAGCGCTCCTCACTGAAGCTCAAGGGGTCCACAATGATTTGTTTATCAAAGTTATTGAGAGCATATGCCAGTTCTCCTCCTCCTCCACCCTGGTGCTGGGAGGCATCATCTGAAGTGGTGGCTTGGGCTGCATTGGAAATGCCTATGACTGCCTGCTGCAGCTGCTTGTATATCAGGTCTCTGTTGGCCTTATAGGCGGCAACATCAGGATGCTGTAAGCACGCCTGGGATGCAGTATAGAGAATTGGAACGTTTTTCTGCAGGATTCCTCTGGCTGCAGCCATCTGATCACGATGGCCCACATCTTTCAGTTCCTGTTGTCTTTTAGCTGCCATGATGTTCAGTTTATCCACTTCAGGTTTCAGGGCTTTATACTGTATTCCCAAGTCTTGTTCAGTGCCAGCATTCCTCAGTTTCAAGATACCATCTTCCACAACTTTCAGCTGAACAAGTAATTTGTAGACATCTGCCATGTCAGCCAAAATAAGCAGCCGGGTAACTGCAGACAGCAAAGCCCGGGCTGCCCGAACCATGTTGCCAGGCTTCACAGAAGAGCAGGGATCATCTGCAAACTCTCCTGCAGCACTCTTCATCAAATCACCTTGTTTTCGAACATCTTCTACAGCAGCCACAAGCTCCTCCTTGAGAAACTGACTCTCCTTTGCAATTTTATCCCCCTTCTCCAAGAAATTCTCAGTTGCTTGTTCAACAGATGCAGCCAAAACACGGGCCTTCTTAGAACGACCTCTCTTCTTATTAGAGGGCCCCTTACTATTAGTGTTTACCAGAGTCGTAACCTGTGTAACAAGGGGCTCCAACAGTCTTTCAACTGCCAGAGTCCTGATCTCTAGACTTTTGGGATCCCATTTGAAGTTTATGTTGCCTGTGTGTACAGCAGTCATTTCTGCGGCGAACCGGACGAGGGTAGGAAAACTCCCGAGGCCCGAAGCTGACGGACGCCGCTTTTTCTGAAACTGAATTTTTTTCAAACTGAATTTGAAAATTTGAGTTTTTAAATTTGCGAACATGATAAATCTCTCTTCTTTCACTTCTCGGCAATGTTTGTGGTTTTTAATGGACATGCCTTGCATATATTTTATTTTTGAAGCTATTGTATTTGGTATTGCATGTTTTAAAAAATCTTTGTTAATAATAGGTTATTTTGATGATTATTAGAAGCTAAATAGTTTGCAAGTTTCCAGTATCATAGCACATCTGAATATCATAAACAAGTCTGGCTGCCTTATGGTCATCTAATAAGCATATCATCTCTTAGGTACAGAAATTAAACACACTTCCACTGTTGACAATATACACATGGAATAAAATTAATCTATGCCTCATGATATATTATTTATTTGTTTGGGATGATTATTTTTAAAAAGCTTTCATACTTCTTTGATTTTGCACCCCCTTGTATTAGTGAAAGCTTTCGAGCACATGTCCTTAAATATTGAAAAATTTATTTATAAATTATATAAGTATACTTCTGTACTAATTTATTACCTAAATGCCATGGAATATAGACATTTTAAAAGGTCAAAATAAGTACTAAACTACATTTTAGGATGTATTATTAGTAGTGATGATTTCATGTTTTCATTAGTTAATTTCTTAAAGCATGAAATGCATGTAGAAAAAAATTCTTCATTAACAAATGTGAATGTAAATCCATTGTTTAAATAGTTGTCTTGATTATTTGAAATTCTTTGGCTGAGTTTTTGTCAGACTGGATTAGGTAGGGTGTCCTTGACTTTAATCTTGTGTTAAAAATAATAAAGAGCTTGTTCAAGAGGTACAAGTGTCGGCTCTGCTGTGCTTTTTGTAATTTGTTTGCACTTGCATCAGTAGCAATATGCTTAATTTGTAATTTATTTGCCTAAATATTTTCAAGCCTTTTGTCCATTTTGTGAAGGTACGTCTAGCTAAATCTAAATAATTTATTCTGTAATATAACGACCCTACTTAAACTGCAACAAGCCATGTTGCAGAATTCTCTCCAATTCTCTCACAGGATCTCTTGCCTTTAGGCTTGACATCAGGTTCCCTGACAAAGACAGCAAGTGATGATGCCAGTTCAAGCATATATTAAATATTAATAATAATAACTTCCTCTTAATTGTCTTAATTACAACTACACATAAGGAGAAATTTTAATTTTTCCCCTATGCTTCAATGTATTATCTTGGAATTCTCTGATGTGAGCATACCCTTCCCCTTGGGAGACCAATGGTTTGGGTTGCATTGCTACCAAGTCCGCATCATTGCAATTGAGTTCTCTTGATGGCCAAAATGTTTCACACAAACATTAAATTAGAAAGAAAACTAAAATAAAACATCCACTTCTTTAGCTCTTTGTCCCAGCCAGCTGAATTATAATATATTCTATTGGTCATAAAATAAAAATGAATTTGGGGGTTCTTTGCAATTGTACAAGTTTGGGAATAACAATGTAAAACATATGTGTTTCTGAGGTCATGTAAAAGTTTAGTACCTTCTGATTCCACAAGTTATTATACTGGGATCTTTGGTAAAATACAAATTTGTTTAAATGTGTCCCACAATTTCCTAAATATATATATACACATATTATTCTGTTGTATCCCAATTTTATGTTGTTTAATATAATTTTGTGATAAAAATATAAAGCAATTACATAGTATGGTTTCTGGTTTCAATGTCCTTGCTATCTCAATGGGAAGCTAAGAAGTTCCCAAGTGAAGTAACTATAGAACAACAAAAGACAAGATGTAGTGTCCAAACAACTTCCTATTCTTATATTAAAAGTAAACACAAAAAAGTCTCCTAACTATGACTAGCAACGAATTTAGGATGAAAATACCCTGGTGGGATGCACATGGGCCTATCTGAACCAAATTCTTTCCATCTGGGACATCTCTGCTCACACACTGGGGTACTGAATTTTGTTATAATGCAGACAAACTTCCCCTTAGTGTGACAACACAGAGCATGATTACAATGGGAGATCAGAGAAGGAAGAAAGGAGAATCGGTCAAAACCAATCATAGGACTAGGAGAGGACAGATGCTGAGCAACGCTGATTTAGCCCCTGACCTACCATTCTTACAATATTTTAACCAGATCTTTTTTGATACTGAGCAATCTTCTATTCATTGGTTGTTGATTTTCTAGGACAGGGATTGGCAATGTATGGCTCAGGGACCAAAGGCAGTGTGCCCATGTCTTTGTATGTCCTAAAAGCTGATAAAAATAATGGCTCAAGTTTGTGAGGATTATATAGAGTAGAAATTTCAGTCTCCATAAATAAAATGGTATTGGGACACCGCCACACTCATTTGTTTACACATTGTCTGCAGCTATTTTCACACTACCACTGCAGAAATAAGTAGTTGTAACAGAGGCTTTATGGTCCACCATGCTTCAGATGCCTGGGCCTCTATATAAAATTAGCCATCTGTATTTTAGATGGTTGCTTGACCTTTCTTTCTGGCTTGAGAACACTTTATTTTCTTAGAGGAGACAGGAAAAGAACTAATATTTATGGTGTCGTCGTCGTTGTCGTCGTCGTCGTCGGCAGCCGTCCATCTCAAGAGACGATGGTGTAGCTTCTTAAGAGTCTATCTGCACCGCCGAGAATGGCTGTGCAGTCCGACTCGGGAGTGACACGGTATCTGTCTCCTCCCGTGTTGAATCGACATCTTGCGATGACGCTGGAGTGTCCTCTCCAGTGAAGCTGAAGCTACAGAGCCTGGGCAGGGTGATATGGAGGGTCTGCTGTTGCCCATGCAGCAGACCCCCCCCTCTCTTCGCAGCTGAAGGGTCCAAGGGAAAGACGGAGTCGATACAGCTTGGGTTCAGGTGCGCCGCAGGAGTTGCCGGTGTTGACTACAACGTCAAACCGCCTTAGGGACTCCGGCTCCGGATTTTCTGTCGGGGTTTACTCCCTTAGCCTTTCCCCTGAAGAGGTATGGTGTACATATTTGTTATTTCACATAGTCCTAATAACAACCCTATTAACACCCAGTTTCATAGATTAAGGAACTGAAGTTTAGAGACTTTAAGCAATTGAAAAGATTGTATAGGTGGTAGTTTTTGGAGCCAGGTCTCAAATTCATGCTTTATTGCATTATTTTATTGCCCACACTCTCTTTTGTCCAAGAAAGTAGATTTGTTATGCCAATCCAAAAAATAAATAAATAAATAAAGGTGAAAATCACTCTAAGATTGCGGGACGGGAATCAGCAGTAAGGAGCAGTTGGTCACCAGTGCTGGCAGCTGGTATGCCACCACGCTAACTCAGCAAGGCTGGCTCAGAGTTTATGACAGACAGGTGGCCTCAGTTACATTTCGTTAGTTCACGGATACTTTCCCTCTAGACCCTCTTTCTTCTAAGGATGAAGACTCTTAATAGTATGCCCAAGTAACTTACGAGAAAGTAGCTTTCCATGCTATTTAAATAAATCTTTATTACATGAAAGAATATTAACCTTAAACTGTATTCAACAGATCTTCCAGATTTTCCAATATACAATTAAAGTAGCTCAATTTAAAAGTCAATCTCTTTCTCTCTCTCTAATACCTATAAATAATATAGCAGCTGCTGCAGCAATGGAAATCTATTGAAACAAATTGTATTTGTCATCGATTGATCTCCAAAGACATATTTCCTTTAGACATTCATCATTGAAAATTCACTGAAAAATATATAGTGCTTTAACTGAACCAAACTGCAATATAGCTTAAACATTAATTTTAACTGTATTTCCAATTGATCCAAATCATTACAGCCAAATAGACATTCAGAGAAAATGAACTCATACTTAAGATACTAAAAATAAATGTTGGCCATGTTGTAACCTATTAATTTTTTTGCAAGTTGATACGATCCAAGTTTGATTTGGAAGGAATATAATGCTTCACTGTACTTCAGTCAATCAATTCCTTATCCCTGCCATTACTTTTCTCAAAATTTTAGGTCATCTTTTGCTTCTATAATTTTCCTCCCTAGAAAATAGAAATGTGCAAGTGTTTGTTATCTTCCACTTTCTTGCTTATTTCTGTTCTGCTCCTGTGCCTCTCAGGTGTAATCCAACATGCCCCACCCATCCCATTGTATCATTCCTTAGGAAGCAAATTGTGATGGGAATAGTTATATTGAAACATGGACTGTAGTGCATTTGAAAGCTAGGACCAAAGCCATGAATTCAGGGACACTAAAGGGAGATTGCTCAAGGTCAGAGTGGCAAAGATGAACACTCTAAAAAAGGAAAATTCTAAGGAAGTAGGATTAGTTCCTGTATAGGGTCATCAAAGAGAAGATGTTATAAAGACATGTCTTTTTTTCAGTGTAGTAATATCTAGAGGAACAAAATAGAAGCAACAAACAAATTCAACCATAAAAAGCCAACACTAAGGGAACATTTTAATAACTGTGCTCTATGAACACAGTAAAATTTCCTATGTCTATTAATTATTATAAGTCTATGCTCAATAGACCATCAGACTAAATAGAAAAACATTTATGAAATGATGTAAATGAAAATGGCAGAGCTCAAAACAGGGTTCTTGGGTTACAAGAATGCTACTAACCTGGGTGATTTAGGCAGAAAGAGAAAGGAGGAAAAGGAGAGGAAGAGACAAGAGAAGAAAGAGATAAAAAATGATTCAACAATGCTGGGAGCTGTGTTGAAATACTTTCAACAAAGAGGCTATGGATGGGTCAACGAATATTTTCGACTTTCATGAAAGTTGAGCGATATACCTAGAGAATTTCATTATGATATTACCAGACTTTTTTCCTTTAATACTATTTAAAGAGAGCATTTTCATCATCATTTTATTAGTTGGGAGATGGATGGATGTACTTTTTAATTACTTTATAAGTATTACCTCAGACATAAACATTTCCCATCACATCTTATCTTAATAAATCTAGAAGGTGAAAAATAGCCTTTGAGTTACTTCAGATTTTGTGGTAGCAATCTTTCAATGAAAAACAAAATCTCACTTAAGAATGAAAAATATCATAAGTGAGAAACCAAAACATGAATCCCAAAGAGTAAGACAGTTACCTCATTGATTTTTAAGAGCACAAAGTTTCTAGTAAACCTGTTAAAATTATAAAGTTTAAATTTTGTTGTTGGACTTTACCTTGCTCTTATAATTTTATAGAATCGTGCAAAATGAGATAATTGAGATCATTGAAAATAAATATTTATGTTCAAGTAATAGAATGCTTTGTACTATTTGATTACAACTTACAGTGTGGCTTCTCCAACAATAGAAAAATTATCAAAGTTGATACCCTTACTGAGAATTACAACAAACTATAGAAGTTAAAGGTTTTATTGATTTTTAAAAATTACATTGTATTGATGCTCTTTTTTACATATAGTATGGAAAAGTTAATGATACTGTTAATATCAATCAGTATTCATAGTGCCTGTGAATGTTAAAGATTTTCAGGTATTTTATAAACATATATGGATAAAATGAGAGAGTGGCAGATATTTTTGGAAGACTCGTCTACTTTACCCTGCTCTCCAGTCTCATCTTTCAGAGGCTCACTGACCTTTATACATAATAAAAGTGTCCTCTACTGGGCAAACATGTGCAGGCATATATATGTCTAATGGGGTAAGTCTGTCTAGTGGTTTTTAGGGCTTGGGGTAGTGAGAGAACAGCATCTATGTTAGGTTCGACTCATTTATAGTCTTGGGACACTGGACGGCTTAGGAGAAAGATAGAATGCCATTGTCCAATTTCTTTGTTGGTTCTAATGTAATACATTTAAAAAATTTCTTTATATTGCTTTTCTTTCTCAGCATTTATCTTAAGATAAGACTGTGTATGACAAAAGGACACATGTACTTATTGCTGTGTTAGTTTAGGGTTAGATGATGGTATGTTCTCACACTGTAGACTTTTATGATCTAATACCACTGTCTAAAATTCAATAAAAGGGCATTTTAGAAAAGTATATCTTCAAATTACAATGGTATTATAAACTCATTTTTGATTCTATGCTCAAAATTATCTTATATTTATATTTTTCTTTAACTTGATAAGCACTACAGCAATGTTTCTGATTTTATTTTTTTTAATTAATTTGTGCATTGTTTAAAAAGTTAAGTAGGTCTAAAAGGCATGCTATTCCTGCTCCTTCTTCCTGTTCCTCTTCTCCCCACCACTGTGTATTTTTATGTACCCTAAATCTCTAAATAACATACTTAAATTAACATGTCTTGGTTTTTTAGTTGTAGGCGATTCCAATATGAAGGATAAGACTAGGTCTCTTTCATCCCCACAGCACTTCCAAGTGCACCCGCACCTGCCCAGACACACATTCTACATCTCTTCCTATCCTCTCCATATGGCTAATCTTTGGTGTTTACATTATTATTACTATGTAAACACTTTTACATTTCTGTCTGGTAAAACTTTTACTATCCGTGGATTTAGTAATTGTTTTATTTCCACTTGTTTATTTTCCCTTGTATCTCTTGCTAGATGACCTCCAAGTCATTCATAGTAACAAACAAAGCAGGTATTTTACCAACACACTCTGAGTCTCATCGATCTTGAAGCCTTCTGTCCTCTCGCTCAAGATTGAAAAATCTCTAAGTCTGCTACCAAACTTCCCTCCTAGAATATTTCTCCATCACCTTGGATACTCTAATTGCCTCTTTTCTTATTCTATCCCATTTCCTTGATCCCATATCTTTCTTTTACTTAGTTTTCTTTCTGGGATTACATCTGGACATAAAATAATTAAATCAGCCAAAATAAAATTGATTCAAATTCTGAGATATATTAAATGTTTAATAATATTCCAAACTGTATGTATCAATTTAATTTCAACAATTAAAATCAATCTTTATGATGATTACTGACCCACCATACTTTGATTTGGTTAATAAGTGACCCGCACACTGCAGATTCTGTTTTTTATGCTTTGATTGTTGGTTCTAGGTTAATGGAGGAAATTTTCCTTTCTATTCTTTTCACATCTTTACCTTGCAGTTCAACTTGTAAATTTCTTTGTCCTTTTCAGTGATACTAGCTACAACAACTCATGCAATACTAAGGATACAGAGTTATTTTCCCTGCCTCTTAATATCCCTATAAGAGAATAAAAATAAACCCACCTTACGCAAAAATCCTGATTCCTGACATTCATGTGATTTTAATTTTTATTTCATTAATATCTTCAAGTAGCTGCCAATTTTTGTGTTTTCTTTCTTTATAATATCTACAGAGAGTTACTCCTCCTTTGCTTTGCTTTCCTTCCCTCAGCAGGTTATATCTGAGTCCATTTTGAAATAGGAACTTAGTAACTGATTCCTGGAAATAGCCTCACTCATATTCATATTAAAGAGTAAATGTAAAAAGTTTATGGCAATTACTAAATAATCTTTATTCTTTTCAAGTGTGGTCCCTTAGTCCATGTAGATGTTCATGCTAATCACACCTGGGTGATTCACTTAGTCATTCTGTGGGCCATTTGTTGTTTTCTTTTCCTCCAAACATTCAGCAAATATAAAGGAATAAGCATTTCACATTCTGCAAATATAAAGAAATAAGTAGTTCCTTGGCTGAGTGAGAATTGTCTTAAACACACTTTTAACTACTATTATTTTTAATCGAACCTTTATTTCACTTTCCGAGGTAGCTGCTGCCAATGCTGCTTAAGTATTGCAGGCTTAATCCACCCACATTCTATAAACAAAGAAACAAGAGCTTCAGACAGTGTGATGGAGGGAACTGAAAAGAAAAGTCAGTGTTTCCTGTTTACCATTAATGTATCATGCATTATGGTAGAAACTTTCTTATCTCATATCTATTAGAATGTGGACAGGGATTTTGTTTTGTTCACTACTATATCTTAGGTGCTTGGGACAGTACCTGACACAAAGTAGGCTCTGAATGAAAGAATGGACTGCTGAATATAGATAGCATCCTGTTTAAAATCCTGACAGTAGCCTTTCATGTGACATTATCAAAGTTTAAGTAGTTTGCTTTTGTTCTCATAGCTAATGGTAATAATTAGCAGGTGGGATTCAAATGCACACCTATATGACTCCATATTCATGCTGTTAAAAATATTAAAGTGGACTTAATTGAAAGCTCTTCCTGTTTAATATCATGTCTTCTACATGGCAATGACAAAACAGGAAAGTATCACATGTGTGCACAAAAATGAAAAACAAAAAACAAAAAACAAAAGAAAAGTCCTTTATGTAAGTTTAAGTACTTTTATTCATTAGTTTAAGTCTTAATACAGAACTTATTTTAAAATTTTCTTTCAGCACAATCTACTCTCTTGTATTCTTGTGAGGTTCAGGAGAGTTGCCAAAGGGTGTGGTTTTCAGTGGTTAGGTTTTCAGAAATCACTCATGTTGTTTACTTCAGCTTTCATTGTAATTGAACAGGATTTGCTTTAGACATTATCACTTGACAAAGCATTATACAAAATACCCTATCTGCATCTAATAAAATGCAGAATTCAAAATAATCTATCCCTTTATTTCACAATTTCTGGTACAACTTGTTTTATTATCTCAGTGTAGCTTAAATAAGCTCAAAGGTATGGGTACAACAAATTCATTCCTCTTGGTATTTAATGTGATGAGCAGATCCTATTTATTATCTGTTCCCCTATGTGAAATCTTAATTAAAACTCCATTCCTAGTTTAGTTTTTTTTTTCAACTATATGCAGAAATTTCACTTTTGAAGGAAGTGCAATGGTATCCCATAAAGAGCAAAGGACTTGGCAAAGCTGATCTGCATCTGAAACAGAGCCTGAATGACCCCATAGCTGTGAGAACTTAGCAAGCATGCAATTTCTCTGAGCCTAAATTGATCCATATGTAAAATGTGGACCAAGATTCATGTGTTACATGTCCCTTGAGGCTGTTGTGGGCATTAGACAAAAGAATGTATATGATAGAACTACTTTATATATTGTAAAACATTAAACAAATGTCTTTTATTAATAATAATATATTAATTAACATTTGGATTCAGGGCAACTTTTTTCATGAGCTGTTTCCAAGGTTTATGAATGGTATAATTTCACACATTCTCAATAATCAACAATAATAAATTCCCTTCTTTTCCTTTCTCATCTTTTCTTTCTTACCCTTTGAAAACAGATTTGAGAGAGGCGGCAAGCAAAATAGGTACATCATGATTAACAAACAGAAGTGGAAAGAAGTTTGGATAATAAAAAATGAATTCTAAATAAATACTGAGCTAATATGAATAATACTAAAACTGAGTATAAATTTGGGGTTGTAGAATTTGGTGTTAATAGTATAATAACTGCTGTTTGTTAGGATAATGCAGAGGCACTGACAGTTTCTAAGCAAAATTCTAATTCACTGAACAAAAATGAATCTACTCATGTCCCCCTGTGCCCTCACTCACTCAGCGAGCACATCACGAGCACTTCTGGCCACCACACTCTGTGCAAGGCGGTGAGCAAACACCGGGGAACCCGGTGACAGGCCTTGACACCAAGTCAATTTGGGTAAGAAATACAGGCATGAATAGAATACATACTTAATAATTAAAATATATATTCTTATAAATTGTAATGCATAATTTGACAGGAAAGAACTGAATTATATGAAAGGGAACAACAGGGACAACTAATTTTAACTTGTGGAGAAGGTCAGAAATGTGCTCTCTAAGGAACTATTTGGGTGTATTTTAAACATTTATAACTTTCTAAAAACTACTAATCTGCCCTGTTGTTCATTTATTAATGTATTCATTCATTGAACTAATACTTGGGGATTTTTCTCTATAGGCATAGAAATAAATAATAATAATATTGAAGGGATTATAGGATGAGTTAAAAAGAGGAAGGGATTAAGATGCATAAATTTCCGGTTATAAAAACAGTCACAAAGATGTAAAGTACAGCACAGGAAATGTAGTCAATAACAGTGTAATAACTATGTATGGTGTGACCAATAGCATAAACTGTGTTTGCAGGTTAATTTACTTAAAGGCCTCACTGAATCTGGTAATATGGAAGTCACCTCTCACTTATCCACTCAACCATTTAAATAATGTGTCAAGTGCAATGAAAAACACTGAGGATACAATATTAGCAGAACAGATAATTGCCTGTGTATTCATGATGCTTGGTCTAATAGTGATATTAAGTAATCTCTCAAGTAACTACCCAGAACAAAAAGACATCTGCCTGCACAGTGGAAATTGCCAGAAAAGAAGTCCCCAGTGAAGGGGATCTTTGAATTGGCTTTCAATATGAGCTGATCCAGAGAGTACAAAATTATTTATTACAGTTCAACATCAAGTAAGACTCTCTCTGTCATCTTTCCTCTTTTCTATTAATGCCTCCCTCCTCCCTTTCAGGCACAAACAGGAAGGAAGAGGGCCTAAATCAGGCTGTACTGGGGGCCAAAAATGGTTAATTGCTAAAATCACATTTGGAGTTTTAAATTTTTATTTACTTGTTTATTTATTTTTAATCCTCACTTGACATTTTTTTCATTGATTTTGAAGAGAGAGGAAGAGAGAGAGAAAGAGAGGGAGAGAGAGATAGCAATGTGAGAGAGAAACACCGATTGGTTGCCCTCTTCTATGCATCCTGACCAGGGATTGAACCCACAACCTGGATTTGCACCCTGACCGGGAATTTAAACCCACTTCCTTGACAGAATGATGCTCCAACTAACTGAGCCACACCAGCCAGGGCACATTTGTGTTCTTTATTAATATCTTGGATAAGACATTTTAATTATTGAATAGAGACTGAATTTGAGACATAAACTTACAGCATGTCCATCTATTACATAATATTAAGCAGAAAAGTCATGGGATTGGCCAAGGTTTTCTTCAAAGGGCAGGGGAAAATTACCCTGAATGAGTTTTAAAGTTATCTATGGCAGACAAAAATAAAGTTAGGAGTTATGAACTAGGGAGTATTGCAGCAGATTGAAGAGTGAGGTGAAGGGTGAAAATAAGTGGGAGGGACTTTTCAGAACATACATAAAAGAGAGAAAGTATAGATTGAGAGAGACAGAGAGAGGTTATAGCAAGCTTTCTTTTTAAAATATTGGATAAATATGAGATTATTTATAGTAGTTTTCTCTTACCTAGGTGGGATATTTTCCAGGACCTCCAGTGGATGCCTGAAACCACAGATGTCACTGAACCCTATACACACTATGGTTTTTTTTTCTATACATGAATACCTATAATAAATTTTAATGTATAAATTGGTCACAGAAAGAGATTAACACAATAACTAATAATAAAATAGAACATTATAACAATATACTGTAACACAAGTTATGCAGACATGGTCTATTTCAATCAAAATATCTTGTTTTACTGTAGTCACTCTTCTTGTGATGATGTGAGAATGATAAAATGCCTTGTGAAGAGATGAGTGAGGTGAGTGAGACATTACTGAGTAAAATAAGTGTTACTTACACACAAGCACTGCGATATTGCGACTGTTGATCTGGTCACCAAGAAGGCTGCTAAATGGCTAATGGACTAGTCTATACACAATGTTGGCAGCACAGAGCTGGATGGCATGAGAATTCATCATGCTACCCCAAACAGTGTACAATTTAAAACTTATAAATTTTTTATTTCTGGAACTTTCCATTTAATATATTTGGCCCATGGTTGACCTTGGGTAGCTGAATAGTACAGAAACCCGAAAGATTGAGTGAATAAGAGTGAAAAGCTACAGAAAGAAAACAGTAATACCAGGTAACAGTCTATTTGAATCAATCAGTTTTAAAAATTAGAGATCAGTAAGCCTGAAAAATAATTTGATCTTCAAATGAACATTATGCTAAATGAAATAAGCTAGTCAATGAAAGACAAATACCATATGATCTCACCTATATGAGGAATCTAATGAATGAAATAAACTAACAAACAAAATAGAACCATAGGCATGGAAACATGGAACAGACTGAAAATGACCAGAGGGGAGGCAAAGGGGGATAATGGTGGCAAGAAGGGGAAGGGACTAGTCAAAGAACATGTATGAATGACCCACGAACATGGACACAGTGTGGGAATTGACTGTGGAAACAGGGGGGCAGGATGGGTAGAGGAAGGCAATGGTAGAAAAGTTATGACAACTGTAAGAATAACAATAAAAATGATAAAAAATTACTTATGTATTCATATAATATACTTTAATGTGAAGGATGACTTACTGAGTTTTAATTTATTGAAAATGAGATTAATGAATAGGTTCACTTCATTTTGCCTTTATCAAAAACTTTGTAAAATAGCTAAGATGGATAAGAAAAGAGGAAGAGAACATATGTGTCTAGACCACAGTCATTAAATCAGTGGTAGGACCAACAACAAAATTCAAGTTTCCAGATTCAAAGATATAGAAGATAACTTTCTGAAGCCATAGCGTTGCTTAAAATATTTTTAATGAGACATCTATCAATGTTTCAAAAGCATTATCTCATATTTTAGCCTAAGTACTACTCCATTAAATAAATGATTGAAACTCCATCATTTCAGACTTATGTTTATTTATTCAGTCATACTAGAACATTTTGTTGTTGTTTTAATGCACACAATTTAACAAAATGAGTGTTATCATGAACTATATGGATGTAAAATTCTGACATTGGAAATTATGGGCTGAATTCAATGAAGAGACCATGATTATAGCCTTTTTATTGTATAGTTTCTCTCTCTGCATTTTGAGCATTTAAATGGCATCCTTATTTATCATCAGTTATTTTCAAAACTTAATCACCAGTTTTAACAATAATTATTATATTTATAGAAAACTGACAAAGTAGATGCAATTTGTTATTCCCAAAGTTAAAGGTCTTCTATAAATAAAGAAAAGGTGATAATTATCATAAGAAAACTTACATTTTGCATATGAATGAACAGCACAAAAGTGACACATTTCTCAAGATTTAGGATGTGAAAAGTAGATGTTTAGGATGTTCAGCTTCATTTTGACCAAGGTCAGCCTAATGTTTACTGTATACTAAGCAATGATTAAACAAGAATAGGAAATGTAAGTGACACATGCTTAATTAGTAAATGGTATTGTTAAATTATTTTCTGTAGTATTATTTCCTTGGATAAGGTTTGTTTTTATTGAATTTATTGGGGTGGCATTGGTTAATTAATTTATATAGGTTTCTAGCATACAATTCTATATAATACATCATCTGTATATTGTATCATGTGTTCACCACCCCAAGTGCAGTCTCCTTCCATCACAAATTATTGGCCCCATACCTTCTACCTCCTCTACTTGCCTTTTCCTCTGAAATCACCATGTTGTTGTCTTTGTCTATGAGGTTTTGTTTGTTTGGTGTTTTTGTCTGTTTCTTTTTTGCTTAATCCCTTCACCTTTCTCACCCAGCCCCACCTCCACCTAACAGTATCAGTCTGTTTTCTCTGAGTCTGTTTTCATTTTGTTTGTTAGCTCATTTATTTCCCATTAGATTCCACATAGGGATAAAGTCATACGGTACTTGTCTTTCTCTGACTTGCTTATTATACTTAGCATAATGCTCTCCAAGTCCATCCATGCTGTCACAAAGAGTAAGATTTTCTTCTTTTTCAGCTGCATAGTATTCCATTGTGTAACTGTACCACAGCTTCTTTATCCACTCATCTACTGATGTGCACTTGTGCTCCTTCTGAATCTTGGCTACTGTAAATAATACTGCTATGAACATAGTGTTGTATATATTCTTTTGAATCAGTGTTTAGAGTTTCTTTGGATATATTCCCAGAAGTGGAATTGCTGGGTCATAAGGCAGTTCCATTTTTAATTTTTTGAGGTAACTCCATACTGTTTTCCATAGTGGCTGCACCAGTCTGCATTCCCACCAACAGTGCAGTAGGGTTCCTGTTTCTCCACATCCTCGCCAGCACTTGTTGTTTGGTAATTTATTGATTGCAGTCATTCTGATTGGTATGGGGTGATATCTCCTTGTGGTTTTAATTTGCATCTCTCTGCTGATTAGTAATGCGTATCTTTTCATATGTCTATTGTCCATTTGTATGTCCTCTTTGGAGAAGTGTCTATTCAGGTCCTTTGCCCACTTTTAAATTGTATTGTTTGTTTGTTTTTTGGTGTTGAGTTTTATAAGCTCTTTATAAATTTTGGATAGTAACCCTTTATTAAATGTATCATTGATGAATATGTTCTCTCATCCAGTGGGTTGTTGATGATAACTTTGTTGCACAAAAACTTTTTAGTTTGATGTAGTCCCATTTGTTTACTTTTCTTTTGTTTTCCTTGCTCAAAACAATATATCAGAAAAATATTGCTGACTTCCGGCCAAGATGGAGGCTTAGATGGACACGCTAGGTCTCCCTCTACAACTAGAGAGGAATACAACTACTTCAAAACAAAGGATAACTAGAAATTCCAGAAAATAAAACTACACGGAAGTCTAACATATGAAGTTATAAACCAGCGGTGCCATTTGGGCAGGTAAGAGTTAAAGAGGGCAGTGCTGTTTGCGGTCGCACCCGGAGCAGCGGGCGGCGAGGAATCCCGGCTGCGGCCAAGCCCCTGGCGGTGCGCGACTCCGGCGCTGGGGAGAGCGGCCGCCGCATCGCCTTGAACAGTGAGGCCCAGGGGGGCGGGAGGACGGATCCCGGTCTCCTAGCTGAATAACTGTGTGAATCCACCTTGGACCCCTGCCCCCAAAGAAAGCACCACAGGGCTGCGAAATAGGTCGCGGACAAGCAGGCGCCGGTCGCTAATTTGTGACGCGTACACAGGCACTGCCCCCGACAGCCGGCCCAAGAAAACAAAACACATCTGTCAAAATGAGGCAGACAACTATAGAGATCCCGGTGGCACAGCTCACCAGGCAACAGATGGAGAACCTGACAGATGAACAGATAAGAAACCTGTCAGAGGCTCAGTTCTGGGCCATTGTTATCAGGTGGCTTACAGAATTCACAAAAGAGCAGGAAAAAGATAAGAAAGAGCGAAAAACTTTCATAACGAAAGGAACAAAACCGCATACGAGACAGAAGGAAAGGAAATAAAATCCAGAGTTCATTTCAACAAACTGGAATATGGAGAAGGAACAAGCAGTCAACCAATGCAGCGAGAGGAAATGGGAAGCAACAATGAAAGGATCAGAAACCTCTGGGACAGCTATAAAAGGCCCAACATAAGAATCATTGGTTTGCCAGAGAATGAGGAAGATGAACTAGAACTTGAAAAATTGAGTGAAAATATAATAAAGGAGAACTTCCCAGACTTGGGGAAGGGAATAGACCTGCAGGTCCAGGAAGCAAGGAGAGTTCCCAAGAGACTGGACCCAGGGAGAACCACTCCAAGACACATTATAATCAAAATGTCAAAAATTAAAGATAAAGAGAGAATCTTAAAAGCAGCAAGAGAGAAGAAAAGAATTATGTACAAAGGGGTCCCAATTAGACTATCAGCTGACTTCTCAAGGGAGACCCTACAGGCAAGAAGGGACTGGCAAGAAATATTCAAAGTAATGAAAATCCAAAACCTACAACCACGAATACTCTATCCAGCGAAATTGTCATTCAGAATAGAAGGACAGAGAAAGTGTTTCCAGGACAAAATAAAACTGAAAGAGTTCATTAGATCCAAACCACTGTTATATGAGATGTTAAAGGGACTGGTTTAAAAAAACAGAAGCTAGGGAGATGAAACAAAGGCAAACTAAATAGGCAATGAGAGTGGAAAAGGAACTGTGGGTACGGGAAGCATATTGGCGGGAGGTCAACAGGGAGGGGGAATGGGGAAAGGGAGGGAGATGATATAGGAATTGGGGATCAAGGTAGGAGGGAATGGAATAGACGGAGAGAGGTTGGGAGGAACTGTATGCACAACTAATGGACATGATCTAAAAGGGGGGGACAACTGGAGGGAGGGGGGCCACCGGGTGGAGGGGAGCAGAGGGAAGGGAAATTGGCACAAATGTAATAATTTAATCAATAAAACACATTAAATCTGAAAAAAAAAAAAGAAAAAGAAAAATATTGCTAAGAAAAATGTCCAATATTTTACTGCTTATTTTTCTTCTAGGATTTTTTGGGTCTAACTTATGTCTTTAATTCATTTTGAGTTCAAGAGCTGGTTTTTTAAAAAGGTAAACAAGATTGACAAGGCTTTAACCAGACTCATCAAAAAAAAAAAAAAGAGAGGATGCAAATAAAATCATAAATGAAAGAGAAGTAACAACTGACACTACAGAATTACAAAGGATTGTAAGAAAATATTACAAACACTTATATGCCAAGAAATTGGACAGTCTGGATAAAAATAAATTCTTAGACACATATAGTATTCCAAAACTGAATCAAGAAGAATCCTATAATCTAAATAGTTTACAGCTAGTGAAATTGAAACAGCAATAAAAAAACTCCCAACAAAGAAAAGTCCTGGATGAGATAGCTTCACAGAAGAATTTTACCAAACATTCAAAGAATTACACTTATCCTTCTCAAACTATGCTAGAAAATTCAAGAGGAGGGAAGATTCCCAAGCTCATTTTATGAGGTCAGCTTTACCTTAATTCCAAAACCAGATAAAGACACTAAAAAAAAAAAAGGAAAAAAAATTATAGGATAATATCCCTGATGAACATAGATGCTAAAATCCTCAACAAAATATTAGCAAACTGGATCCAGCAATACATTAAAAAGGTCATACACCATGATCAAGTGGGCTTCACTCTGAGAATGCAAGGTTGATAAATATTTGCAAATTAATAAACATTATACACTGCATAAAAATGAAGGATAAAAACTGCACGATAATATCAATAGATGCATAAAAAGCAATTGATAAAATCCAGCATAGATTTATGATAAAAACTTTCAGTAATTTGGGAGTAGAGGGAATATACTTCAATGTAATAAAGCCCATATATGACAAATCCATTGTCAGCATCATACTCAGTGATCAAAAACTAAAGTATTTCCCTTAAGATCTGGAACATGATAGGGATGTCACTTTCACTACTCTTATTCAGCACTCAACATAGCACTGGAAGTTCTAGCCACAGCAATCAGACCAAAAAGAAATAAAAGGCATCCAAATTGGGAAGGAAAGAGTAAAACTGTCCATTATTTGCATATGACATGATACTGCATATACAGAACCCTAAAGATTCCATCAAAAACTACTAGAACTGACCAATTAATTCAGAAAACTAACAGGACACAAAATAAATACCCAAAAATCAGTTGCATTTTTATACACCAATAATAAACTATCAGAAAGGGAAACTGAGAAAACAATCCCATTCATAATTGCTTCCAAAAACATAAAATACCCAGGAATAAATTTAACCAAGGATGTAAAAGAATTGTACTCAGAAAATTACAAGACGCTGAATAAAGAAATCAAAGAAGATACAAATAAGTAGAAGCATATACCATGTTCATTGGTAGGAAAAATTAATATCATTAAAATGTCCTTACTACCCAAAGCAATCTATAGATTCAATGTAATTCTTGTCAAGATACTAGTGATATATTTCACAGAACTAGAAGAAAATTCCAACATTTTATATGGAACCACAAAAGACCTGGAATAGCCACAGCAATCTTGAAAAAGAACAAAGTTGAAAGAATCATGCTACCTGATATCAGACTAAACTACAAGGCCATAATAATCAAAACAGCATGGTACTGCATAATAAGTGACATATAGATCAATGCAACAGAATAGAGAACCCAGAAATAAATCTCTGGATAAGATTTTAAGCAGATACTATCCTCTGGAGAAGATTCATATTTCTTCCTTTTGGTCACTTGATTAGTCATTTAAGGCACACTCTTCATAGTCTGAATCTTGTATATACTAAAGCTAACTTGAAGAATACCTCAGGGTTTACAGATTATTTAAGCTCATACCTGCTTTGGTTGACATTTTCAAGATTCCTCTACTCCCTTCCTCTTTATCTATGTTTCATTCTCTCTTACTGCTGCTTCGTGAAATAATCTTCCAAGTAAACTACTTACATTAAAATTTCATCCCCTGGGCCTACTTTTAAATAAATCAACCTAAAACAGAGGTATTCCTCATTGAAATTTAGATCATAATATATATAAGACAAACAGCATTCACATCTATAGTGTTCAATTAGAAAAAATAATAAGGATGATGTTAAAATTACTACCATTTTATTGAGTGCTTGTTAGATAATTATGTGCCAATAACAAGTCTAAATATTTTTACATATTAATGTAATCTCAACCTCTCTCCTTTTGAGGTAATTTTATTATCATTCCCAGATACTGAGTCTTAAAGATAGTAAGTCACTTTACTGAGGTCCTATAACTAGTAATTGCTGGAAATAGGACTTGATCCAGTACTCTGAACTCACACTCAATCACTCATCAGAAAGTCTCCCCAAATAGTAAATAGTAAATTTCTTAAAAATTAGGTGTCCACACTATATATATGTATATATACACATATATATATTCAAACCAAAATAAAAAATAATGCTTATGTTTTACAAGATATACATATATATGTATCCATATATACATATTCAGAAGACACTTAATTTTTAAGAAATTTGCAACTTGGGGCACTTTCTGAAGAATGATTAAGAGTTCAGAGTATTGGATCAAATCCTGATTCTAGCAAAAAGTATATATATTTTCTTGTAAAGATAGATATTACAAGATATTATTTTTATACTTTGGTTTGAAAATAAGTAATATCAGTTTATGTTGCTTCAAGTTTCACAATAAATAGAAATAAAGGCTTTGTTTATCTGTTAAATGGAAACATTATCTCTTTCTTGGTTGTTGCAAGAATGACGTGACACAATGTACATTGAACTTTGAACATGGGCAATAGTAACCATTATAAAGAAGTCTTCAAAAGGACAAGTGAAACTTGAGGCATGGTATTCACATGAGTCATTCGCCACTTGCCAAGTTACTTTTCCTAAGAAGGCTTGAGCTCAATAAATTGAAGTAATAAAGTGATAAATCTTTTGGACAAGAATCTTACTTCTTGTTTGTTTTAAAGGAGAATGTTTTTATTTTTGTATACAAATGGAGCCAATGGCTTATATTAACAAATTCCAGATTAAACTTATACTTGTTGAATAGCAAAAAACTTGGCCTTCTTAGCCATCATTGGTTTAAAATTAACCAGACAAGACTATGTAATCATTGGAATCTTGCTATGACAGAAACAGAAATATAAGTAAGGTATTCAGGATCTAATACATTCACTAGCTTTTGAAGATTCGGTTGTACTTAATAAATATAAAAATCTTTGGTACATACAAAAATAAAAATACTGTCACTAATCACTTGTATTTATTTTGATAATATCATCATGATGAAAAATATTAAGTACCATTTTGAAGAGCATAAACATTAATATCTGGTAAATATTTGACTAAGGTTCTTTTTTTTTTCTTATAGTGAGGTTTCCTTTCCATGACTCTGGAAAGAAAATTTCTTTCTTTTTCTTTTTCTTTCCTTCTTCCTTCTTTTCTCTTTTCCTTGTTTCCCTCATTATTTTGCTCTTCTTTCTTTCCCCTTTCTTGTTTGGAAATAAATGACACCATATTTCTTTATTTATGGTGAAGTTTAGATATAACTGTTTTCCCAGTATGCCCAAAGTCTGAGAGAAAACAAAAGACAACTTTTTATTTTTTATTTTAATTATGCAATTAACATTGTAAAATACAGTCAATTATTAAAAATCCAAACGTGTACTTTATTTTCCAAGGGAAAAAATAAATATCAGGAAAATACAGTACTTACAGTAAAATGCAATTATCTACATGAAACTTTGCCAAAAATATTTTATTCAGTGATTGTAATTTATTTGCAAAAAAAATGATCTTCTATAAAATGACAGAGCAAATACATCTCTCTAGTCTTAAGAAATAATAGCTCTTTTGCCATACTTTGCTTTGCATTATAGTTAGCTACATATATATTTTTCAGTTCGACTAAATTTGTGTGTGTGTGTGTGTGTGTGTTTTACCTCTAAAACAGCTTTATTGATGCCTAATCAGATACAATTAAAAAACAACAATGACAACAGACTCCTTACTCCTAAATTTTCCTTTTGTCCCTTCACAGTCCTTCCCTTTACCCCCTCTCAGGCAACCACTGATTTTCAGTCACTCATCTTAGTTTGCATTTCCTATATTTTTATATAAATGGAATCATGCCCGTAGGATTCCTTTTTATCTGACTTCTTTCACTCAGCATAATTGCTTTGAGCTGTATTCGTGTTGTAGCATGCATCAATAGTTTATTCCTTTTTATTCCGAGTAGTATTCCACGTGTGAATATACAGCAGGTCCTCAAATAATGTCCTTTCATTCAATGTTGTTTCCTTACAATGTTGATGAGATGCCATAGTAACTTAACTCTTGGTTATATCAATTAGCCTATGATACTCTAATCTGATGCTTGTGGTAGATGTTCTGGATGGGAACTTTGGCTTTGCCATATCACAAGCAGGGCCTCGGCAGCGGAAAGGCATTATATGTGTCAAACCAGAGGGGTTTCTCCTTCAATATCCCAGCCTAAATCAGGTATGGGGTCTGCAAGAAAATGCTGCCCATGGTTTCCGTCTGGTTCCCCACCATGGCCAGAGCTTCTCATTAATTCCTTTTTTAAAAAATATTTGTTTATTTATTTTTATAGAGAGGAGAAGGGAAGAATAAAGAGAGGAAGGGAAACATTGATATGTGAGAGGAACATTGATGAGTTGCCTCTCACACGTCCCCCACTGGGGACCTGGCCAGCAACCCAGGCATGTGCCCTGGCTGGGAATCGAACCAGCAACCCTTAGGTTTGCAGGCCAGTGCTCAGTCCACTGAGCCACACAAGCCAGGACAATGATTAACTTTTTAAAATAGTCAGTCAGTGTTCACACACACACAAAAGTTAGCCTATGGTAAAACTGGTTTTGTTTTGCCATTTCATTTAAAGTCACAAAACCCATTGATGACATTAAGTGAGGACTTACCATACCATAATTTGTTATCAATTCACCTGTTGAGAGACATTTAACTTGTTTCCAAGTTTTGGCTATTACCAATCAGCTGCTGTAAACATTCATATACAATTAAATGTATGGACATATGCCTTCATTTCTCTTGGGTAAATATTTAGGACTGGAATGGTTGGGTCACATCATGGGTGGCTGTTTAACAGTTTTATAAGATAATCATCCATTTTCTGTTCCTACCACCGGTTCTTCCACATCCTTGCCAACACTTGGTATGGTCAGTCTTCTAAATTGTAGTCATTCTTACAGGTGTGTAGTGATATCTCATTGTAGTTTTAATCTGCATCTTCATATTGACTAATGTTTCCATGTTTGTATTTGTTATCCACATCTTTGGTGTTGCTTTGAAAGCTTTTGACCATTTTTTCTGGGTTTTCTTTGAGTTTTGATTGTTTTTTATATATGCCGGATACAAGCCCTTTTTCAGCTGTATCTTTGTAAATGCTTTCTCCCAGTCTGTGGCTTGTCTTTTCACTCACCTAAGTGTCTTTCAAAGAGCAAAACCTCTTAATTTTTATAATGTCTTTTATGAATTATACTTTCAGTGTCATACCTAAGAATTCTTTTCCTAACCCAAGGTCACATGTTCATGGAGGTGAAAGACCAAGAAGACAAGTTCATTCTGGCCCATCAGTATGGCTCTGTAGGCAAGTTCACATTCACGTCCTATAGCCCTGGTGAACATCAGATTTCTCTTGACTCTAATTCCAATAAGTTCTCCCTTTTTGCTGACAGCATGTTGAGAGTTCATTTGGACATTCACGTGGGTGAACATGCCAAGGACTAAGCAGAAATTGCTGGCAAGGGACCATGACCATGAAGGTGGACCTCCCAGTGCAAGACCCATTCACCACACTCCAGACACACTGAACCCCATGACCTTCCCAAACATGGGAAACTCCACTGCATAGTTTGTGGTAGTGAGGAATCTTTGTACTGGGGCCTCTACACTGTCATAAGTCATGTATGGGGCTCGCCAGACTCCTACCCGGTAGTGCAGGCTCCACCACCCTATGCCATACAGTGCATCATTGGGTCAGCCATAGTAAATTTTGATCTTTTTATGGGAGGTATCACTCATTATTCAATGAATATTTATTGTATAACTACCTTGTGGTGAATTGTATGTTAAATCTTGGTGATAGGAGGACACAAGAGACTATAAAGTCTTTGTCTTTATAGAACTTGGAAAAACAGAGTGGGAGGGAAGACAATTAAAGGGTAATATGATACATGCTATGATAGCAGAATACACATAGTAATCTAGGAGCCCAGAGAGTTAAACACCGAGCCCAATCTCAGAAGTAAGGAGAAAGGGAAAGGGAAAGAGAGAGGTAGAACTACCCTGGCAAAGTTTATCAGAACATAAAGTTAATTGAGACAAAAAGTATTCAGCATGATATATCCATTTATCCTAAAACAACATATTAAATCTCAAATTTATATATGGTGATATGTTTTATAGTCTTTACATACAATTTCATATTTCAAATAAAATGTGTTGAAAGTAGAGAAGCCAAATATTCAATTGGTCTATTTCCTTTAGCATTCTTGTCACTGCACAAGTTTGTGTGTGTGTTTAATGCATAAGTTTTTGATTATCTGAAATAAATTTAGAACAGAGAAGCTACAGGGAATCTCATGAACACTTTGGTTTTATTCATGGGGCTGAATTCTCACAGACAGTGCATGCAAATAATACATTCAAGTCAAGTCCTTAGCAAGAATGGAGGCGATTATCCATGGAGGGATTAAAGAAAGTGCATGATCACAATGCATGCCACAAGGCATGTCTTGGATCTAAACTCTTTGAAGGCAGTCATAGTATTTTATTTTCCTTTTGTATCTATCCCCATAGCATTTAGCACAACACTGATTGTTTCATCTGTTAATTAATACTTATTGAATGACTGATCAATATTTCACTTTATAGATCGGGAGAGAGGCTTCAATTTATTTTATACCTGGTCATTTAACCTCTGCCCCTTCATTTTGATATTAATGTGATATTAGTGATTTAACTCTACTAGGCTACTGTCCCGCCTCACTTTTTTTTACTATTTATAGTTTCTTCAAGTCCTGTGATAACTGAGTATAGAGAGTGCAGTATGTCTAAATTATAAGAGATTCTGTCAATACTGTCATATCTCCTGGACTTGAGGGAATATGGCTTTGTGTAGCTCTAAACTTAGCTCATGGAAGGACACGTGATGAAGACTTAGAAACTACACATTTTTTCTCTAATTGCAACAAACTATAGCCTCTTGTTTGTTTCAGTAACTCTGCTCCCATCACAATAACAGGTGTTAACAGAAGAGATGGGAGGAGCGAATCACCAATGTGACATTCACCCTAAGTTCTAGAAACACCTATCTCCTTATGAAATTCTCCAATTCTTACAGCATATAGTAAAATACCTTTTCTTGAGCATTGCTAGGGTTCCAAGTAGCTTGGGGCTTTCTTCAACCTCTTAGCGTCAAAGACTTCGTGTTACTTTTCCCTAATGAGCAGTACCATTAGGTTGTACAAATACCAATCTATGTAAATCCCATATGTCAAGTTTAGGGGAAATTTGATAGCCAGTTTTTTTAAGATAATAGAAAGTGTGGGTGATTGCTGTGTAGTCAACATTATAAGTAAGAAAATTCAGGCTTATAAACAATTGAAATGGAGCCTACTGTGGAAGAAGAGGAAAATAAATAGTATCATCAAAAGCAGACTTGAAAATCCTTGCCAATTAAGTGAAGAATCCAAAATTGCTTTTCTAATTCCTGTTGGCATCCCTATAGAAATTCTATTCATTTTCTACAACATCACTTTTAACCATCCAAGTCTGACCCCTAAATACCTAATTAAATGGTCAGCCTATAAATGAGATGGCCATTTTATTTAGAATTTATAAGAAAAATATCAATAGCATTCAGGACCTCATTATAGGGCCCTCTCATTCTAATACAAACTTCAAAGCCTCGTCTCCATCTTGCACTTTCAATTTGTACCAACTGTGGGCATTTTACTAAATAGGTTTTCAGTGAATGGACTAGCTTTTGTAACAAAAAACACCTGGGTCTGCCTCTTTCCTGGTCTTGCATCACGGTTCTGCAGAGCTGATTTGAAGGCTACTATCCAACTGACTTCAGAGGAACAAAGAGTACGGCAAGAAGCTGGTGCAAGGCCTGCTGTTGGTGATGATAACAGTCTGCATGGAAAAGCAACACACTGATATCCAGCCTTTTCTGGAAGCTAGTGGGTGAATTCCTCTGAGAGGATAAAGTTTTGCTTGGAGCCACCTGTTTCCAAAGATCTTTTCCTTGCTCTTTAGCTTGTCAGGTTTCCTGAGGCCAGCCAGGGTTCAGGGGGTAGGAGAAGCCCATTTTGTAACACTTAGGCAAACTCTGGTCGCAGGTGACAGATCATGCAAGAAACAGGAAATACATAAAATATGCTCCATCAAATTAATTTAAGGTATTTATCAGTTCACTCATTCATTCAGTCAGGCTCATTTTAATGGAAAAATTTAACAAGAAAAACCACAGCTCAACTACATTTAGGTTCCTATAGAATCCACGTTCTTCATTTTCCTCAAAATAAAAATGCCTCTTATATTACACATCATTTTACCCATGGATATAAAGATAGCTGCTCATTTATTTTAGTTCCTGCCCCTTCCCAACTTGGTTTAAAGAAAAAATAATACCTTTGTCCCCTTTGAACTAAAGGCAGGCACAAGTCCGACATGAAATAACTTCTGCAAAAGGACTGATTAAATCTCTTTCTTTCCAAGATGAAAAGAATCTTTAAAAACAAACTGAGGTTTTATATCTGTAGGTATTAAATTAACCTCTTGGATTTGCTTTAGTTCAATGTAGCATTTGTGTGGTTTATTACATCTTTCATGTAGTAGATCTAAAACCCTTTGTGAAGTGGAAGATAATGGCATAGTGTGCTATAGGTTTTAAAGATCCTGTTTTTTAAGCCAGCAGGCAGCCCTTTGCAGACAGAAGCTCCGTGCTGATGTGAAGTTTCTTTTTCTGGCTGCGGTTTAATTCTCTGTTCACTTTAGAAATTGCTTCTGACAAATAAAACATTCAATGGCTATTTTTCTCTCCCTGTCAGGCCTAAAGCAGAAGTTGCCAAATTGAAGAGTAAATAAGAACCACCTTGGGTGTTTTTGCTAAACTGTTGATTCCTGAGGTCCTCAGCCAACATACTGATTTAGTAGACTTGGGGATAGGACCCAGGAATTTACTTAGTAAATGAGCATTCGATTGACTCTGATGCAGGAGGTCATTTAGAGAAATACTGGCCTACACTAATTCTTGAAAAAACTGAACATGAGGACATTCAACAGCTTTCTTTGCAAGATATTTTCTAGTTCTGATGAGCCTTTTTTTTATTCCAAATTGTCACATACAGAACAGTAAATCATTTTTTTTTAATTAAAAAGGTAGATTTAAAAGAAAGTACGATTACCTTACCTTCCAATGAGAATTATGAATTCTATATGCAAAAACATGTAACAGAAAAGCAAATCAATCCACTGGTTTGATTACAAAGTAATACAGAGATTTCATAAAACCTGATTATATGTCAGGAAATCAAATTCTTAAAAAGTGTCTTGGTGAAGATAAACATATAGATTATAGTGTAGATAAGTTTAATAAATAAGATTCTGTCATATGTTCCAACTTGCTGGCTGTCAACCCAGCACACACTACATGCAGAGATGGCAAATTGCCCACCATTCTAATATAACTGTTGACATGCTCTCCAAGAAACCTCGCACAGGCCTAGATCTTTTTCTAGTTCAGTTCAGATCAAGGTTGTTGACGGGGCAACACCTGGAGACTAGGCACACTTGGAGACTCTGCAGTGAAACCCAGGAATGGGAAGCAGAACAGAAAACATCCCAAGTATTCTAGAGGACCACATGGTGATGCTGCTCAGACCCGACTTACCATCTGTCAATAACGTTGTCAGCTGGAGGCATTGGCAGCCTGTCTACAACACCTGGAAAAATCGCGTAGGTATGCCTGTTGTATTTCCATGTTACACAGACCTCTGAGAAGTTACTTTGGATTTACATATGCTTAGCTGGTTCCTAGTGTCAAAGTCCTCAGGAATTTTCAACCCTGTGGAATCTAATATTGTTTTAAAAATTAACCCTTTATCTTTCAATCAATTATAACTGCAGTGTTGAAATGAGAGGCAGTACAGTGAGGTGATTAGGGAAGTAGGCTCTGGATCTAGAATGCCTAGATTGATAGATTGGCTCCACCAGTTTGTACATGTTAGCCACAGAGCATATTAATGCAACATTCTGTGCATCAACCTTATTAAGGTAAAAAATAAAGATAGGAAATATCATATCTACGGTACAAAGTATTATAGATTCTTAGGAGGATTAAATTAATTAATATGCATGAAGCACTTAGCATAGTGCCTGACATGGAATAGGTGCTCAATAAATGTTAGCTTTATTATATTGTTATTGGCGACTAGTGGAAATTCTTAATTTGAAAATGTTTTCAACTCTATTTAAATATACTTTACATACAATAAAATGCAAACATTTTAAGTGTACACTTAAGTTTTGACGAATGTATACATATAGCTGTGTAATTTATACTCCAATTAATAAAGAGATGATTTCCATTACCCCAGAAATTTCCCTAATGTGCAATTTTCACCCCCAACCAAAACCCCAGGAAAAAGTCTGATTTCTAAAACCATACATTTATTTTGTATGTTTTAAAATTTCATATAAGTGGTATCATACAAAATGTACTCTTCTTCCATGTCTGGCTTTTCTCACTTCACATGATGGTTTTGAAATTCATCTTTGTTGTGTATATTATCAGTTTTTTTCCTTTCTATTGATAAGTATTTTATTTTCTTGACAGATTACAATTAGTTGGTTTAATCACTTACTGATGAATATATAGATGGTTTCATATAAATTATTCAGTGTTTTGCTACTAGGAATAAAACTGCTCAAACATTCTTGTACATATATTTTTGTGAATATATGTTTTCAATTATTTTGGGTAATTACCTAGAAATAAGATTTTTAGGACATTGGGTATATCCCCGTCGGCAGCCGTCCGTCTCGAGAGACGATGGCGTAGCTTCTTGAGAGTCTATCTGCACCGCCGAGAATGGCTGTGCAGTCCGACTCGGGAGTGACAATCCCTGCCACACTTGTTACAGGTGAAGGCAGATGGCCATCTGCCTTCACATTGGGTATATACGTAAGTTTAAATTTATAAGAAGCTCAGCATATTTTCAAAAGTGACTTATGTACTTAATACTTTCACTAATAACATATGAGATACATTTATTCTACATCCTCAACAACTGATCATTCTAGTAAGTGTGAAGTAATATCTTATGTTTTTCATTTTTAGTTTCCTAAAAACTAATGAGTATCTTCTCATTTATGTTTTGGAAATGTCTATGTTTCCTTTTTTTTAAAGTGTCTGTTAAAGGCTTTGGCATATTTTTAAAATTGGTTTGTATCTTCATTACTGAGTTAGAGGTGTTCTTTATTTAATTTGAATATATAAAGTGAATTACTATCTCAAACTACTTATTGTCTTAATATCTTTTTAGAAGCACACATTTAACTGTGGCAGTATCATTTTCTCTGTTTTCTTTTAGAAGTTTTATAGTGTTTGCTTTATATTTAGGTCAAATTATTTTTCTGTATCTTAGAAGTTGAGTTTTGTTTTTGATTTTTATGTACATTCAATTGTTCTAGCATAATTTACTGAAAAAGTTATTCTCTAATTGAGTAAACTTAACTACTTTATGTTTGGTTGAACATATAAATGTTTGTTTTGGGACTCTGTTCTTCCATTTATTTATCTGTCTGTCTTTACACTGCTACCAGATTCTCTAGACAAATATAGAGTTATAGTATAACTTGAAATGAGGTAGCATAAGTCCTTCAATTTTGTTACTTTTTCAAAAAAAGTTCTTGAAATTTTTGGAATTACTTGAAATAAGGACTACTTTAAGTACTTTGCATTTTTCAAATTATTATAGCATCATTTTGCCAATTTCTTCAAAAAAGCCAGCTGAAATTTTCATAGATATTGCATTCCACCTATACATTCATTTAAGAATAGTTGACATCTTAACAGCATTGTCTTCCAAACTATGAACACAGTACAATGCTCCATATATTAAGATCTTTAAATTGTCCCAGCAATAATTTATAGTTTCAATATTGAAAACTTGGACATCTTTTGTTTGATGAATTCTCAATTCTTGATAGAATATAATGTAAAATATGTTTTACAATAGCAATAATTATTTTGAGGGAGTTAAGTCTCCACTTATCATTGTGGATTTGTCTATTCCCCATAAGTTCTCTTTATTTTTGCCTCATTTTTTAAAAAATTCTATCACTTTTAGAATCATGTATTCTTGTAAGTAACTGCTATTATCACTATAAAATAACCTCCTATTCCTGATGATATTTCTTATATTGAAATAATCTCATCACACTGGATTTTTTAGTTTTAGGGTTTGGATGATATGTTTATTTCCATTCTTTTACTTTCAACTTGTGTGTGCCTTTATATTTAAAGTGCATCTCTTTGAAACATTATCTAATTGAGTCTTAAACTTTTAACTAATCAGAGAATTACTTAATCAGTTAATTTCTAGGATTCTATTCCAGCTGTTCTGATAGTTTTTTGTTTGTTTGTTTGTTTGTTTTTTAGCTATACCTCTTGGTATTGTTTTTCAGTGGTTGCTTTTGAGATTACAATATACATCTGTAACTTATCAAAGTCTATTCGAATTAATATTATTGAACCACATATAATATAAAGACTTCAGAACAGTATAATTCCAATTACTCTGCCTTCATTCTTTGTGATACCAATATCATATTACATTATGGGTATTATAGATCCCATAATACAGTGATATTAACTTTTACTTCAATTGTTAATAAATTTTAAAAGAATTTTTTAAAAGAAAAAAACAATCTTGTATAGTTACCCACATATTTACTATTTCCACTTTTTTGCAGGGTAGTGGTGCTCTTTAGTGCTCTTAAGGTGGTAGTTTTGCTCCTTAAAGACATTGTTGTATGCAGAGAAATGCTGCTTTGCAAGGATGAGAGGCTATCTTTCGTCCAGTTCCCTCAAGGTAAAGCCTGAAACAGATTCCAGTTTGTGATTTATTAGGAGAGTGTTCTCAGAGAAAGGCTGTGATTGAAGCTGGATAGGGTGAGGGAGGAAAGCTAAGTATGACTAGTTTCAGATGGAGACTAATAGCCACCTGATTCTATGGGGAAAAGCCGGTGTACATATTGTATCACAGTTAGTACTATATTGAGCAAGGGTGCTGATCTTTTGCATAGTGTGTCACTCAGTTATTGACTAGTCTACCCCTTCCTGCTCCCAGGAATGGGGGAGTGCATAGCCACCTGGGTCAGGTGGCTCCTGTTGGCTGAAGATCATTCTTTAATGATGGAGCAGATGTGATTTGCTCTCAGGCAAAATCTGGCCAAGGCACCAAGGCATCCCCTCTAGGGCTATCCTTTAGACTTAGTATGCTCCTTAAACCTACAGCCACTATTTACTGGCATGTCCCCAATGTGTATAATAAAGAGGTTCAGAAACCACGGGGTGAAAACAGAAGTGGCCCTATTTATTCTTTCTCCCAGTGAACTCCTTGGGGGAATTTGCATTTCCTGCCCACACAAGTTTAGGCTCAGTGGGCCTAGTGGTCTCGGTTAGCAGTGGGGATGAGGTGCTTCCAACACAGGATACATCAGAAGTTTGCCTACATTTGGAGCTGCAGCTGCCATCTGGCTTTTTGAGCTCCCTGTGCCTGTATAAGACCAGGCACAGAAAGGAGATGCACTGGCAGGAATAACTGAGGAAGCATACAGCTGTTATGTAGGGGGGCTGGGTAGAACATGTCCATCAGAAAAGTAAAATGACTGGGGCAAGTTTTGATATCTTTGCACCCCATTTTAGTTGTATATGAGCATGTAAAGCAATCATGGCCCGATGAGGCCATAATAACCACAGGTTCAGCTCCCTCAGGAGTTAGAATCTGGGTCATCCCACTAGACAAGATACTAGGCTACAGAAGTGCTATCCTGAGGTTATGGAAAGCTAGAAGGTGGATATCAGTTTTGTCTTGGAGATCAGTATGTATTTGTTTTGCAGTAATGGAGACTCTATTCATTCCAATAATACTTCCTTGTAAGTTTTCCCAGGAATTAAGATCATAGTGCTCTGTAAATGCTGGAAGTAGTTGGAGTAAACTTAATGTGAAAGTATGTGAATCTGAATGATGCAAAACAGTGGGCTGCAATCATCTCTGTGGTGACTCAGAGAGTCACCTCCTCACAGCTCTTTACTGAGCTGGTCTTCTATCTCCCAGCTGATGTGCGTTGGCTGCTGAAAATTCACAGCTTCCTCTCTTTACTGAAGAATTGCCCCAGTTGGGGTCTGACAGGAGCCAACTCACTCAGAGTAAGCTACTTCAGCCCATAGACGATGATTGATATTTAAGTTCAAAAATCTGCTCTTTGTGCCTCAGTGGGGGAGCAATGCTGCAGGGAAATTTAGTCCCCAGTTCTCTTGAGACCAGAATAACTGAGACTGGGTCCGTGCATCTGAATTACTGCCCCAGGTTCTGCTTCTAGGGCATCTGAGCTAAGACAGCACTCTAAAGATTCCTTGATTTTTTGCCAGCTGACTAAATACATTTTGAAAGACTTAAAAAATGTTTTATTCATCAGAAGGGTTAGTGTCAGTTTCTTCTCCCTATTGTCAGAAAATGGATCCATTTTATCTGTCTGCATAATATTTATTGAGCACTTATTATGTACCAGGCAGTATTCCCAGGATTTTACATATATTAACTTATTTAAAACCACTCATTAACCCTATAAATTAGGCATAACTACTATAGCCATTTTACAGAAAAGTAAACTAAGACCCAGATAATTTAACAACTTACACAACCTCACACAGTTGGTAAGTGGTAGAGCCAGGATTAAACTTGGCAGTGTGGCTTCAAGACTCATAACACTCTCCTGCCTCTAAGTTGGAGTTCCCCATCTAAATGTTCCCATATTTGTTTTATATGGTACTTAAGTGCCTAGAGAATGGTTTTTCTGTCACTCAGTACATATGTTTTATAATACACATGTTTATGTTGAGCTGTACATAAAGGGAGAAGGTTTTGTTTCTTACCTGGATATTTTTGCTATCCAAGTATTGCTCACCCAATGAATTAGGCTGGCAGCAGTTTTAATGGGAGGAGACACTGAAGCAGAACAATAAAAACTTATAATTGAAGAGAAAATATTTGTGACATTTTCATATTTTGCATTACAGTACCACTATTAGGTTTTCTTGAATACCTATTATCTGCCAGTAATTTTCAAATATTACCTGTAAAATTTATTATAAATATTTAAGAAAGCATATTTTAGTCACTGAATATTGTGTGTGAATGAATTAAATGTTAAATAATATTTTATTAGTTAATATGCCCCCAAAAGTTCACATGGAGTTTTTCTGATAAGAAAGAAAGAGACCTAAGAACTATAGAATTCAGTAACATAGAGGGAGAAAAGAGATTTCTGCAAAGAAAATCAGTTATATTACAATTAGACTTTTATTCTCATCATTCTCATGAAATTGTTCTTTTAAACGTCTCTTGTGAGACCCGTGTTACATTATCTAATGTTCAATTTTTCATGCCTGATTGGACTCAGCAGCATTTCATGCAGCTGATGATTTTCTCTTCCTTGAAACATTTATTTTTTCTTAAATATGGCCTCTAGGACATAGCACTCTTGGTTAATATCCAAACTCCTAGGTCACTCTTTGGTTTCCTTTGTGAAATCTTACTTGATTTCCCACTTACACATGTTGAAGCCTCAGCCCGTACCCCTTCTCGTCCCCTCCATATTCATTCTCTCGGTGATCTCAGTCAACCTACATTCAAATGCCCAGCCTAGCCAGCCTATCTGCATTCATGAATCATATACCCAACATTTACTTAATATTTCCTCTTGGGTCTCATTGCTACACTCTAGTTCAAGTCTAGAGAATTGCAACAACCTCTTGCTTCCATCCTTATGATCTATTTTCCATATGGAAGCTACAGTGACCTATGGAGTCAACTAACGCCTATCCTTTTTAAACTATTGCCAAAAATTCAAGAGGACAGAAGACCCCAAGCTTATTTTATGGGGCCAGCATTATCCTGATTCCAAAACCAGATGAAGACACTACAAAGAAAGAAAATTATAGATGAATATCCCTGATGAACATAAATGCAAAAATTATCTAAAAAATATTAGCAAACTGAATTCAGCAATACATCGAAAAGATCATACAACATATCAAGTGGGATTTACTCCTGGAATAAAAGGATGGTTTAATATCTGCAAAGCAATTAATGCGATACATCACATAAACAAAATAAAGGATAAAAATCATGTGATCATATCAATAGATGCAGCAAAGCATTTGATAAAATTCACCACCCATATGATAAAAACTCTCAGCAAACCAGGAATAGAGGGAACATACGTTAACATAATATAGGCCATATGCAACAAAAAATAAATGTAACTCAAATCATGTTACTCTTCTGCTCAAAATCATTCAATTGTTTCACTGATCACTCAGGATAAAAATAAAAACCCTTCCTATGAACAATAGGCTCTATTTGATCTGAGTGCTACTCCATCCTATGCCTCCACCTCTCTAATCTCATCTTACTCTTCACCTTGCTTGTTCTCTCCAGCCATTCTGGCTTCCTTGCTGACCTTGGAATATCCAAGCATGCTCCTTCCTTAAGACCTTTGCCCTCATGGTTTCTTTTGCTGGGAAGATCTCCCTCCTGTATCCACAGACCATCTCCCCTACTTTCTTTGCTTCTGTTTGAATGCCATCTCCCTGTCATCTATATAACATTACCTCCCCACTCCTCTCTGTCTCCCTACCTTATTTTTTCTTCTTAGCTTTTTCTACTACATATGGTATTTATTTTGCTTATTGTCTCTTCTCATCTCTACCCCCTTTGAAATGGTAGTCTTTTTAGAGTAACACTTCAATTTTATTCACTTATGTACCCCCCCATTTCCTATAACAGTGCCTAGTACATAGTGTATGCTTAATAAATATTTATTGAATCAGTGGATGTGGGAAAGCATTTCTATTATTAAAAGTAATATAGTACTAAGATATATTGCATTACAATGAACTTTCACACAAACATCGTCTGTTAAAAATGCTCAAAACTCTGAACTTCTCTATAGTTTTTCCATTGACTTTGGAGAGATCTCTATTCCCGAGATGAAGATAGATGAGAAGGATCTTCTACTGCTCTTTCTTTGGCCAACATTGTACTCAGGAGAAAGAAAGAACAAGTAAGATGTATTTTCTTTTACCTTGAGGGCAAAATGAGATTTTTATAGTGCATAATTATTTGGCACTGGACATCCTTAAAAAGGACTGAGTGTCCTTAAAAACGAAGCCCAGAATGGCAACCTTTGCTATTGCCCTGCCATTGCCTTTACAGGAGTCTGTCATTTAGTCTATAACACCCAATGACCTCCTGCTTCCAATCCATTAAATAAGAGATAATAATACTGTCCCTACCTTAAAACGGTGGTGGGAGGCTTGGGTAATTAGTAGAAGTTTATAAAACATTTTCACACTCTCAGATGAAAGACACTAAAAGAGTACAGAGTGTTACTATATTTTTAACAATCAGAAAGCTTCATAATAAAGTAATGAGACCACAATTTTATAAGATCAGAAGACTTTATAAACTAATGTCAGTTTACACTCATTTTATTTTTAGAGAAACTGAGGCACAAAATGGCTTAAGTCTTCTTTTCAGAGGTAAGTCTACAAATCAATTGAATAGTCACAAATGAATGTTGTATAAACATATGTGCAGAGAAAGACCACACCATGGCAAGTAGAGATAGCTTCACCACCCTAACCATGAGCACAAACAACATCATGGCATCAAGAAGAAAGAGCTTATAGTAGGAAGGTTACTTAACCAAGACAGGGAGAACATGATCATTGCCCCAACTTTCAGACCAACATATGTGATATTAAGTAACCCATTTAACAAATATTTAATAGGCGACTAATAGCCTCTATAAGTATAAGTATTACTTGTCCTTTTCCAGATATTGGTAACAATGGAGAAGCCTGAAACCTGGGAGGAAGACCTGGCTTTCCTGAACCTTGACAGGGTCACTAAAAGGACATCTATTTTGCTCTGAGAGTAGCAGTAGCTACCCACTTCTTGTGTGCTCTCTGGGAAGGGCCCACACAACATGAGAATCCACAAGAGCCTAGAGGTGAACTGCACTATCTGCTGAATTACTTCTGGCTCTGGGATTTGGACAGAGTTGTTGCTTGGACTGGAAGCCAAATTGTTTTGTACTTTATCAAGGTGTTAACAACTACCAATACCTTCACTACCACCCTTCAAGTGCAAAATGTCACACTTTCCACTGTTCTCTGGACTGTGGCTCTAACCTGGTAATGAGCAATGATAAGGATATGACTGCCTGAAATGTACATGTGCAATGGGGACACAATTTCATAAGCAAAGTAAGTATAGTAACAACTTAAGGAGAGTCAATTATTTAGAGAAAGAATAGGTGACTCTCTTTGTGGTAGAATCAATGGAAGAGTCAGAAGACGACTTTAACAAATGAGTTGTTGCAATTAGATTACATGCCAAAAATAAAAACCTGCCTATGCCTGTGAAATGGTAGAGTCAGTGTTGAGGAACAAGTTTCTTTTGTGAAGACCAAGTGGTACAAAATTCTAACAAAACAGAACAAAAATGCAAAGTGATGAATATCTTTAAACAGATGATAAGAGTCTTAGAGAAAATAGTCTGAAAACATACTTATGAATAATAGGAGTTTTATAGTGAGAAAAATGAATAGAGTGGTAATAAATAATTCAAGAAAAATTTAATGGGTTGAAAATCAACTTGAGTTGGTTGATTTGAAAACCCTCCTGAGAATCAGGAAGAATTAATTTACAAAGCTATATCTCAAGGCCTATCTTGGTGTCTTTTTAGAATTTCAGGAATAAAAAGGAAATCCTATAGGTTCCAGAGAATAGATAATCTAGAAAGAAAATAGCAGCTTTCCAGTATTGAGCACATCATTTACAACAGTGAATGCTAGAAAATGGTGGGATTACTCAGGTGACTGAGATACTGCAATACAAGAATTATGTATTCAGCCAAGATATTATCTAACCAAAGGAAAGATGTTTCCAAAAATTCAAGAATTCAGAGGATATATCACTTTATACTTTATTTGAAAATTATCCTTAAATGAAAATCAAAAAAAGAGCTCAAGATCTTAAGAAGAAAAAGTGAAAAGTGATAGGTAATAAAGATCCTATATCTATATCTATATCTATATGGGGGGAGAGAGAGAGAAAATATACCTAAAATCTAAACCAAATGAACTGCACCTCCATTGTAGATCAGCAAAACCCAGGAATTAAGGAGTCAGTGTTCTAGAAACTTTATATATGTATGTGAAATGGGGTAGTAAAGGAATTCTAAAGATTTCATCTTGAAGTGTTGGGATGGGAGAAGAGAAAGGAAATATAACAAAATATTGGAAATATTAGAAGAACTATGAAAGAATATTACTTGCAATTCATTGGCAATAAATTTAAAAACTAAGGGAAACTGGATAATTTTCTAGCCAAAATGATGATTTTTGAGGAAATTACCAAAATTTACTTAAGTAAAAATACAAAACCAACAACTAAAACTCAAAAACCTCAGCAGATAATAACTAAAGGAGAGATTTAAAAGATAATATAAGATGTATCATTAAAAAAAGGCTGATTTTTAACAAACAGATAAGTATGCATACTGTTATTTAAGCTATTTTAGAGCTTGGAGAAAGATGAAACTATTAAATTTATGAGGCTGGTATTTACTTGATATATATATATGAATCTAAGTATAGTTCTAAACGTCTAAATAATTGCTATTTTCTAAACGAAAGTAAAATAATTCTAAATAATTGTTAACAGAATTGAGCAGTCTATCTAAGAAGAATACACTATGATTCAAGTTGAATTTATTTGAGGAGAGTGAAATCTATTAATGTAATTAATTACAGTAAAAAATTAAAAGAGAAAATTTTTTTATCAATGCATGTTTGAAAAACATATGCTAATTGGGGCACTATACCTAATTTTTAAATATCTAAATAAAATAGTGGTACAAGCAATCCAATTAAATATAATATTTACACAAATCCAGTAAGGCATATCATACCACATGATAAAATTATGACATCACTTCCCTTAAAATGAAGGATCTTTCTCTCAAAATTTATTTTCAGTCTTTAAAAATTTGTTTAAAAATTACTGGTTAAGACAAAACTATATAAAATGCACATTGAAATTATCACCTTCCCTTCTCCTGACTACAATTTTTGAATTTTATAACATGAATTCTGCCTGTGACTGTAATTCCCATGTTGAGCTCTAGAATGAAAGATTTAGGGTTCTTTATTGGTCTTCTGACATGACTTCTGCTGTGAGGTTCTTATTTTGAGTCATCTATCAGTTGGTCAGAACTTTTTTTTTCATTGACCAGACTTTTATAAGAAGTGCTCATGAGTGCAGTGTACATGCAACAGACCTCTTTGCTGGGTATAATATTGTTGCATTACTTTCTTTTACTGAGCACTTTATAGGAAGCTTTTCACTATTGTTAGACACAGTGTTACTATACAAAAGCCTCAATCCACTCTGGATACTTTTCATTGTATATCATCTTTTCCTTTCTGGAAGGTTATATTTTTCTCTTTTACCATTAATGTTTAGTATTTTTACTAAAACATATCTTTGAATTCATACTTCTGTGTTGATATTTTTGGGGGGCCAGTAACATTTTATTAAATAAACTTCCCTTCTGTTGAAGTTTTAAATTATTTTTGTACTCTATAAATTCTCTTCTATAAGAATGCCAATTATAAGGATATTTTCATCATACCATTATTTTTAAATAAACATGCTTCATATATTTATTTTGTTTCATGTTGGTTATTACTTCTAGACTATATCTAGAAGTAATATCTCATCCATTTTGTCATGTTTATTCTTTTTTTATCCTGCTGTAGCTTCAACTATGTATCATTTCTATTTTCTCATATATTTCTCTCCTGACTTCTACCTTGCTTTTCATTTCCACCTAATAATTACTTCCTTAAATATTTATATCTCTTTTTTTTGTAAAAACCATTTAAAATGACTGATTATTTGTGATTTCTTTGAACCTAACAGAAATATTTGGTAGGACTTTTAACTTTTGAGGGGGGATGGAGAGAAGGAGCAATTATTCTATTTGTAACACAATTTCTGGATCTTCTTTTCCTTAGTTTATGTTTTCCTTTTTGGGCTGTATCTTTCCAATGTGATTGGGTCATTTCTTACTTACGTTTGAATGAGGCCAGTTACTTGCTAATGAATTATTTGTGGAAGGAGAATAGAGTAAGCTGGCTTGGTCTGAAACTTTAATTTTGTTTGCCTATCTTAAAAACCTTTCATACAATCATTTTGTTTCCTCTGGGATTGAATTTTCACCAGTTTTAGTGCTCTGGGCTCAGCGAGACTCATAGGAGAGGACTTCATATCACAGATTTTATGGTTTTCCATCTAATGATAGATACCTCCTTTTACCTATTCTGTCTTGCTAGCCCATCCACAGACGTCTTGCTAAGAGTCACAATGAACACAATGCAAATGACATGTATCCGTAATATGGGCAAAGGCTCTAAATAAACATTTCTCCAAAGAAGATACACATATGGCCAATAAACACATGAAAAGATGTTTAATATCATTAGTCAATAGGGCAATTCAAATCATTACACATTGGGATATCACTTCACACCCACTAGGATGTAAAATGAATGTAAACTGGTGTAGCCATTTTGGAAGGCAGTTTGGTGGTTCTTTAAAATATTAAATAAAAAGTTACCACATGACCCAGTAATTCTACTCTTACATGTACACTCAAGAGTAATGAAAGCATATGTCCACACAAAAACTTGTACATGAAGTTTCATAGCTGCATTATTCATACAGAATTGTTCAGTTTTTGATAAAAAGTGGAAACAACCCATATTCATCAACTAATTAATGGTAAGTTAAATGTGGGCTATGTAGGGGAGGGAGATGCTGGGTGGAGGGGAGTAAAGGGGAGAAAACTGGAACTGTTGTAACAATATAATCAATAAAATACATTTAAAAAAATGTGGGCTATGCACACAATGAAATATTATTTGACAAAAGAATGAAGTATTGATGCATGCTACAACATGAATGAATCTATTAAACATTGTGCTAAGTGAAAGCAGCATTAAAAGACTACTACAAGATTACATATGGTATTATTGCATAATTCCACTTATGTAAAATGTTCAAAATAGGTAAAACTAAAGAAAGTTGTTTAGTGGTTGCTTAGGTCTGGATTTGGTTTTATGGAGATGAAAATGTCTAAAATTTTATTGTGATGATGATTGCACAATTCTGTTAATTCTCTAAAAATCATTGAATTGTATACTTTAAATAGTGAATTGTATGATATGAAAATTATGTCTCTATTTTTATATTTTTATTAAGTTGTTAAAAAAAATTTTTGAAGACCAAAATCTCTTGAGTCAGAATACCCAGATTTTAATCCTGGCATCTCCACATGGTCATGTGACTTGTGGGCACGTTCCTCCACATCTTTGTTTACCTTCATAATGCTGCTGATGATAATTCCTTCATTAAAGCTGGGTTGTAAGGACAAAGTAAGAAGGTGCGCAAAACAGTATCTGGTATATAGTAAGTGTCCAGGAAGTGTCAGTTATATTACAAGCCTATCCACTTCATTTTTACAAATCTCAATTAGTATATTTTTTATTTCTCTAAGTTCTATACAGTTATTTTCCAAGTAAGCCTATTCTTTCTTCATCTTACTTTTCTTATGTTTTTTATTTCTTTTTTTAGACCTTCAATAATTTTTTTAATTTTTTCTTTATTTCTATTGTTGACACTATTACAGATGTCCCCATTTTTCCTTTTAATGTTTTTTAAATTATTTGAAAGTTTTATCAAATATTTTTGTCTAAATTAAGTAAGTTTACATACCTGGCATTCAAAAAATACTTGTTAAATAAATACCTAATAAATAATCTCACTTTTCTCATTTTTTTCTATGTTTCCATAAAGAAATTAGTTAATTCCTCTTTGCTCCAGTTTTTTTTTTAATCTGTAACACAGAACAATAATATCTACCTTCTAAAGTTGTTGTGAAGTGTAAATAAATTTTTATTGGTAATGTTTTCTTTTATTAAAAAAAAACAAATTTGAAGTTTAAAATGTGAATGATAGATTTTGCATAGTGAAAATAAGTCATTTGTTTCATTATTGTTTGAGCTTTTCTGTATACAAGGGGGTACCCCCCAAACAGAATTTATGCATAAAAAATTGTGTATTTATTCTTACATGTTTAAACTTCAGTCACCTTCAAAGTATTCTTTATTTGATGCAGCATCCCTGTTCAGATGTTTTTCGACTGCTCAAAACAGCTTTTGGACTCATCACTTTTTATGCTTTTTAGTGCTTCTGCTGCTTTTTGTTTCCCCTCTTTTATACTGGTAAAACATTTCCCTTTGACTACTTTTTTCATCTGGGGAAATAAAAAAATTCGCTTGCGGCAAGATCAGGTGAATAGGGAGGGTGGGGCACAGGGTTCATGCCATTTTTGGTCAAAAAATGCTGAACACTCAGTGTGGTGTGGGCAGGTGCACTCATAAATCAACCATTACCATGAAACTCTTATTATAAGAAATATTAGAGGGACTTCTTTAAGAAGAAGAAAAAAGGATTAAAAATGTGAATAATAAAATGTCAATAAATTAATATTTATCAAAAATTACTTTAAGTAGAAATTAATTAAATGCTTCAATAAAAAGACTCAGGGTGGCTGAATAGATAAGAAAACAAGACCCTTATATTAGGCTGACTAAAAGAGACTCACTTCAGATTGAAACACATATATGACCGACAGTGAGGGGATGGGAAAGGATCATTTGTGAACATGGAAACAAAGCAAAACAAAAAACTGGAGTAGCAAAACTTACACCAGACAAAGTAAACTTTAAAACAAAGGCTATGACAAGAGACAAAGAAGGACCCAATAATTCTGCTTCTGAGTATTTATCTGAAGAAACAAAGCCCAAAGACCAATTTGAAAACAGAAACTAAAACAAAACACAGGCATCCTTATTTTTATTGCAGCATTATTTACAATAGCCAAGGTTGTTGAAGTTCTTACTGAGATTTTTGAGCATCCTTATAACCAGTGTTTTAAATTCTGCAGATGCTAGATGATAGATTGCTTGTCCCTTTTGTTTAGTTCTGTTCCTAGAGTTTTGTTTTGTTTTGTTCTTTTTTTTAAGACCTGTTTCTTTGTTTATTCATTGTGGCTGCCTCCCTGTGTTTGTTTCTATGTGTTTGGTAGAGCTGTTATGTCTCCCAGTCTTGGTAGAGTGGCCTTATGTAGTAGGTGTCCTAGCGGACCCAGTGGTGCAGTCTCTCAGGTCACCTGAGCCGGGTACTACAGGTGTGTCCCTTGTGTTGTTGAGTGTGCCCTCCTATTAGAGTTAAGCTTTGATTGCTGTTGGCACATCAATGGAAGGAACTGAGTGTTAGGCTGATTGGTTCTGAGGACTGGCCATGACTACAGTGAAGGAACTGTTGTGCAGGGGCTGACACTATGGAGCAGAATTCCCTTTGAGGGGGCTCAGGGATGTGCCAAGTCTGCCCTTTGAGTGTTTCATTTGTGGAGGTAGCTGAGTGGTTCTCTGGTGTGGTCTGAAGCTGACCACCAGTTGTGTTGGTTCTGAGGCTGCTTCAAAGGTGCAGTCTAATGTCAGCTGCTGCCTGTGCCCTGCCTGAGGACACCTGATATGAGCTACAAAGTGATCTGCAGATGGTTGCCACTTGTGTTGGGCATGAAGGTGTTCGAGAGAGGTTGTGAACTGAAGCCAGCTGTCTAGTGCCAGGCTTGGGGATACTTAGCAAGAAGTATGGGTCATTTGAGGCTTGTATGGGGGTTTGGGGTTTGTGTGAAAAAGCCACTGAAAGAGACTTGTGTGTACCAAAATGCTGGGTGGGGTGGATGGGGTGTTAGGGAATCACCAGGGCAAGGTGAACATTGTAGCCAGGTTGACGGAGACTAGCATATGGTGCCTAACTGTGCCTGCGAGGGGAGGGCTCTGCAAAGGAACAATGGCTTCTGCCAGTGCTTCTGTTTGGGAGAAATCTGCCTTTCCAGCCCTTTCCCTGAAGCCAGACAATTTAGCCCTTCCCCTATGTCCGTGGTGCCTTATGAGTTGCTGCCCCAGCACTGAAGCTCATACGTAACAAGCGAGTCTGTCAGAACATCAGCATGTAAGTCCATGCACGGGTCCTTTAACAGCCATACTTGTGACCCTAGAAGCCCTGTCTCACTCAGCCATAATCTCTGCTGGTTTCCACAGCCAGAAGTTATGGGAACTTCTCTTTCGGACAGTGAAAACCTCAACTGGGGGGACTGGTGTAGAGCTGGGGCCCCTCACACCTTAGGGAAGTTGTCTACAGCCAAGATACCCCTTTTGATTTTTAACCACCACACATAGGTGTGGGACCAGCCTGCTCTTTCTCTCTCTCCCTTCTACTAGTCTCAACATGACTTCTGCTGTATAGCCTTAGTTATAGGATTTCTGTTGGGCTAGATTTTAGGCAATTCTCAGTGCTTGTTGTTCCATAGTTTAGTTGTAATGTTGATGTGATTTGGGAGGAGGAGAGTACAGCACTTACTTACTTCACCATCTTGACTGGAAGGAAGCCTAATGAAATTAGTTTAGTGCTTGACCTACAAGAAATGCTTAACTATAACACTTTCCTTCACTTCCAGCCTCCTAATTATTTTTTTACACATTATCAAGGACTTTAACTCCACACTTTTAGGAGTGGCTGAGTGCTCAGTTTTTAATATTTCTATTAGGGCTTCTCTGCCCTCTGGAAACCCTCATAGAATCAGTTTCTCATTTGCACAGCTCTTTTGCTGCTGAGTTGTTTGGGACTGTACATATGCTGATGTCCTGTATACTTTCTCTTTCATTATTTTGCTGCAATGCCAGCTCCAGCTGCTTTAGTTGCTGAATTAATTTCTACTTTCAGAATAGTAATACATACAAAAGCACCTTACTGTGAACAGAGTAAATACTCAATGGATAATGACTGGATCTTAAATAGTCACCCCTGATTCTGCTGCTTGTCACTCAGAATTTCCTTTAGTGCTTCTTGCACTGCCCCCATGAGGGCTGCACAGTGGCCACACTGTGGTGGACATGTGACTGATGGGGCCATCTGTTGCTTCATCTTTTGAGCTGAAAAGAGTCTGAGTTTCTAACAAAGGGCTATGCGGGCTACCCACTAGAAAGTAAAAAACAAAACAATTGAAAATCTCAACTTGTCTGTTTATGATACTTCTTAGTAGTTTGCCCTAAATTGGGGTATAAAGTAACCAGCAACTCCTAGATATAGGAATCAACAGAAGATCTTTGCATTTTTAATTTTCCATTCCCTCTGGTGATAAAAGTGTTGTATATGATATTCAGCAGATACCAAATTATTATATGGATTGCATTGCTATTAAAACATAAAATAGAATTTAGGTGAAGTTTCAGGTACTGTCCAAATAGAAAGACATTATCATGATGTTGTTTCAGCAAAGTGAACTATTTGCAGCCTTGATGCTATAGGCTTCAGGGTTAACAGTAAGTTCTTTCCTCATTGGAAAAAGAAATTGAAACCAGAAATGGGGTGGGAATGAGAAGAAAAAAAAGGTGAAATATTTTTAGGCACTGTTCAAGCCCCCAAAATGTTATTTTTTCTTCTCACCTAGAGTTTTAAAATTTTTTCTTGCAACAGAAATGAAATATTCAGTGAAGGAATTCATAACTATTTAATGAGAGTCAGGTTCCCTGTGCTTTCATTACTGTATAGATTTATAATGGACACTTATGTTTATATTTTATCTTTCCAAAATTCATGGCCTCTTCTTCTGGAAAATATTTTGTTTTTCACTTTACTACTCTTAACAGAAGGAGCTTGAGTGGGATTGATCAGCATATGTTACTTTTCTTGCCAGCCACTCTAATTTGTTCCAAGGTAGGCACAATCTTATTTAAGATCAGCTATCCCTGAAAAGGGTTATAAACTCTATTATTACCTTGGAGTTGCTGAGAAAATGCCCCATCATATATCAGTAATTCTATGGTGCCCTACTTTCACCTGCAGTTTAATATCTCTAAGTTTGGCATGCATTTTACAATTTATGTTATAAGAAATTACTGTGTTATTATTTAAGGGTCAACATCTTTTGTTTCTTACTGGTATGTAAAATTAAGTTTGTTTTTTTTTACAATCAGTGATATTGGAAGTCCCATGAAACATGTTGCACTTGGAGCTTCTGGAAGCTCTATCACGAGGGCTGAGGTGGTGTAAGAATGAAGAGGATGGAGGAGGAAAGCAGAGATGAGCTATCAAGAGAAGCTGAGCATTGATACTATAGTTTAGATTCTGTGGCATCTCGTCATGTCTGGAGTTAAGCTCAGATTCTGCATGCCAACTAACTTCCTTCTCACCCTGCACACACTCTTTTTTTGTTGGTGGTGTTTAAACACGTGTTAGTGTTTCATCTCTCACTTTTAACTACAAGAGTTCTGAATAAAGAAGCCTTTGTGATGTTATTAAGGACCAATACCTGAACAAAGAGAACCCAACTGACATTTGTAATCACTTTCTCATTTCTCAAAGTTAATTAAACAGAAATAATGGTCATGAAGCAATTTGGAGCATATAAAACATATGACAAACATAAGTAGGTCAGTAACAAACATATTCTGTCAAGAAATACTGAAATGTCTTATGATTCAGTAGGCCAACATAATTCTTAGGCACATTTTGATGTCTGTGAAACAGACCAGGATGCTCAGTTGCCCTGGAAGAGAAACAACTTGCAGAGATTGCTGTCTCCAGGAGAAAGAAATTCTCACCTGCTCACCAAGCTTTAGGGAATTTACAGATAAGGCACATTCTAGCCAAACTTTAACAGTAGATGCACTACATAGGATTAACAGGATGTGATTATGTGTGGAGAATGCAGGGCATTAGGGACTAGAACTTTAAACCATCCAAAATACATTTTATATTTCAAAGTAAAAAAAGGGGACTACGTTTTCGGAGGTCAAAGGATAGTGTAAACTCTAAAGTTTTTAGTAGCACTATCATGAATCTGTATTTTCACTATAGCCTCTTCTATAGGTAATCAAATATACTTTCTGAAATTTCAAGTTATTTGATAACTACAAATCTTTAAAATGCTTAAAAGATAGAACGTACATGGAGATAAGTGTTCCATCTTGTTCAGATGCTTTCCTAAAGGGTATGTAGTACCTCTGTGCATAATTAGAATACTTTGGCCTTAAGCCTTTCACCTAGTAATGCCCTCCAAGTGATTAAGACTATCTGAGAAGTGCTATAATCCCCTAGAAATGTACTGTTTGGTTTTTCTCAGTACTGTTATGAAAATGACTAGGAATGTGTAAACTGGAATTAAGGAACAATGTTTCCTGCTAGTTCAATGAACAGAACAAATGTGTATATGTTCAATCATGTTTGCTGTACTAAGGAGAGCCAGAGATTACTGCTTAAATTGTTTAAATAACACCATTCCAATCCCAAGTCAGTTTGTCGTTATTATGAAACTGATAATATATAATTACCATTTGTTCCTCAATCTATTTTTCCTTTAAAATCATGAAAGAATGACAGAGGATCACCTTTATATGATGAGGGTGTGGACAAGTCTTTAAGAAATTACTTAACACCTCAGGCAGATTCAATATGAATCAAAGCCATTCTTTTTTGTTTGTTTTTATTAGACTTTTTCTTCAACGTCTGTGTTCACAATGAGAAGTTTATATAATAATCTAGTTGAAATTACTATCTTTTTAATGGTCTATTAAAATATACATATATTGAGCCAAACTCTTGGATGAGCACTTTGGTTTATAGCAAGAGAGTAGTGTTTGTATAACCAACATATCCAGATATTAAATCCATGACCCCATCTTGCAGAAAGAAGGATCAACAGAACCAACTTGAGGGCTTCTCTGGTTACTGTTTTATATTCCTTAGGGACAACTGTATTCAGGCATTACTAATTTAAGAAGTATTTAAGTTTTAAACAAAACAAAACACTTGTGAGTTATAACATATAAAGCATGAATAAAATAATAAATGTATTAAATAAACTTTATATAAATGATATTAATGTGAGTAATTTTAAATAGCCCATATCTTCTCTGGTCCCAATATACCTGTAGTGGTTTATCAATTAGGAGTGACCGATGTACCTTAGTTGTACTGCCATCAATCATCTTCTTTGGTTCTCTTGTAGGATAAATTCTTGATTAATTCTTTCCAAGGGTTCTCGTTATTATTACTACAGGTAGGCTTTTCTGGTCCCTGTGCAAATTCTTATAAGTTTATTTGCTGATTCTTCTGAACATACTTTTTTTCCCTTCCCTGTACAGTACACTTTCTTCAAAAACGTTCCCTCCCCTTTGCATCCACAATTTAATTCCTTTTATACTCCTCTTTCAGGTGTTAGCCACTTGTTTCACTTTTGCCAGCTTTCTATATAACCTAATTTGCTTTCTCTTTGTATTCTTGGTAGAAAAGACCAAAAAGGTGAGTACTGTTCAGTTAAGAAATGCTCTTCTGAAGAGTAGAAAAGATGGGTATTTTAGAAAGGGTAATCTAAAAGACCATCTATTCTAGTACACAAAATAAATAATTTTACATTGTTTCCTATTTCTCTAAACTAAAGCAATTGAAGGTAATGCAACTTACTTTACAAACAGTTGTATAACATTTTAGTGATATTGTTTAAGAACACATTCTTTGCAGCCAGACTTCCTGGGATCCTCCTTCCACCACACCATTTAAGAGTTGGGTAACCATTCCTGGGAGAGTCGATGCTATGTGCCTGTTCACTGCTCCCTATGTTCTATGTCTCTGCTTTCTCCTTTTACATGCTCCTGCCCCTGAGTCCCCACCCTGTTTCAACCACTAAATTTCACAGTCAGAAGCTAAACTTTGTTATTAACCATCTGTAATCTGAATTACCAAAATTAACCTCTCTTGAGTTCTCTGACTTTAAAGCTTACACTTGGGAATTGTGACTTCAGTATTAATTTCACAAGTTTCTATGCTCCACTTTTCATTTTCTGTGGCTCCCTATGTACTTTTTACTCTCCTTTTCCAGCTTAATTTTGTGGTACATCTTTATTATCATTTCTTTGTACCTTCTCAAGCCCTTTGAGCCTCTCTTGTTCCATTATGATCACCTGATCAATCAGGCTTTCATCTTACCCTATACTTAGACCCTCCCCTACAAATGGACTGAAGAAAAAAAGTACACAATCAAGCTGACTGCTCTGACCTCACCATAACTGTGAACCTGGCCTGAATCTGTGCCCATGTACTCTGCATTTTTACCTCATACAATGGCCACCTTTAATGAGTGCATTAGACCCTCCCTCTTCTCACCTACTCAAGAACATTGTTCCACCATTGTTCCCTCTTTCTCCTGCATCATCCATTTTTCTCATCCACTTGATCACCCATATAACCATTCCCATGAATAGAATAGAAGCCTCTCTCATCCTAAAAAAATATCTCTTAAGCTCCTCTCAGTCTCTCAAGCTTTGTTTCCATTCTGTATAGCAAAATTCTACTAAAGAATTGCCTATGTTCACTCTCCTAAATTGCTTTGTTCACATTCTCTTTTGATACTTTCCAGTTAGGCTTTTAACCCCATAACTCAATCAAAAGTGCTTTGGTTGGAGACTCCAAGAACATGTATGTTTCTAAATTCAGTGATTAATTCTGTTCACCTCACTCCAGTAACTCAGCTGCATTCAACAGAGTGGATTCTTATATCTTGCTTAAAACACCTTTTTCATTAACTTCCAGGACAGCATAAGCCTCTGGATTTCCTAGCCACTTCTTTTTATTTATTCTGTTTTTCTGAATTTTAAATGTTGAAAGACCTCAAGAATCAATCCTTAGAAAGCATAAGAAAATTGTTTAGCTAGATTCCCTTAGTGATGTTATCTAGTCTCATGACTCTTAAGACCATCTGTAACACTGATGGCTCCCACTTTAGTATCCTGAATACAGCTCTCTTTCCTTATTCGAACTCTTTGATCCAACACCTCTGCTTGATGGAGGTACCAAATAGACACCTTAAATTTAACCTTCCCAAAACTGATTAATCTTCCCCTAAAATTGTTTCTCAACACTCTTTCCCACTTCAGTAAATGGTAATTTTATTCTTCCAGTTAAGCATACTCAAAACCTTTGTGAAAATATAATTTTTATAAAAGATAAGAACATGACTCTCATACAAATATAAAGTGAACTTTGCCAAAAATTTATTTAATGTGTTAAAAATTTATTAGCTCACATGTGAGAGAACCAGCAGTGTGGTAAAGTTGATTCAAAAAGAATCAAAGACTCAAAAGAGCTAAAGCTGACTCAAAGGAGAAACAGATGTCATATAATCAATCAGAAAAGCAAGCAAGTAAGTTTGCTAAATTAGAGACAAAATGGTTAATAATCCTCAGATAATAACTTGTTAAGGTTATCTTCTCTGCTGGATGAAAAATATTTGCTTCTCTATAGGCAAAAGTTCACAAGTGGACATGTATTTTACAATAGTGAAATTGTTCTATAAGAGTAAATAATAAGTTAACATTGGTGCATGCTCTAGAGAATTAATTCATTTTTGGCATGGCCTGTGAGGCAATATGAGAAAACCCATAGTTATCCCTTTGTTTTATTTCCAAATTTTGCATAATATTTCATAATGCCTTTAGTCATCCATGTTTTCTGTCTTATTTTCACACTTGACATAATAAAATCTTGCTGTCTCTAACTTCAAATTATAGTTAGAATCATCACTTCTCACCATCTTTACTGCCTTCACTGTGGTTCCAACCCTCATCATTTCTTGCTTAGATTGTTGCCATTCCTCCTGATCAGTTTCCCTTATACTTCTATGGTCTAGTTTCAATAAAGCAAACAGATTTATCCTAAAGTAAAAGCTAAAATCAGACCATGACACTTCTCTTGTTAAAATCTTCAAATAAATTTACACCTTTTATGTTCTACCCCTTCCCCTAAATTAAAAAAAAAAAAAAAAGAAAGGAAGTGCTTAGAATGGCTGATAAGGGACACAATCTCTTCCTCTCTTCAAGCTTATTTTTGTTCGGAGATCTTTTCTGACAACATCAGTCAATCACAGTGTTTGGCCCACAGGGCCCTTCTCACCGTTTTCTGAGCATGCATAGAATATTTCTACCACAAGGCCTTTTGGATTTGTTTTTCCTGCTTGGAATATTCTTTTCCCAGGCAGTCTCCTTGCTCAGTCCCCAACTGCACCATGTCTTTCTCAAATATCACCTTCTGAGTGAGGTCTTTCCTGACCATCCTATTACAATTCCAACCCATTCCCCCCACATTTCTGCCCCTGGCACCCTCCTTACCCTTTTCCTGCTTTGTTTTTCTCCATAACATTTATGATCCTTTGACAGATATACTATTTATCAAGGACAAATATTTTTTCTGTTTGTTCACCAACATGTTTCAAAATTCTAACACATAGAAGTCATTCTAATAGTTTTGAATGAGTAAATGAGTGGGTAGAGTATTAATTTTCCATCAATTTCTAGTACCACTTTTTAATTTCTTCTTAGATGGTCCACATTAATTTCATAATATAGTTGTTATTTATTTATTTCTGATTTCTATCTTAATATTGTTTCTAATTATATCTAATTAAAACTGGTTATTGTCTACATGCAAGATACTGGGTTGTTCCTAGGGAGAACACAAGAAAAATAAGACATAAGGATTTGCAATCTAGTTAGGGATATAAGATTAGCAGATAAAAAAGTTAAATGCTAAGAAAATATAGAAGTAACATTTCAAGAAATTGATAGAATATCAGGAGGCAGAAATAGTTAAGAACTAAAATAATTTCTTTCTGAGCCTCACAGTTATACATTGTAGAATCAAACGTTTATAGGTAGTAATATATTTTCCAAAATGAAGGACTATATTTAAATATATAAAATAATGAAGAAATTGCAATAAGTTATTAACTGACATTGTTTTTGTAAAAACTAACTGAGAAATTCATTGTGAAATGAAAATTTTTTAAAAATTATATGATCCTAGTGTTTGAGCAAGTCCACAAAGACCTATTTTTGGCTGTAGCTCAGCATTTTGTCCGATATTCAGTGTTCTTACCTTTTTCCTGTCTAGAATTTGCCTTTGTACTGAATTCCACATTCTGCTTTTTTTCAAGACCTTTCATTCTTCCTCCCCATACACACACACACACACACACACACACACACACACACACACCCTTATTGTGTTTATTGGAATGACAGTTCTTCTGTAGCTCTCATTATACAGCTAGATACTTATTCACTAAGACAGGTGTGTCTCAGTTTCAAACCAAGGCTTCTGCCAACAGGTTACCATTTTTGGTTTCTTAATCTTGCCACGAAAAGATATACTTAAAATATATCTACTCTGCCCTTCTCACTATGATCTAAGCACCTCAAAATTGTATCTCGATGTTAGGTCCCATTATAACCAGTGCTACTCTGAAAAGAATGTGCTTTGTTTAAGGAAAATGTTTATATTTCATTCCCTGGCTTCTTCCAAAAAAGATTTTAAGCTACTTGGTAAATGGAAAACAATGAAAGCAGCTTTATCAGCACAGCATATTTAATTTCTTTTGAAAGTAACATTGCTAATCGTCCCACACTATTTTAGTTGATACTACAGAGAAAATGCCATTTGTACTGAGAAGCTGCCAAATATAGCTCAAGTCAAAAGATAAACATAATATACTTATCAAGGGTGTGTCCTCCTTCAGTTTTCAAATTTTCTCTACCCTTAGGGCAGGCACCAAGCTGTCTACGTTTGATGCAAATATTAACTTTATGGGTATTATGTTAAATGAATAGAAATCATGAATTCTCAGACTGGTTGTGGAAGCTAAAGGAAATGTTCTCTGTTAAAACTGATCATAAGCAACAATTTAAGGCACATTTCCTTTTTGAATGATCAAATCCTTAATATTAGTTTTTGCAGTAGACATAATTGATCTTTAATCATAATCAACATACTAAGGGTTTTTTAAAAACCTAATAATTTTCCTAATCTGTAACAAAGACTGGATTTAAATATGTTCAGTGTGCCCAACATTTCCTCATTTCTATTTTACAGAACTTCCCTGTATAAATGTAGGTCAAATGAAAATTATGTTTCCTTTGCTTTCTCTAAAGTAATTTTAATTTCTTTCCTTTTTCTCTGTGCTATTTCTGCTTCCCTTGATGCTTAATGTTCCAAAGTTGTTGAAGAATGTCAAAATCATTGCCCTAGATACGAGTATATATATTGCTGTCATCAAAGTCCTTTTAATACTAGGAAGAAATGATAAAATCTTGAGAATATTTTATTTCTATTAGGTTCAAGTAAGTCTCACATGTCAATAACAATGATTAATTTATATTACTTTTATTGCTTTCTAAAAAAATGTTAAATTTTTGTTTTAGGAAATTTATTCCTTTACATGACATTTTTTTGTATATTTTATTAATTATGTTGTTACAGTACTCCCAATGCTTTTTTTCTTTGCTCCCCTCCACCGAGTACCCCCCTTCCCTCCAGCAATCCCACCCCCTTAGTTCATGTCCATGGGTTGTGCATATAAGTTCTTTGCCTTCACCCTTTCCTATATTATTCTTAAATTCTCCCTGTCTATTTTGTACCAACCAATTATGCTTCTTAATCCCTGCACCATTTCCCCATTTCTCCCTCTGCCCCTCACAGCTGATAACCCTCCAAATGACCCCCACACCTATGATTCTGTTCCTATTCTGGTTTGCTTAGTTGGGTTTTGTTTTTATTTTTTAGATTCAGTTGTTGATAGTTGTGAGTTTGTTGTCATTTTAGTGTTCGTAGTTTTGATCTTCTTTTTCTTAAGTATGTCCCTTTGACATTTCATATAATAATGGCTGGTGATGATGAACTCTTTTAGCTTTACCTTGTCTGGGAAGCACTTCATCTGCCCTTCCATTACAAATGATAGCTTTGCTGGATAGAGTAATCTTCATTGCAGGTCCTTGCTTTTCATCACATTGAATACTTCTTGCCAATCCCTTCTTTCCTGTAGTTTATTTTGAGAAATCAGCTGATAGTCTTATAGGCACCCCTTTGTAGACAAATCCCCGCTTCTCTCTTACTGCTTTTAGAATTCTCTCTTTATCTTTCACCTTTAGCATTTTAATCATGATGTGTCTTGGTGTGGTCCCCTCTGGGTCCAGCTCGCCTGGAATTCTCTATGCTTCCTGGACTTGTATGTCTGTTTCCTTCGCCAAATTTGGGAAATTTTCCTTCATTATTTTTTCATTTAAGCTTTCAATTTCTTGCTCTTCCTCTTCTCCTTCTGCCACCCCTATGAATCAGATGTTGGTATGCTCAAAGTTGTCCCAGAGGTTCCTAAGTCTCTCCTTGTATTTTTCAATTCTTGTTTCCTCATTCTGCACTGGTTGACTGTTTTTTTCTTCCTTATGTTCCAAATCACTGATTTAAACCCTGGTTTCCTTCCCTTCACCATTGGTTTTGCCTGGATTTTACTTCATTTCATTTAGCATAGCCTTCACTTCTTCCTTTATGCGTTTGCCATACTTAAGCATATCTGTCAAGTCTGTGAGCCTTTTTATCACCAGTTTTTTGAACTCTACATCTGTTAGGTTGGCTATCTCCGCGTTGCTTAGTTCTCCCATTGGAACCTTGATCCATTTCCCCTTTTGGGCCATACTTCTCTGTCTCCTCATCTTGACAGGTTCCTGTGTTTGTTTGCCTCTGTGTCTTAGGCAGAGCTGTCATTCCTGTTATGTTGTAAGGGGCAGAGCCGTTAGTATCCATCAGTACAGGCGACCATTTCATCACGTTGTGGTACTGTATGTCTGAGAGGGGTCTGAGAGGGAACAATGCCGCTTGCTCAGCACTTGCCCCTTTTCCTGGCGCTTCTCCAACTTCCATATGTGACTGGCCCCTCTCTAGCTGTTGCCCTGGCCGTCGTCCCAGAGTGGGTGAGTCTGCAAATGTTCTAGGCCTGTGGGGGCCCTTTAAACAAGTGGACTCTGCTGAGAGACCAGCAGTTTATTCCTCCACCCCAACCCCACTGGTTTGCACTGTCAGAAGCAATAAGGTTTTATTTTCCCCAGCGCTGGAACTGTGAGCTGTGTGGTCTGGCCTGGTGCTGGGAACGCTCCCAAGGTGTCCCTTTCTACTTTTTAAAATGTGTGACTGCACTTTCAGCCCTCCTGCCACTGCCACTGCTACTGCCACCACCACACTGCATCCTCTTTCCTCCTCCTACCTTTCTGGATGAGTATTTCTTCTTTATATCTTTGTTTGTTGGACTTCCATGCAGCTCAATTTTCTGGAACTTCTGGGTGTCTCTCATTTTGAGGTAGTTGTATTCCTTCTTAGTTGTGGAGGGAGATTCAGCGTCTGTCTAAGTCTCCCTCTTGGCTGGTACATGAAGTTCTTGAATCTTCTGTGTAAAACTGATTCCTGAGTCATAATCACAGCTTTGTTCATAACCTGTCATCAATAATAAGTATCATCAGTAATAATAATCACAGCAAACTTTTATTAGGTATTTATTGTACACTAAGCTCTGATATATCTTTTAAGTGCATATGTCATTTAATCATTGGGAAGCATTAACATTAAATTTTTGATACATAAGAAACATAAAGTTTAGGAAGATTATTAAATAGTAGTTTACAATTATAATAAAAGTGGGTGAATAGAGATATAAACATCAGTCTGTCAGAAAACACTGCTCGAGCAAATACCTTTGTTGTATGATCTCATTTAAACATTTTACAAATCCTAGGAGATAAATTTAATATCATATCAATTGTATAGATGAAGAAACAGGCAGTTAGTACTTTGCTCAAGACTACACGGCCACCAAATGACTAACTCTACATTTATTGAATGATTTGGTCAACCAGTATTGTTTGAATGTCTACTCTGTCTGGCATTGTACTAGGCTCTGAGTTTATGAAGATGAAAAAGACACATTAATTGTTCTATTGTGATTTTACTTCCTAAGGAAAAACAAAGTGAACAATTATAGTGCAGTGCTTAATAGAGGAGGCATCCACAGGGGCCTAGGGGAGTACACTGGACAGCGACTCTCTTTCAGATAGCAGAACTGGAAAAGGGAATGCTTCTTAAATTTAAAAAAAAAAAAAAGCTAGATGAAGGGAAGGGAGAGAGGAGGAATGTTCTAGAAAGAGGTACAGCAAGCATGCTCAAAGTCTAGAGATGAAAGAAGGTTTGACAATTTCTAGAAGTCACAGATGTAGCCAACAGAATAAAACGAGAGGGAGATACAAGGGGGTTGCGAGTCAGGGAAACAGCAGGTGTGAGATTGTGGATCCCCTTGGATGCTAACCTAATCTGTTCGGATCATTTATTCTGAAGGCAATAGGAAGCTACAAAAGGAATTTTAGCAGATAAGATCAGAAAGATCTGGTAGGTGTGAATTGGAGGGGAAAGGAGGAAGAGAAAGAATGAAGTCACTAGTAAATATCACAAAATGATAAATCTTAGACTAAATCATTGACTACTGGAATTGAAGAGTGAGCAGGGAGACCAAAGATATTACAGTAGTAGAACTGACTATATTTGGGAAATAACAGGTTAAGGAGCCTGAGTGAAAAAGGAAGATTTTAAGATGATTTCCAAGTTTCTGTGAGCTTTTTGTGGTTTATAGGTTTTGTGAAAAGAGCATGTCTATGCCATATAACTATATCAGTTGCATAGAATTCTCTGACTAGACTATTTGTCATTAAAATTTTAAGTAAGTAGGTAAACTGTGCAGATTTGGGGGGGGGTCTAAATTGTATTTACTAAAGTAGAGTCGTTCACATGCCAAATAAATTGTTCCAATGTCAAAACTAAATGAATTTGCCAAGGGATGATTCCTTAATTTTTATCACTAAAATTTTCACTTTCAAATTTCAAAGTTTCTGGGTCTGTATCTTCTGTCCATCCTCGGCTTCCTTAGTGATTGAGCATTGTATATTCACATTTTGATGATGGAAAGAAAACATTTTTATCATGTTGATTAAAAGAAGCACTTTAAAGCTGCAAATTTAGTTAACAATTTTTTTTCTTTATTGAATCTTTTTCTCACACATTCTGAAGTGATGATTACATAATTTGGGAATAAAAACATAATGAGTCTATCTTTACAAATTGTGGATTTGTTTGAAGATTGAAGGTTAGAGACTTGGAATCCCACAAAAGTATTTTCTTTCCTAAACACTAAGGATCTGTTGAAGTAGATTATCCAAGATTTGAGAATTCTCTGGAGACTATAGTGGGGTTTCCAATTCTTTGTCAGGCACCATAATGTGTTCTGGGTTAGTGTAGGTTATGGCCTGTTTAGAGGGTTAGAGAAAGGAGATTTCAACATGCAGGTGTTAGTATATGATGCACTGGGTTTCTGATAATTACTCATTAGTCAGTTCCTTCTGAGAGTCAACAGCTAGTAAAACTCCAGAAGATAAGTCCTGACTCTTGTGTAGGACTGTGGGGGAACTTCCTTCTTGCCCATCTCAATAAGAAACAGAGCAGCTGAGTAGAAATGTGGCAGTACAGGCCAAATGAGAAAGCAGAAGGTTGACCCTCAAGTCTATATGGTAAAGAAGAAATACAAAGAGTGGAACTAGAAATTGAGGAATACTTGGAATGCCTATGAGGGTCCCAGAGATGTAGGATAAGGGGATTCTGTAGCATAGGATGAGCAGAAGTTGGCCAGACCTGGTGATGATGATAGTAATTCTCTAGCCTTGTTTGAGCCAATGGAAGAATTAAGTAACTGGAGCCATGTCCACCAGCAGAGAAGTAATCATAAACCAAGAGCCCCTCTGCCTACACCTGGTCTGTGTAAGCCCCTCATCTTCACCCCAGAACTCTCAGAACTTCATCACACTAAAAAGAAAGGGAATGGGGAAAAGTCCTGAGAAGAACCCTAAAGTGATTGAGTAGTTTCTCAGAAGAAAAGTTGTTGAAACCAGAAATGAGTGAGTTATCTTGTCTTAAAGGAATTCAAGATTGTAATATCAGATAGAATTAAGGATTGAATGCTAAGTATAGTTATAAAAAGCAAGTGAGGGTGACCTGTTGTGGGTGTAACTACAGAATTATTGCCAGGGTGTAGGCTGCTGAATGTTGGATTCAGGGCTCATGCATTGTGCAAGGTAGTGGAATGAGTATGGGCTTAAGACAGATGGGATTCCTCTGTTTGGTGACCTTTGGAGAATTATTTTATTTTACTGAGCTTTATTATTCTTCCTAATAAAATGGGTTTAAAAAAAACAAATATTTTTTTTTTCTGAGTGAAGAATTTATTTTTACATAACATAGTTAACAAATTTCACAGTTCTTTTTTTTTTTAAGTATATTTTACTGATTATGTTGTTACATTAGTTCCAATTTTTTCCCCTTTGCTCCCCTCTGCCCAGTACCCCCCTCCCCTCCAGCAATCCCGCCCCCCTTAGTTCAAGTCCATGGGTCATGCATATAAGTCCTTTGCCTTCACCCTTTCCTATATTATTCTTAACTTTTCCCTGTCTATTTTGTACCAACTGATTACGCTTCTTAATCCCTGCATCATTTCCCTATTTCTCCCCTCCCCACTCGCAGCTGATAACCCTCCAAATAATCCCTATACCTGTGATTCTGTTCCTATTCTGGTTTGCTTAGTTGGATTTTGTTTTTATTTTTTTAGATTCAGTTGTTGATAGTTGTGAGTTTGTTGTCATTTTAGTGTTCATAGTAAACCATTGACATTTCATATAATAATGGCTTGGTGATTAATTCCTTTAGCTTTACCTTGTCTGGAAAGCACTTCACCTGCCTTTCCATTCCAAATGATAGCCTTGCTGGATAGAGTAGCCCTGGTTTCGGGTTGCCTTTCATCACATTGAATACTGCTTGCCAGTCCATTCCTGCCTGCAAGGTGTTCTCTGAGAAATCAGCTGATAGTCCTATAGGCATCCCCCTGTAGGCAACTATCTGCCTCTCTCTTGCTGCCCCCAGGACTCTCCTTATTTTTCACCTTTGGCATCTCAATCATGATGTGTCCTGGTGTGGTCCCCTCTGGGTCCAGCTCGCCCAGGACCCTCTGTGCTTCCCAGACTTGTATGTCCATCTCCTTTGCAAAATTTGGGAAGTTTTTCTCATTTTTTTCAATTCTTGCTTCCTCATTCTGCACTGGTTGACTGCTTTTTCTTCCTTATGTTCCAAATCATTTATTTGAACCCCAGTTTCCTTCCCTTCAACATTGGTTTTGTGTGGATTTTCCTTCGTTTCATTTAGCATAGCCTTCACTTCTTTTCTTATGTGTTTGCCATAGTCAAGCATATCTGTTAAGCCTGTGAGCATCTTTACCACCATTGTTTTGAATTCTTCATCTGTTAGGTTGCCTAGCTCCTCATCTGTTAGGTTGGCTATCTCCTCGTCACTTAGTTCTCCCACTGGAACCTTGATCCATTTCCCCTTTTGGGCCGTATTTCTCTGTCTCCTCATCTTGACAGGCTCCTGTGTTTGTTTGCCTCCACGTCCCAGGTAGAGCTGTTGTTCCTGTTACGTTGTAAGGAGCGGAGCTTTGGAATTCATCAGTACAGGGCGACCTGTTTCACCATGTTATGGCTCTATATGTAGGGGAGGAGTCCGAGAGGGAAAGATGCTGCCTGCCCCGGTACTTGCCCCTTTTCCAGGCACCTCTCCCACTTCCACACTGGACAGGCACCCCTCTAGCTGCTGCCCTGGCTGTCATTTTGAGAGTGGGTGGGTCTGTGGACATTCTAGGACTGTGGGTCCCTTTAAACAAGTGGACTCTGTTAAGACTGGCAGTTTCTGCCTCCACACTAACCCCTACTGGTCTGCATAGTCAGAGGTACTGAGGATTGATTTTCTCTGGTGCTGGGACCGTGAGCTGCAAGATTCAGTGAGGAGCTGGGAATGGTCCTCAGGTGTCCCTCCTGACTTTTTAAAACGTGTGCCTGTGCTTTCTGATGGCCTGCCGCTGCCACTGCTGCTGCCACCACCACGCCGTGTCCTCTCCACCCAGGCTCCACTCCTCTTACCTGTCTGGATGAGTATTTCTTCTTTATATCTTTGTTTGCTGGACTTCCATGCACTTTGATTTTCTGGAACTTCTGGTTGTTTCTAGTTTTGAGTTAGTTATATTTCTTCTTAGTTGTGGAGGGAGATGCACCATGTTTGTCTATGCCTTCATCTTGGCCAAAAGTCAAAAAAACAAACATTTTTATAGAAATACATGCTTTGCCACTCTAGAGAACCATAGTATTGCTATACAATAAAAAAAAAAACTGGACTGAATAAGACATCACTGACCTGTGTCATATAGCTCTGTTGCATGTTTGGCAGGTGAATTTGTCTCCTTTTGTGGTATTCTAGGAACAATTAAGTAAAATGGAAATTATCTCTTTATTCAAAGTGTAAGAGAATTTATAAATATATTAGCACTGGCTTCAAAGTTTTCTAGTGAGTAAATCGTTTTTAGTTTTTTTCCTTAATGAATGACCTGTGTAGCTTTATACTTCTTCATTAGTCAATTTTGATGATTTATATTTCACAAGAGTATTCATTTTATTGAGATTTAAAATTTATTTGTAAGCATCTGTAGACAATTTTCTCTGAAATATTTAAAAATGTTTTCAGCTGTTTTCATGGTTCCTTTTTAATTTTTAAATTTGCTTTTCTCCATTGGATTTTTGAGAGGATGATCAAATTTATTTTTTCTTTTATTTCAAAAGGATCAATTGTGTTATTAAAAATGTTCCTCCTTTTGCTTTTTAAAATTTTTTGTTTTTATTGTAATTACTTCCATCTTCTTGATTACCTTTTTTCTCTTAAATTCTTAAATTGGATATTTCTTTTTTCTATTTTAAAATCATTCACATTTAAGGATATAAATTACTCATGAGTACTATTTATTTGTTTACTTTATTAATAGTGTTTAGAGTCATGAAATTAAACCATAAGTATAGTTTATCTTATTCCTTAGTTTTGAAATGTGACATTTTTATCTTTATTCTTAATAGAGTAGTTTGTTATTGACAAAATATTTTGAGGCATTAAGTCTTTAGGCAATTTGATTTAGTCATATATATGTGTAAATTTTCTACTTCATAAAATATATAACTTTTTGCTACCAGGTATTTGATCAGTGTTTATAACTTTTTCATTGACACTTCAGATTCAGATGTATTTTTTGTTGCTAAACAGCACAAAGTTTGAAAATACAGCTATTAATTGTTTCATTAATAGTAGCTATTTATTATGTTTAGGTTTATGTCTTTTATTTGCTTTTTATGACTGATAATGGGGTGTTAAAATTATGTATTGTAATCTTTATCATTATTTCTCCTTTTTATTTCTTTTAGTGTTTTTCTTGATGTACTTTGATACTATATTACTTACCTATAATAATAAATCTGCCATGCCTTCAGTTTAGTTGTTGCCTTTTATCAATCAAAGTGATCTCATCCTTTTTAATTTTTGTTTTTAATTAGTTTACATTTAATATTATTTTATACTAGTTTCAGGTGTACAGTATGGTGGATAGACAATTATATACTTTACAAAGTGTTTTTCCTGATATTTCCAGTACCCACCTAACACTACACATAATTACTACAGTTTTATTGACTATATTCTCTGTGCTGTACTTTCCATCCCCAAAACTATTTTGTAACTGCCAACTTGTACTTCTTAATCCCTTCACCTTTTTCATTTGGCCCCTCAACCCCCTGCCTATCTGGCAACCATCAGTATATTCTTTGTATCTATGAGTCATTTCTATTTTGTTTGTTCATCTATTTTTTCCTTAATATTCTGCAAATAAGTGAAATCATATAGCATTTCTCTTTTCCTGTCTGATTTATTTTACTCAGCACAATACCCTCTAGGCCCATCGATGCTATCACAGATGGTAAGATTTCATTCTTGTTTATGGCTGACTGATAATCTAATGTATACTATATGTACCACAGCTTTTTTTCCCTCTCTTCTATTGATGGGCAATTGGGTTGTTTCCATCTTGGTTATTGTAAATAATGCTACAATGAAGATAAGGGTGTATATATTCTTTCAAACTAGTGTTTGGGTTTCTTTGGGTATATACTGAGTAGTGGAAGCTCTGGCTCATAAGGTATTTCTATTTTATTTATTTATTTATTTATTTTTGTTTTGTTTTTCAATTACAGTTGTCCCCTTTTCTCCCAATTTCTCTCCCCCACCCAACCCACCCCTCTCCCGCAATCATATCCCTCCCCGTTGTCCGTGTCCATGAGTCATTTATATATGTTCTAGGTATTTCTATTTTTAACGTGAGGAATCTCCATACTGTTTTCCACAGTGGCTGTACCAATTTACATTTCCACCAAGACTATCATAGGGTTCCTTTTCTCTGCATCCTCATGGACACTTCTTATTTTTTGATTTACTGATGATAGCCATTCTGACAAGTGTGAGGTGCTATCACATTGTAGTTTTAATTTGCATTTCTCTGATAATTAGTGATATTGAGCATCTTTTCATATGTCTGTTGACCATCTGTATGTCCTCTTAGGAGAAGTGAAAAATGACCTTATTTTAATACTTTCTACCATATGTTAGATGTTGACTAATACCAATATTATTATTTTACTTTATTATGAGAGTTTAATTCTTTACCACTGTTTTTGCATATTTTTGATCCTCCTTCCAAGTTATACTAGGAGTGTTTTTCTTTTATTTTAACAAATTTTATTCTGACATTACGTAACTCATTTTTCAATAAAGAACAAAAATATTAGCATAAGTGCAGGCTTATTAACTGTTACTCGATTTTCACATGCTGTGTTATTAAACATGCTGCATCTGAATCTATCTAGACCTTTATTTAAATTTCAGTACTTTTTCAACTGTTTCCCTTTAAACAACCTACTTTTTAAATTTTGATTGATTATAAGATTATGTTGGGGGAAAGTTGTTAAATGAAAACCATTTACTAATAAAAGGCCTTCTCAGCCTTGAAATAAAATGACCTTAATGACAAGAATTCTTGCTGTTTTCTTTTCATCCATGTTTGAAAAATGATCATTTTGGAAGATAAAGAACACTTAGTCCTTTGAAATAAAAATAAGTAAGCATCCAGGGAAGGAGAGGTGCCCTAGACAAATAAGAGGATTAGAATGGGAGTTATCTGCTTCTTCTATTCCATCTGCGTTCCAAATGTGAGTCACTCCTTGATGTTGGTATAAAATAGCAAACGGGGACAAGGAAAGACGCTCATTCTTGGTTGAAAAACTTTTATTGTATTTGCCAGCAATAGTTGCAATCACGCTAACCATTGAAAAAGACTATTTATTTTCCTATTCCAAGGCTATGTTTATTAAATGAGTTTTTTTTCTTTTAATTTCACATCAACAGTAATATAATTTCTGAGTTATAAATCAATAACTTTCTGTCTTTCTTTTTTTCATCTAAATTGAAAAAAAATGATATAGATCTTTTCTAACCAATTCATTTATGGAATATTTTATTCTCTGCACATATAAGCTTTGGTTTAGTTTCTACTGAGTTTTGTATTCACTGTGAGAAGCTTCTTCAAGTGAACCAGAGGTTAAAATTCCCTAACATGAAGACAAGAAAGCATTGACTCATTCTCTAACATTTCATTTCTTTCTAGTTTATAGATTTTTGCTTTTGACCTTTAGTCTCTCTTGCCAGACAAGTCTTATCTCACCCAGAAGACAATTAAAGAGGGATGATTTTCCTAAGCAGTCACAAAAGAAATGATTTCTTAAAGAAAATATCCACAGATTTTTAATATGGCTAGTTTTTATTTGTTATACTCTAACTGTTTAAAAATGACCCTTTTAGATTTTTGTCCTAAGATTTATTTCTCTGCCTTCTCCTTTTTTGTTACATGTTCTTATATTTATTTTCAGTATCTTCTGATTACCTACAGTTGATTATTTGTTAGGGATCTGTCAGAGCTAAACAATGGATAAAGAAAAACATTCCTATAATTAGCAAAGCTCTATGTGTACACAGGGTCACAAAATGATAGAATGAGCTTCAAAGAATAGACACAGGTCACAGATATAATGATGCAGTGGCAAGAAAACAATTAATTTTAAAAAGCATTACATTGGAAATTAAAAACATAGAGCTAAAATCATTCCAAAGACCTGGACAAAATGCCAGTTTGGAGAAAATACTAGTTGAGAAAAAATACTCCTGACACAGAAATATAAAAAGAGCTTATTTGGCTTTATCTGATTGTTGACTATTAATATCCACTTGTTTCAGATTGCTTAGTTCCTAGGAATGGAGTGTTAATTAGGCCAAGGTCACACAGTGTAATTTCTATGTGAGCTGGGTAGACAGTGTGATGTGTTGGGTCAGGCTCAAGTGTAGACATCTTAACAAAGGCATGGCTCCTAGTACCATAGCTATATTTATTAGTCAAATGACTCTGGAGAAATCAACTTTTTGAGCATCATGTTCCTCAACTGTAACACAGGGGTAACAGTCCCTTGTCTCAAAGAGATGTGAAGAAACAGGGAGATAATATAGTTAAATGTTCTCTTAAAAAGTGAAAAATATGTCACAGTGTAAGCTATTAGTGTTATTCGAGTCCTACATTGCAGTGTCCACTATCTTGCAAACCATGTCTCTAAAGCGCAAGAATGACAAATCATCCCCATTTCTGAGGACTGCCCTGTTTGCAGTAGTGAAAATCCCATGTTCCTGGGAAACCTCTCTATTCCAGTCAAACTGGACTGTTGCTCACCCTCTGACACATAGAAGGTCATAGTTCCTACCATTACCTAACTCTCAGTTTAGAAGTGGTTTTCTTCTCAAACTGCATGTTCATTAATTTGTTCATCATAAGTTTTGGGACATCCACAGTGAAGGGGTCTTTGGGAATTAAAACAGTCCTGAATGATTTTAAAGAGCCAGCTGGAATGTATATGTATGTGGTGATGGAGGGGACAAAGCCAGGTAGAGGGAAGAACATATATTGGATTATCATTTCTAGTTTTGCAGCCTTGGTAAAGCACAGCATCTGACACAAAGTAGGTAAGTATCCCAGGACAACTTGTTGAATGAATGAATGAATAACTGTACCTGAGAGCAGAGCTCTCAATAGCTAGCAATTAATTCTATAGTTTGCATCCCCCTCACCCTTTGGGACACAGTACCTTCCTGCTATTTGTAACATCACACTGAGCAAGTGAGCCTCCTGCTTAAACTACCTTTAATACTGTGTACCAACCTGGGAGTGTGGCGACTGCCCAAAGCCATCTCTGCTGCTTGCCTACTCCACTCAGGCCTATAAGCTCTCTAATATTGATCACAACTATGACTAGTCATAAATCTTAGAGAATTTTGATGACTTTTTCTATTTTCATTTTAAGGAATTAAAGGGTTTTTTATATAAACACTTTAGAGTGTTATGAACAATGTTATTCTCCTGGGTTTATTTTTAACTGATATTTGCCATCCACACTAAAAGTTTCAGCATTTCTGCTCACAAATTTGGTTGCTTATCTATTATGGAGCAATTTTTTAATTAAAGAAAAAGTTGCCACTCACCATTTTTATCTACTTTGACATCTTTTTCCCTTAATCATACCATGATCAATTTCCATGAAGCTCCAGAGGAGCTCTTTAAGGGGGTTGCCATTTCTTTTTCTTCTGAATTTTCTGGATATGTTCTTTGTTTCTCATTTTGGTAATTACCATTTTTTAAAAACCTCATAATATAGCTACTGTATTTTTCACTCCATAAGACAAACTTTTTCCCCAAAAAGTGGGGGGAAATGTCTATGCATCTTATGGGGTAAATATTGTATCACAGACTGTGATGTGTATTACTTGACCTGTCAGCAGTAGTGACAGCTGTTGAAAGAGGAAGTTGTGGGTTCACGTGAAACCCCTGGGGACACTTAAATGTCCCATTTTACTGCTGAATCTCAGGGCATCTGGTCAGTTGCTGTCCACGTCTGCCCATCACCTGGGACCTGGTAGAGTGCAGAGCCACCTGACACCCCCAGCTACAACCACTGACATGTCAAATCAGCTGAGGCTAATAACGGGTATAAGGCACAGTGCCAGTTGCCAATTGTCTTTGACACTGGGTGGGGTCTGTGTCAGTAGAACCATCTCCAATCACCAATCACTGTGTCTTAAGCTCTGCCAGTCATGAGAGGCAGATGGGTGGAGCTGAAGTAACAGGTTCTCAGCTGGCTACTGGCTCAGTTAGATGCTACAGCTGTCTCATCTACCTCCATACTGTTTCCAGTGCACACCGGATTTCTGTGTGAGGAGGCCAGCAGTAACTGGGTGAGCAGCCATAAATGCTGAAGTTTGTAGTATATAAAGGGAGTTATGGTGGGGTCACTATTCTAGTAGTAACACAGGCACTGATGGGGTTAAGGGGTATTACTAGCCGTAACAAGCACTGGGGGTAGTCTGCCAGAAACTGTAACTGGGATAGTGATACTCTCAGTGACTATTACAACTAATGATACCTCTTAACATCCTCATTGCCTGTTATTAAAGGCCCCCATAAATTCTGACACTGGTAATGATGAGTTTCGGGGGTTCCAAGAAAACTAGAAGAGTACTTGAGCCTTAAAGTCTCTCCTCATTTGTTAATGACAGTGATGATGGTTCTTTATACTGCTGTTGACTGCTATTCACTTAACATGGTTGAAATATTATTCTGTTTTATTAAATATTTTAGTACACCATTTGGTTCAGAATATTTTTTTCTTGTTTTCCTCCTCTAAACGTAGGTGCATCTTATGGTCAGGTGGGTCTTACAGTGTGAACAATATGGTATTTATGCACATGACTATGCTAGTTTTTAAGCACCTTAAGAACATGATCAATATTTATTTTCCTTTGTCTTTAGGTTCCTCTTCTCCATTTTCTGTCTTATTGCAGCTTGTACCATGCATGTGATGGTCCTAAATCAATAAATATTTGTTCACTTAAATAAATATTTTTAGATGACACAAAACAAAAATGGAAATATTTTGAGAATGATTAGAAGCAGAGAATTTAGGCTTGGGGAAAAAGAGGGGTACCTACTACTGTGTAAAAAAGTAGTAGTAGACATTGTTTCAGTGTGGCCTCCAGCAAGATAAGGATAATTGAGGCAAGGGCACTGTGGTTGTGGATTAATCAGCAATCTCATTTATCACAGGAGAAGGAAACTGATGAATCTTAAGAGAAATTGTTGTAATCAAATCATTTCAGTTTGTTCTGGGGTGTTCTTGCTTGAAGTTGTCTGTCCTGGGGTTTAAACTGGCAAAATCCTATATTCAGAGAAAGAAGTGCTATTGCAACCTATATGGAGGTGTTGTCCCTGAGGCTACCTCCGCAGATGTACTTACCCCTGAAAAAGCTGAATTACTCTGTGCTCTCAAATGCCACAAACAGGTAATTAGAAGAGTAGATTTAGAAGAATCAGAGGTTCTACTGTCATGGATGTCAGCCCCATAGGTTACTTTATCTAAGCTGACCATGTAATGAAATCAATTACTATGATAGAGTCAGTTGGCAGTATCTAATAGAATAGGAAGTCCTATTTTAATTTTGCATTTATAGATATGATGAAATAATAAAATAAGTTTTGGGGGTGAGCTTTTAACTTTGCTGACAGGTGAATAGGGCAGCCCCTTTGAGGCCTCAGGCCCCAAAATCTCTCTTTTGCTATAGGGTTAGGTCTTCCTACTCTTTATGGAGGTCTTTTCCTTTCTATAATATACAATTTTCTAATTTTTTTAAAGAAAAAATGCATGCATTTTTGTACATTTCTGGAAATAATAATCTTTTACATGTTTTAAATATCAGGTTAGAGGTCGAGCAATCAATATTCATGTATTACCATTATAAACAAAAATAGAGACTTTTAAAGAGAGGAACTCATATCATTAAGAGTAATTTTTTTGATTAACATATGATTCTCAATATTTTTAACCATCTAGCATGCTTTCCTCCTTTCGTTGACCCTACATTTAGAAAAAATTCTGGACATGATCAGATATAGTGTTTTTTCATCTATTATTAATTTTACATGTATAAATCAGAACACTTCTGGCAAGCATGAGATATCTAGAGTTCCCATTAAATTGCTGTAATTCCAACCAACTGCAAGAAACAGTCATGTGAGACATGTTATTATATAAGTATTTGTTAAATTAGATGTCAGAGTAGAAAAATAATAAAGTTACTGAAAATTTGTTGATAGGAATCATGTTAAAGCTTCCTAAAGTAAATAACCATTTTATTCAAGCAGCTATAAATAATACTCTTATTTCAAGTTAATAATATTTCAGAGTCCACAAACTATCAACAGCCAGTTGTATTTTTCTGCAAACTAAAAACACAGTATTTATTCCACTTATTTTTTTTCACACGTAGCTATGTACTACTTTGAGATAATTCATGCTTGCTTGTGTGTTATGTTTTTCTAAGCAGATTCATCTGTCCATTTGACCATTTTTCCTTTCATCCATCCAGAATCCTTCAGTGGTGGGCCAAACATTAGGCATAGAGGAGTCAGTAGAAAAATACACAGCTTTTTCCTCAAAAGATTCAGTTTAGAAGAGCTTATGGTCCCTATAAAACAGTAAATCATCAAACAGACACCATGGAAATAAAAACATTGCAGATGTGAGCTTACATAAGGTTAACACCTCTAACACAACAATGTTTTATAAATAAATAATCTTTCCTTCTCAAGACTTGTTCCCATAAGTAGTTAAGATAAAAATGAGATTAAACAGAAACATTGACTATTCCCTACTCGGTCCTATTCCAGATTGGCTCATTAAAAGTACACATCAGATTCTGGTGAACATTAAATAGATTAGTAAGCTACCTTGCTATCTAGTAAATAATTAACATTTTTCTTCAAATACCTAGGAAGAAATTTCAGAATTCCTTTTGCAGTTGCAAGAAATCAGCCTTTAGCTGGGGAAGTGCTTTTTTAAAGTAAAACATTGATTGCAGTTGAATGAGGAGGGGTAATGGTAGGTTGTACCTAATACGACTGAACCCAAAACTTGTGCTTTCAGTCCAGACTCATTAACTGTGCATTTGGGTCTAGAAGAACGACATTAGTGTCAGTTTAACAGAAGGCACAGAAGGAATACCAAGTTCATTGGTGCTTTAAACCATTTAAGATATCAGGTTCTGAGGAAGATGGCGGAGGAGTGAGGGGAGGCTGCGCTTTCAGGCTCCTGAGACCCGTCTGCAGTTTGGGCTAATTGCAGACAGAACATCTCAGTGAGCAGCTGGACACTGGCAGGAGTCGAGCCACGGCACGGCTGGATTAGAGAAAATCCATCTGGGAACAACCTGTTTAGTGAGGATAGAGGAGGAAAAGGGGACGAAACGGGATTCCTGACTGGGGCGGCTGCCCGAGCTGTGGCTGGAAGGACACAAAGGCTTTTTGGCGACCACAGGCTGCCCCGGAGAGGAGTCGGGAGGAGAGTGGATCTCTGCCGGCTGGCAGAGACTGGACTCGACCAAGTGGCATTGGCGCTGAAGGACAGGAGACAGCGTGCTGCCGGGCAAGTGAGAACATAACTCTCCTTTTTATTTTTCTCTAGTGGACGGTGGAGAGGGGAGGAAAGTTTGGGGGTGGTAGGCCATTCTTGAGGAGCGCAGGCGCAGTGGTGCGCTCATCCACTCCCCAACCCTACCCTTGGGTCGTGGGGGTGCACATAGGGAAGTGCTCTCACTCACTGGCCCAGGTGCGCAGGGCCGTGAGTCCAGGCGTCCCTCGGACACTCCCCAAGGGACATAAGATCAGTGACCCAACGGGTACAGGGAGGGCCCACTGAACACGCAGAGGACCGTGCGCAGACACCCCTAGCCCGCTCCCGTGGGCGCAGGGCCCCAGGCCGGAAAGCAGACCACTAGCGCAGGCTCTGCTCATGCCCGCCCAGATGGGTGAGGGAAGGCAGGCGGCTGCAGCACGGGAACAGCGGGCGGCAGCGACTCACAGACGCTCACTTCCACTGAGCACAAGTGTCCGCGGCCCCGCCCTAAGAGGCGAGAGACCAACTCCCGGAGCTCGGCTTAGCGGGACTAAGGGCACAGGCGGCGCGTGAGCGCAAAAACACCTCAGCCCGGGGACAATAGGCGCCAATCGCGGGGCAAGCTCTCGGCTGCCAGCGTGTGCAAGGACACACGCGCACGCGGGAACACCTCAGCGCGAGCGCAGAAACACCTTGGCCCGGTGACAGTAGGCGCCAATGGCGGCGCAAGCTCTCAGGCCACCCCACCCATGTAGGGGCGTGCGCGCAAGGACACCTCAGCTGGCTACAGGGGGCAGCAAGGGAGCACGCCATGCCAGCAACCACGGGCGCACACCAGTGCTGCAAGAAACAAGAACCTCTGAACCGCCACACTAGACCAGCTGCGGACGCAGAAAAAGAAGGTGACACACCAAGGCTGAAATGAGTAAAAAGGTCCCCCTTTTTTTCTTTCTTTCTTTCTTCTTTCTTTTCTCTCTTTCTTTCTTTCTTTCTTCTTTTCTTTCTTCTTTTTGCTTGTTCTTGTTGGTTTTTTTTTTTCCCCTTCCAAAAAAAAAAAAAAAAAAAAAAAGGAGAGAGGAGGGGAGGTGAGGAGAGGAAGAAAAAAGGAAAAGAAAAACAAACTATATCTCTAATGTGTTGCATATAACCTCTCCTTCTCATCCTTTCTCTTTAATCGTTGTTTATTTGTGTGTCTAGTTTAGCCCCCCTATCACTCTAAATAATAGAATATAATTACTAAATAAGCCCAATACAATACAATCCCACTTTCTTACTATATTATGCATTTTTCCATCCTTTTCTTCTATTTTTATTAACATACAATGTAAATATTACCTACTAACTTGCATAGTCTCAACTATTATTAATCTATCACCCTCTCTATCAAAAATTATACTTTTCCTCCCTAAAAACAACTCTTTTCTATTCTTCTTATAGTATAAAAGCTCTAATCTCTTTACATTTATATTAATACGGGCTCGTTGGCTGATAATAGCGGGATAGAGGGTGGGGGATATTTTTTGAGGGTGTGGGTCTCCTGCCTGGGCTGTGTGTTTATGTTTTTAACAGCATATCCACAAAAGAACTCAAGACAAAGTGGATAGAGTGACTCTCAATCAACTAGCCAGAAGGAAGATCCTACCAAAGAACATCTGAAATATAACCAGACAGCATAAACAAATGACATAAAGGGTAACCCAAGAACATCAGGCTCAGGATATCAAAGAGACTGCACCACTGAAACCCCCAGATCTCCCATAAAGAATCTCACACCACAAAGGAGGGAAGTCAAAGCAGACCATCCTCACCCCCCAAAAAACAAACAAATGAATAAATAAATAAATAAAAACAAGAAGAATCCAACATGGTAAGACGCAAAAATAACCCCTCAATGAAAAGAAAAGAAGAATCCTCAGCAAGAGAGGTAGATGAAATAGACATAGCCCAAATGTCAGACATGGAATTCAAAATAATGGTGGTAAAGAAGCTCAATATACTTGACATCCTTAAAAACAACTATGACAACCTCCAAGGAAGTTACCAGCAGTTCCAAGAAAATTACAGGGTACTTGCAGAGAACTACACCAGCATAAAAAAAAGACATAGAAACTGTTAACAAGAACCAGGAAGAATTGAAGAATTCAATCTCTGAACTGAAAAACACAGTAGAATCAGTCAAAAGCAGACTAAACGAAGCAGAGGATCGGATTAGTGAGTTAGAAGATAATGTAGAGAAAAACTCCCAGACAATATAGCAAAATGAAAAAAGATTGAAAAAATATGAACAAGATGTAAGGGAATTAGAGGATAGCATGATAAGAAATAATATCAGGATCATCAGAATTAGAGAGGGAGAAGAAAAGGACCATGGAATTGAAAAACTGATAAGAGAAAGAGTGACAGAAAATTTTCCGAACCTGATGAGAGAAAAAGTTGTACAAGTTCAGGAAGCACAGAGAGTTCCAATGAAGAGGAACCCCAAAAAACGCACTCCAAGGCACATCATAATTAAAATGGCAACATTTCAAGACAAAGAGAGAATCCTAAAAGCAGCAAGAGAAAAACAGCAAATAACTTACAAGGGAGCTCTGATAAGGCTATCAACTGATTTCTCAACAGAAACATTACAAGCCAGAAGGGAATGGTCAAAAATATTTCAAGCAATGAAAAACAAAGGCCTACAACCAAGAATACTCTACCCAGCAAGGCTCTCATTCAAAATAGAAGGTGAAATAAGGAGTTTCTCAGACAAAGGAAGACTAAAAGAATACATCTCCACCAAACCAGCATTGCAAGAGATGCTAAAGGGAGTGTTCTAAGAAAAAAGAAGAAAAGAACAAGAAAGGAGAGGAACAGAGGTGCAAAGGGCAATGAATAAATACACATCAATAATAACCTTAAATGTAAATGGATTAAGTGCTCCAATTAAAAGACATAGGGTAATGGAATGGACAAGAAAACAGGACCCACATATTTGCTGTCTACAAGAAACATACCTCAAAACAAAAGATTTACATAGACTGAAAGTAAAGGGATATAAAAAAATATTCCAAGCAAACGGACCGGAAAAAAAAGCCAGGGTAGCAGTCCTCATATCAGACAAAACGGATTTCAAAGCAAGGACAATGAAAAGAGACAAAGAAGGACATTTCATAATACTTAAAGGAACAATCCATCAAGAAGATATAACACTGATAAACATATATGCACCCAACATAGGAGCACCCAAATACATAAAGCAAATACTAGAAGACCACAAGAAGGATATCAACAACAACACACTCATAGTAGGGGACTTCAACACTCCATTATCAACAATAGACAGATCATCAAAGCAAAGAAACACCAAGGATATACAGGCATTGAACAACACACTAAACCACATGGACCTAACTGATATATATAGAACTTTCCACCCCAAAGAAGCAAAATATACATTCTTTTCAAATGCACATGGGACATTTTCAAAGATAGACCACATGATAGGACACAAAACAAGTCTCAACAAATTCAAGAAAATTGAAATCATATCAAGCGTCTTTTCAGACCACAATGCCTTGAAACTAGAAATCAACCTCAGAGAAAAAAATCAAAGACACCCTAACTCATGGAGATTGAATAACATGCTATTAAATAATGAATGGATTAACAATGACATCAAAGAGGAAATCAAGAACTTTCTAGAAACTAATGATAATGAGCACACAACAGCCCAAAACCTGTGGGACACAGCAAAAGCAGTCCTGAGAGGGAAGTTCATAGCAATACAGGCATATCTGAAAAGGCTAGAAGAATCTCAAATAAAAAACCTAACCATAAAGCTACAAGAACTAGAACAACAACAACAAACAAAGCCTAGGGCAAGAAGAAGGAACGAAATCATCAAGATCAGAGCAGAACTAAATGACATAGAGACTAAACAAACAATCCAAAAGATCAACAAAACTAGAAGCTGGTTCTTCGAAAAAATAAACAAAATCGACAAGCCTCTAGCCAGTCTAATCAAGAAAAAAAGAGAAAAGACCCACATAAACAAAATCTGAAATGAAAGAGGAGAAATCACGACTGATACCACAGAAATACAAATGATAGTTAGAAATTACTACAGACAACTGTATGGCAAGAAATTTGACAATCTAGAACAAATGGACAAATTTCTAGAAATATACAACCTTCCAAAACTGAATCAAGAAGAAGTGGAAAGTCCCAACAGACCAATAACAAAGAAGGAAATTGAAACAGTAATCCAAAATCTCCCTGCACACAAAAGCCCTGGACCGGATGGCTTCACAGGCGAATTCTACAAAACGTTCAGGGAAGAACTAACTCCTATCCTCCTCAAACTGTTCCAAAAAATCCAAGAAGAAGGGAAAATCCCGAACTCTTTCTATGAAGCCAGTATTATCCTAATCCCAAAACCAGGTCAAGACACAACAAAGAAAGAAAACTACAGGCCAATATCACTGATGAACATAGATGCTAAAATCCTCAATAAAATATTGGCAAACAGGATCCAGCAATACATCAAAAAGATCATACATCACGATCAAGTGGGCTTCATTCCAGGGATGCAAGGATGGTTTAATATTCACAAATCAATAAATATAATACATCACCTAAACAAAATGAAAGACAAAAATCACATGATCATATCAATAGATGCAGAAAAAGCATTTGATAAAGTACAACACCCATTTATGATGAAAACACTCAGCAAAATGGGAATAGAGGGAGCATACCTTAACATCATTAAGGCTATATATGAGAAGCCTGAGGCCAACATCATACTCAATGGACAAAAACTAAAAGCATTCCCCCTGAAATCAGGAACAAGACAAGGTTGTCCACTCTCTCCACTCCCATTCAACATAGTGTTGGCAGTCCTAGCCACAGCAATCAGACAAGAAAAAGAAATAAAAGGCATCCAAATTGGGAAAGAAGAAGTAAAACTATCATTATATGCAGATGACATGATAGTATACCTAGAAAATCCTATAAACTCCACTAAAAGACTACTCGATATAATAAGTGAATTTGGCAAAATCGCAGGGTACAAAAGAAATATACAGAAATCGAAGGCATTTCTGTACACCAACAATAAAATAGCAGAGACGGAGACAAAAAAGAAAATACCATTTACTATAGCAACAAGAAAAATAAAGTACCTAGGAGTAAACTTCACCAAAGAGATAAAAGACCTGTACTCTGAAAATTACATAACTTTGAAGAAAGAAATTAAGGGAGATACAAATAAATGGAAGCAAATGCCATGTTCTTGAATGGGAAGAATCAACATCATCAAAATGGCCATACTACCCAAAGCAATTTACAGATTCAATGCAATCCCTATTAAAATACCAACGACATATTTCACAGACTTAGAACAAATACTCCATAAATTCATAGGGAACCAAAAAGGACCCCGAATAGCAAAAGGAATCTTGAGACAGAAGAACACAGCAGGAGGAATCACAATACCAGACATCAAACAATACTACAAAGCCACTGTGATCAAAACAGTCTGGTATTGGCATAAGAACAAACATATAGATCAGTGGAACAGAATAGAAAGTCCAGAAATAAACCCAGGCCTCTATGGTCAACTAATATTTAATAAAGGAGGAAGGAACATAAAATGGAGTGAGAAGAGCCTCTTTAACAAATGGTGCTGGGAGAACTAGATAGGGATCTGCAAAAAAATGAAACTAGACCACCAAATTACACCACACACGAGAATAAACTCAAGATGGATTAAGGACTTAAATGTAAGCCGTGACACCATAAAAGTCCTAGAGGAAAACATAGGCAAGAAAATATCAGATATCTCACGTAACAATTTCTTCACGGATACATCTCCTAAAGCAAGAGAAATAAAGGAAAAAATAAATAAATGGGATTACATCAAACTAAAGAGTTTCTGCTCAGCAAAAGAAAACATCAGCAAGATGAAAAGGAAACCAAGCATATGGGAAAACATATTTGCCAATGACATCACAGACAGGGGACTGATTTCCAAAATATATAAAGAGCTTTTATGACTCAACATCAAGAAAACAAGCAACCCAATTAAAAAATGGGCATAGGACCTGAACAAACACTTCTCCGAAGAGGAAATACAGAGGGTCCATAGACACATGAAAAAATGCTCAACATCATTAGCCATCAGGGAGATGCAAATAAAAACCACAATGAGATACCATTTTACACCAGTCAGAATGGCCATCATCAACAAACCAAGAAACAACAAGTGCTGGCGAGGATGTGGTGAAACGGGAACCCTACTGCACTGTTGGTGGGAATGCAGACTACTGCAGCCACTATGGAAAACAGTATGGAATTACCTCAAAAAACTAAAAATGGAGCTGCCATTTGAACCAGCGACTCCACTACTAGGATTCGTCGTCGTCGTCGTCGGCAGCCGTCCGTCTCGAGAGACGATGGTGTAGCTTCTTAAGTGTCTATCTGCACCGCCGAGAATGGCTGTGCAGTCCGACTCGGGAGTGACACGGTATCTGTCTCCTCCCGTGTTGAATCGACATCTTGTGATGACGCTGGAGTGTCCTCTCCAGTGAAGCTGAAGCTACAGAGCCTGGGCAGGGTGATATGGAGGGTCTGCTCTTGCCCATGCAGCAGACCCCCCCTCTCTTCGCAGCTGAAGGGTCCAAGGGAAAGACGGAGTCAATACAGCTTGGCTTCAGGTGCGCCGCAGGAGTTGCCGGTGTTGACTACAACGTCAAACCGCCTTAGGGACTCCGGCTCCGGATTTTCTGTCGGGGTTTACTCCCTTAGCCTTTCCCCTGAAGAGGTATGCCGCAAGGCAGCGGAGGTTTTTTGGAGTCAGAGTTTTCCTTCTCTGATGTGCCCTGACTGGAAGATCGAACCAGCGACACTTAGCTCGCAGGCCGACGCTCAATCCACTGAGCCAAACCAGCCAGGTTTATACCCGAAAAATCCTAAAACACTAATTCAAAAGAACTTACCCCTATGTTCATTGCAGCACTATTTACAGTAGCTAAGTACTGGAAACCACCTAAATGCCCATCTGTAGATGAGTGGATCAAAAAACTGTGGTACATCTACACAATGGAATACTATGCAGCAGAAAGAAGGAAGGAACTCCTGCCATTTGCAACAACATGGATGGAACTAGAGAGAATTATGCTTAGTGAAATAAGCCAGGCAAAGAAAGAAAAATACCATACGATATCACCTAATACAGGAAACTAAAGAACAACACAAACAAAGGAACTAAATAGAACAAAGAGCAGAATAGCAGTCAATAGGGGGAGGGGAGAGGGAGAGAAGGGGGATAAGTAAGGGAAGGGTTTAGTCAAAGAACCTGCATAAAAGACTCATGGACATGGACAACGGGGAGGGATATGATTGCGAGAGAGGGGGTGGGTTGGGTGGGGGAGAGAAATGGGGGAAAATGGGACAACTGTAATTGAAAAACCAAAAATTAAAAAATTAAAAAAAGAAAAAGATATCAGGTTCTTTTTTTTTTTTGACAATTATACTTCTTTTTGTTTTTTGGTCCCAATTTTTCCCCTTTGCCTTCCTCCGCCCACCCCACCCCCTGTTCCCATAGTCAATTCCCACACTGTTGTCCACGTCCATGAGTCATTCATACACATTCTTTAGTCTCTTCCCCTTTTTTCCACCATTATCCCCTCGCCCCTCCTCTTTGGTCACTAGTTCTAAGAACAAATGTAATTTCAGGTCATGGCTTCTCAGCTTTGTGAATTTGCTTCATTCCTTTGTTCTTTTATGCCAGACTAACTTTGTGTTAAAGGACATACACACACAGATGCATACATTTATATAAATATACAGTAATATGTATATTTAAATATATTAAAACATTCAAATGACATGTTTTTTATAACCAGATCTCACCATTATGACCTGAACTAGACCTATAAATTAATTAATAACAGCTAAAACACATTTTGCAAGACATTGTATGTGCAACCTGAGTTTTCTCACTTAAACATCACAACCAACTACTCTGTGTGGTTTGAGGCAGTGTATCCTCATTTACAGATAAAGAAACCAAGACCAGCCCAAGGTTTTATATGACTGTGCTGTGATTGGAAAACCATTGCCATTGCTCACTTTAGCTGGCAATAATTGAAAGACAAACTTTTGTTTGTTTTATAAATTAAAGCTGTGCCTGATACTTTGGTATTTGGAACTGCTTCCTTTATATTCTGGCTAGAACGTTATTTCATCCCAGTCTTTCACTTCGCTGAATTTCTTACTAATTTTTTCAGACTCAGCTCAGGATTACTTCTCTGAAGATACCTGTGGCAACTAAACTGGGTCAATTTCTTACTTAACACCCAGCATATCGCTTTACGTTAAGCACTTTAAACTCTGGGATTTTTAACAATGACTTGTTCACAGTTGTATTGTCAGCTCCTAATATGCACCTGCCATAGAATAAATATTTGATGAATGAATGTATGAATGATTTGCCTATCAAATTGTTCTGAATTAGATTAGAATTACATGTTGGGCAAACAAAGTGTTGCAGCAAGGGATAAAGGGACAAAAATATCATGAAGAAATAAAAGGCATAGCTGATCCACAAGGCACATAGTTTGAGGAAAGCAAACATATCCACAGAAAAAAAAATGGTATCTTCTTAGAAAGCAGAGAAAAGCACAAAATGAATATCTAATTGCTGAGAGCATAAACAGTAAAAGTGGGACTAGAGGAAGATGAAAGAAAACTGAAGATATTTCCCAGAGCAAGCTGTTAATCCCCAAATTTCTCTTTCTTATATATCTAGGTGTTTTGGAACTAATGTCAATCATAGAACTCAATTGTGTTCTTTAACTATGATCCCATGAGTAGATTGAATATTCTTATTTTTTAGAAGTATACAAATGTTCTACAAATATGCTAAACATTAGGTTACAACTACTTACAGGTGTTCCTGCTGCCTGTCACTATCAGAACCAACAAGCAGAGACAGGACTGAATCTTTATGGGCTCTTAATTCAGACATTGATGATCTGAGAAGATAGCAGGTTAAGTATCCCAAAAAACTGTCCTAATATCCCATCTCAAGCTGACCTTTTTTTATAAGAATAAGGAGCAGTAAGGGGTTTGGAAAATAGTTTAATGGGATAAGGGTTGCAGTCTGGAGGTGATTTTTCTAGTACTTCTTTATCTATTGATCAACAATTCTTAATCTGCATCATAGATGTTCCCTCCCAGGAACACAATGGTTCAGATACCATCACCGTACCTGGCTTGCAGACCCTCTGGGGCAAAACAGTTGATTTGCTTGTTCACCTCCTAGAGTCGTGTACATTATGCATTCCAGTTCCTGGAATAACAGCTTTCCACATGCATTAATCACTTAAGCCTACCAACTATGACTGAAGCTAAAATCTTTTTTAAATTGTATTTTTATTGTATTTTTTCCATTACCATTTATCCCACTTATATCCTCTTCCACCTCCACCCACTCATCTCCTGCAATCATCACACTGTTGTCCATGTCTATGACTCCTTTTTTTTTTTTTTTTGCTTGATCCCTCTGTCTCCTGACCACCATACCCAGAGCCGTCAGCCTGCTCTCTCCGAGTCTGTCTGTATTTTGCTTGTTAGATCAGTTTGCTCACTAGATTCCACATATGAGTGAAATCATATGGAATTTGCCCTGTGCTGACTGGCTTATTTCATTTAGCATAATGTTCTCCAGGTCCATCCATGCTGTATCAAAAAGTAAAATTTTCACTGATACATCTGATAAGGGGTTAATATCCAAAATTTATAAAGAGATTATAAAACGCAACACCAAAATACAAAGCAACCCAATTTAAAAATGGGCGAAGGACCTGAAAAGACACTTCTCCAAAAAGGACATACAGATGGCCAATAGACATATGAAAAGATGTTCAATGTCACTAATAATCGGAGAGATATAAACTAAAATCACAATTAGATATCACCCCACACCTTTCAGAATGGCTACCATTAATAAATCAACAAACAAGTGCTGGCGAGAATGTAGAGAAAGGGAACCCTTTGCACTGTTGGTGGGAATGTAGATTGGTGCAGCCACTGTGGAAAGCAATATGGAGTTACCTCAAAAAATTAAAAATGGAACTGCCTCCTGACTGAATGATTCCACTTCTGGGAATTTGTCTAAAGAAATCTGAAACACTAATTCAAAACAATATAAGCAACCCTATGTTCATTGCAATGTTCAGCCAAGATATGGAAGCAGCCCAAGTGTCCATCAGTAAATGAGTGGATAAAACAACTATGATACATTTACAGAATGAATTACTACTCAACTGTAAAAATGAAGCTAAAATCTTTAACTCTTGAGTTCCCCTATCAACTTCATTAGAGAAAGTACCCAATTCATAGAATGTTTCACTTTCTTGTCCACAGAGCTAAAGCATAACTCTTGCTAACATGACAAGTTATTTCAGAATAGTAAGAAGAAAGCCACATAGCACATATTCGAAATTATTGAATTCTTACAAAATCAAAATAGATGTCAGAAATAAGGTGGAATCTTTTCCCAGTTGATAAGGAAGAAATATTTTTAAGGCTCTTATACAATAATATTATGGGAAGATGCCAGGCTGGGCTCAACAATTCTTAACTTCCTATCTTTGCCCCACTTGGTGATGAGGATTTGGGGCAAAGTTATCTCAAAAGTTACCTTCACTTCTAAAATCTATGGATCATTCTGCTTTGTGATGTTTCTTCTTCCAAATGACTAACGTCATGCCCTTTCGTTATTTTGTTGGTCACTCATGTATTCTCTCTGCTAGGCAGACACTTTCTCATCATTTAGTATGAATTCTTGTTAGAGTTTCTGGGTGAGAACAGTTAAGAACAGACTTTGGAAATGAATAAATGGCACATTCATTGAAATTTTACCATTACCAACTATGTGAACTCAAATAAGTTTCTCAATTTCTGTAAGCCCCTCGAACCTCACATGTGAATTGGGGTTAATGACAGAATCATGCTCATAGAGATGTGTGGTAAGTATTAAATTAAATAATGCACATAAAGTGGTATACATTTATAACTGATAAATATTGTTTTATTATTTTTTGTTAGTTTTGTGGGAAAGATGTTCAAAGTTTCAGATATTTGAATTTTCATGTGTGAATTTTATTTATTTACATGTTCTTTCCTATTATCCCAGACTAAAACAATAGGTTACTTTAAAAGTTTAGTCAGTCACTATAGGAGCCACATATTTCATCTAATTGCTATAATGTTATTTTTCATGCTTAGACTTCAAATAACTTTCATTGAATATCTGTGAAGTATAAATCTCTGCTAATTCTGTATAGAACAATTGGATATGTCACAAAATGTGTCATTGAGTAAATCATGTTTTCTTCCACTTCTTTTACCCTGGAGATGGTGATTTTTTTTCATCTGTGATCTTATTCCACAAATGAGACTCTTCCAGGAGCCAGTTTTCTGTAGTTTTGGTAAAGGCAGTCCATGATCCTGAGATACTTTCATAGACAGTATTAACTTCATGGATTGTTTATTTAGGGTGAAGGTTTTCTAAATGGATCCTGTGCAGAGTATATAACCAAAGTCACTTGGTTGCTATTTAGTATTAATATCTATGTTTGCCAGGGGTTGGAACAAATGTTAAGGAAATTTCTTCTGCATGCCAGATGCTTTATGTATTTATGTACTATTCACAACTACTATCCTGGCTAGTTAAGTTGTAGACATTTTGATTTCATAGATGTTTATGCTGAAGCTTAAAGAAGTTAAGATAACTTGCCCAATGTTACATAGGTATGTAATCAAACAGGCTTGAAACCATGTCTGTTTTATTCCCGAATATGTGGTGTTACCAATATACTACAATGGCAAAGTAATATGTACTCAAATATAGGTATCCTTCTAGATGCTTATTTTGAAAATAACTCTATAAAGTAGAAATTAGTTTTCCTCAAAATAAAAATTAAAGGAAATGCTATGACAATGGAGACTTTAAAGTGAATCAAATGATGCTGGTTCAGGGAAGAGGCCTTTCATGTATTCACTGGATAACTGCCTTTCATTCATTGGTAATTATATGATACAGCCCTACTCTGTGCCAAGCATTGAGCTGGGTGCCAGGAGTACCATAGTAAGCAAAAGCAAGGCAGCAAGGCTGTTTCTTGTACTCAAATTGCTTATGATCTTACTGAGAAGTGATATTAATAAAATCAATTTAAAATTATATAATTACGTATACTTACTGTGATCCATGTTTTAATGGAAAAATATAGGAGCCTACAAAAATTATAATAAGGAAATCTGACAACCAGGGCTCAGTTGGTTGGACGTTGTCCAGCAAAGTGAAAGTTCACTGGTTCAATTCCCAATTAGAGCACATACCTGCCTGGAGGGTTTGGTCCCTGGTCAGGGTGCGTTCGAGAGGCAGCCAATCGATGTCTCGCTCTCACATTGAAGTTTCTCTGCCTTTCTTTCTTCCTGTCTTTCTTTCTTTCTAAAAATAAATAAATAGAATCTTCTAAAAATTATAATAAAAGGATATGGGCTCGCATTTGCTATAAGAGAACAAAACCTGTATGGTTTTGCAAACCAATGTCACCCCAATAAATTCGATAAAATAATTTAAAAATTATAAAAATCCAAAAGAATTTTACATTTGAATATTCAATTTTGCAGTAATTATGCTATGATAACATAGATAAACTCATATAATTGAACTTATAGTTTTAATTATTATAGTTACACTTGTGGCTTTATTTAATGGTTGGATTACAAAAATTCTCTTTTTTTGGTTTCCATTTTAAAATGTATTTGGTTACATGATTTTTTTTTAATCAAAGAAAAATGATTTTACATATTAAAATATTTTATAAGAATTCTTATTAAATCTTGGGAAATATTATGGTGTGTGTGTGTGTGCGCACTATAAAATATTATTTTTTTCCCTCCACTTTGATTAAATGAACTTTGTACTGATGACATACCTGATCTTATTGGGAGATAAAGAACTACAGCTGCAACTCAGCTGCTATGATTTCCTTTCCTGGTTTCTGGTTCACAAATTTGATTAAAAGAAAAATTGAAAGTGTATCCAACTTTCATTTAATGGCTACAAGATTAGGGCAAAGCTATGAAACTCAGACTTCTGAGGTACTAGCTCATTTCTGCTTTTGCTAACTAATAAGAATAAAAAATGGAAATGAAAATAATTTTGTCGGTTATATATTTTCAATCCTATTATCCAGGATCAGAAGTGATTATGGGCCTTGGCTGAGTAGCTCAATTGGTTTGAGCATCGTCCCTTATGCCAGAGTTGAGGGTTTGATCCCTGGTCAGGACACATACAAGAATCAACCAATGTATGCATAAATAAGTGGAACAACAAATCGATGTTTCTCCTTCTCCCTTCCTCTCTCTCTATTTTAAAAAAAAATCAATAAAAACTTTTCTAAAATCAATTTTGTATTAGGAAACATTTTTACTGATAGATCATTAAATTACATATGTGTGTATGTGAGCATGTATAATATATATTTACACATAAATGTTTTTTATATATGTGCATGCACATCAAATTATATATTTATGTAAACATGTATATTCATGTTAAGTACAATATATTTTTATCTTTTTTCCTAAAGGACATGACTCTTACTTAATTTGTAACCTTTTTTATTAGAAAAGTAATACTTATGACATGCTTATTGTAGAAATTTTAACTATGCAGATAGGGAAAAACAAACTAATAGTGGTCCATAACCCTATCACACAAGGATAAGGTGTAAAGAGGTAGCTGCATAAATAGGTTAAGGAACTACATGGTTGTGTCCCTTAGAATGTTTCCAACATCTACTTCATTTTCTCTTTCCATTTATGCACCCAGTGCATCCTGAAAATGATTTATAAGACCACTTAAAATAAAGGCTGAATTGTTTTAAGTAATGTGCGGTGACAATGGGATTTTAAGTAGAAATTTTATAGCTATTGACTGTCTAATTTAGGGATATAGCTTCTTTTCTCTATGCTATTGCAGTGTATAATTTAAGTTTAAAAACACAAATAAATTAAAGGTGGTTTTGTGACTACCTTGAAATTAATATGAATTCAGTAGAATATTGCAAAATGAAGATAGCATGTAAATTATAGTGCTTTCAGAATATCAACATTACTAAAGTGATTTAAAAGGCTCTATGAATGCTTGCTTCATTTGTCTTCCACCAAGTCTACATTCACTTGTTTCTGTCATATTCAATTGACCAGCATTACTGACTGAAAAAAAATGGCAGTTAGTTTTCTGTTAATGTTTTTTGTGTGACTGGAGATATAAATCTATAGTAAATTACTCAATCTGAAAAAGTAACGATGATGGGGGGGAATTCAAAGGAAGTTTTTTATGTGTATGACATTAACACACATGAAACTCTGTCCCATTCTGTTTATATACCCCTGATGGGGTTAATATATAGGGCCAGTGCAAATGGGTGTTATATAGCCAAGTAATGATAGCCCGGGGCAAGAGAAATAGAGAGGAACAGTGCTTGACGTCCTGACATTTATTTACAAAATAGTTGAACATTTTCCAGGCACATTTTGTGGGTTCTACTGACAAAAGTTCTTCTGTTAGCCATCTACCATGAAATTCTTCTCAACATGACATCATTGAGGATCCACCTTAGGACACTTTGTAAAATAAAGACCTTTTCAAATTCAGATTGACTTTCTGTCTCTTTCAGTTTTTACTTTATGAAGACACTGAGAAAGAATGAATGTGTAGTTCTTTCTGAATTTTTGTGAGTATAAAAAGTTTGGAGAGATAAAAGGCCTTTTAGTGATTGTTGCTGCGTAGATTGTGAAGATATTTTTAAACTTTATATCAAAATAGGTATGTAAAGAATTAATTATTTTACTGATTTTTTTCAGGAGCCTTACAATTCTTTAATATTTTATACTGAAAAATAAAGTATCAGCTGACAGTGAGGGTCATTTTTAAAGCTTTAGGCCTAAGTAACTGATGTTTTAACAACTTAGCATAGCTGTTAACTGTTTAGATCATGAACTAGAATAAAAGTTTTTCTGGAAGAGATAACTTGGGGTGTATGTGAGAATATCATAACAGAATCATCAAGAAAAGTATGCCAGAAAATGTCAAGGACTGGTGCACTAGGCTGAAGATGTCAAAGTGAGTCAGGGAAAGGCTAGGCATTAAGAAAGTCACACGATCAGATTGTGAGGAGGATGGGCTGAATCTATGTGAGACTGGGAAGAGAGAAATCAAGAAGCAATTGAAGTACTCTGGGTGAAAAAATAATCAAGATCCTTGCAATAGTTCAGGGAAGAAGTAGACAAGACTTAAGGGTTATTTAGTCTAACGCTTTAAAATTTTAGACAGTGAGAAACAGGATTTGGGGAAGCTTTCATATTTTAAAAGAATGATATCTGACCCAAATAATTAAGGTGCATTGTGAAGAATGCAGACCCAATCTACATTGTCATATTTTAAAAAAATAATATGGCAAAAGCCCTTTTTGATATTTTCCATTATTTTGACTTACCTACAACTTCTTACATTCTTGATATTTGGACCAGAATTTGAAAGACATACTCCATCAACGAGGGACAAGATAGAGAAATTAATTCTATAGGTATACTAGAACCTTTTCTAACATACTATTTGATCATTTACTTTCAATAGAATTTAACATATTTAATTTGTATTATTTGGAGAGCCATGTCTTCACCAGAATTTTTTTAAAATACAAAACTTAAATAAAAAATATAATTTAATGGCACTGATTTTATTTTTTTCTGAATTGATTGTGCTGATTTATTATCTTAGTACATTAAAAGATACCTGTAATTGATTCCAAATGTTTGCATCCCCTTGAATTACTTTCAAAGCATAGTCTTTTCCTAAGAAAGAACAGATGTGATGTAGATTATGTCTTTGGAGATTTCTATCTTTGGACCCCTTTTTTCTAATATCTAGCACAGAGTATGTCTCTGGAAAAGCATCATGCTTGACAACTTTCAGGGTGACATCATTCCTCCTCTAAGAACCTTTATTAAAAAATGTCCTTGAAGACAACTCCATGAGAGCTCAAAAAGAGCCAGACACTGAGCTGATTAAATAATAAAGCGAGGTCATCCTTTGCTTCCTTAGAAAATGTTTTTATTACTTTGAAAGGAACTTTGGAATTGAATCAAAAAGGAATGGCAGCCCCTCCCAACCTAGAAGTTGTGTTTAGACTATTAAAAGGATTTGTCTGCTGCTAGTGAAATTAAAATGGGGAATATATAGTGCCATTTCAATTTAAAATCTGTATAAGCTTCTGTGTGTAAGTCATACATTAATATTTATTTCCATATATTTTAAGATCTTTTTCTATTACATATTACTAGAGTAATAAGACATTAAAAAGTCATCTAGCCTCAATAACATGAAGGATTCAGAGGCAGAATTTAGGATAAAACAATTTATGAATGCTAGATTCATTTGTCCTCCACCAATGTGAATTCTCAAAGATTTATTTTCAACATACTCCCTTATATAGTTAAGAGAGAGAGAGAGAGAGAGAGAGAGAAATCCTCTTTGGAAATTACATTATGATAGAATACTGTATAAAGGATTACAACAGAATACTATATAACTGTTCATTTCTAACTGCTACTTTTGACAGATTATTACGGTTAGTTTTTATCAGACAAATGTATAAAAAATAATGTACTATTTTGCCTCTTATGTTTATGTAAAAAGTGAATTTATTAAGAATATTTTAGATAATGAGAAAATAAAATCTGTATTATTGAGGGGAATCCAAATATTTTTAAACTTGTTTATATTTTCTCTTTTTCATTCTCTTTTCTCTTTTATTTTCAAATAATTGTTGCTGTTTTCTCAGTTACTCTCATATCCCATTTTGGCTTTGAAAATTAACTTCCAATACATTCCAAAACAACTCTACACTCAATAATCATTAACAAATGTTATCCCAGCCTGACCCTTTGGTCAGACAGCCACCAAGAGGCAAATGTTTTATGAGGCTTCACCTTTAAAAGGTTACCTCTGCCCTCCAGGCAACTATAAATCTGCAGCCCTTCTATTCTTACAAATCTATGTCTTTCTTTGCCTTCCCAAATCAAATGATTTATCTTGACTTAAAAGTTTTTTAAATGTTGGTTGGTATCACTATAGCCCTGATATGATAATTCTCTGTTGCTCACCACAAATCTCCTAACCCTAAATTAAAAATATGAATTTGAAATGTTTCCCAATATAGCAGCAAGCTGGAAAAGGACATGTACTAGGAATTAATCTTATTAGCACAAATTCCCCAGGCACATTTTGTGAACCTCAATTATATATGAACTGGTCTCTTCCACTAAGTTTAGCTCCTGGAGGGCACGGGTCATATGTTTTTAAATTTTTCTTCAGTGTGTCCACTGTAATGCTTTGCACAAATTAGATAATCAACACAACTTGGCTCTCTTGCTGGTAATGGTTTTCCTCTCAGCCTTAGTTATTTATATGCTTGCATGTTTGCCTAACTGGTCTTACTTCCTTTCTTACACTTTATGGTATTGCTTAAAATTTTTACTATGAGCATGTAGGTTTACTTAAATGTAATTAGGAATAAAAGATGAAGTACAGAGAGTCCCAAACAAGATGGACCTAAAGAGGCCACTCCAAAACACATCATAATTAAAATGCCAAAGGTTAAAGATAAAGAGAGAATCTTAAATACAGCAAGAGAAAAGTAGTCAGTTACCTGCAAAGGAGCTCCCATAAGACTGTCAGTTGGTTTCTCAGAAGAAACTTTGCAGGTTAGAAGGGATTGGCAAGAAATATGCAGAGTGATGAAAAGCAAGGACCTACAACCAAGATTGTTCTACCCAACAAAATTACCATTTACAATCAAAGGACAAATAAAGAGCTTCTGGGACAAGAAAAAGCTAAAGGAATCCATCACCACCAAGCCAGTATTACATGAAATATTAAAGGGTCTTCTTTAAGAAAAAAAAAAAGAAGATAAAAAATATAAACAATAAATTGGGAATAAATATATATCTATAAACAATTAAATCTAAAAAAACAAAATAAACAAGCAGGACAGAAACAGAACCATAGATACAGAGAACATTTTGATGGTTTCCAGATGGGAGGAAGTTAAGGGAGATGAGTGAAAAAGGTGAAAGGATAAAGGAAATTACTCATTACAGAATAGCCATGAGGATGTACAGTACAGCATAGGGGACAGAGTAGTCAAAGAGTGTATATGCAGGACTCATGGACATAGACATGGGGATTGCCTGAGGGAAGGGGGTTGGGTGTAGGGGGACAAGGAAAAATTGGTACAACTGTAATAGCAAAAACAATATAATTTTTTAAAAAGAAGTTAAAAATATTCAAAAACAAACATTTTCTATAATAAAAGAATTTTAAATATAATAGCAATTCTGGTTCCCAAATGAATATCAGTCTCTGCACTAAAATCTGTTGCTGCAAATGATCAAAGTTTATATTAGTCATAAGGAGGAGAGATATACATAAACACACATAAATATACACATGTAAAACCAACAGATCAAGTTTTTAACGAATCTATATGCTTCCCATTTTCTTATATTTTATACATAAACATTTATTTTCAATAAATGGTTTCATATACATATAACTTATATCTATGACTAGAGACAGAAGTACCAAAATGCTGTCAGAAATGCTGTTTCTGTACAATAGGATAATTTGTGTATTTGCATTTGTGCATTTTAATGAAATAAGTTTAGAGCTTTTATCAGAGTCTTCAAGACATAGCTGGTCACCCAAATCTACTCTTCTTGGCAAACTTTAATTTTAGACAATTTGTCTTTTGTCTTTATTTGGAAAAAAAATTGCACTGATCCCAATCTCCTTGCTATAGCTGATGTCCAGTTATCTTTCTTTGAATGTTCTCTTCCCCTTTTCTCAGAGGAAATTATTATCTGACCTCTTTTTCAAGACCCAGACTATACACCCACTTTTTACCCTTCACAAGTCACCCCCAAATCACTTCTTCTCAATTCTAATAGTACTAATGATCAGATTAAGCGTTGATCACTTAATGTCATTTTCATTTTATTTTTTAATGATAATATGGGACCTCTTTCCATCTGAGTGGTAAACTAATCAAATAGGAATTATGTCTTAATTAAATCCCTATCTGTGTTCCTTTTAGCCTAATAAGTAATATTTGATATATGAACTGAGTTCACTTACCTGATAAAGGGGGTGGGAGGGTGGGGAAGATACATGGAATGCTCTAAATGAGATAGGAACGTTTTATTCTCAAATTATTGAAAAGAGTAAATTATAAACTCATGTTCTATTTATTCTACCCAGAGCCCATAAAGTTGCTAGGGAAGTATGTGTTTCAGATAATCTAAGTATTTTATATAAATATGCATATTTAATTGCCTTAAAGACATTTTTAAAAAACATTTTAAAACTAAATGGTTCAAGATAACAGAAAGTCTAAAGGTCAGAAATTTCAAACTCTTCCTTTCCAAATCCAGAGGGGAAGTGGCAAAGTAATTTCTCTCTGACTCTGTCTTTGTCTCTGTCTCTCTCTCTCCTGCTAAAATTTCATAAGAATAAACTTTTAGGTAAGCGAGTGTTTGTTATTACTATATAACACATTATTTGTAAACAAACTACAGTATTCCCTCACTTATCGCGGGTATTACGCTCTAGACACCACCACCACCACCACCACCCCCGTGAAGTAGGAACCTTACTTTTATTCTACACTCTTAAACCTATGTAACTTTAACAACATACATATACAGTACTGCAAAGTCCCGTGATATAGCAAAAAATCCGCCATAAATAATTAAATATAATATTTTTTAAAAATCCCACGATACAGTGAGGCTGCAATAAGTTAACCATGATATAGAGAGGGACTGCTGTATTTCATTGGTCAATGAGCCAGGGAGTTCTACTTTATCACTCAGACCTAATCAAATTTAGTGGTTAAAAACATGGGCTTTGGTTCCAGGTAATTCTGGGTTTGAATTTTGAATCAACTACGTAATAGCTCTTAACTTGGTCAAGTAAGCTATCTCTCTGAACTTCATTTTTCTCATTTATAAAATGGGCTTAAAAATATTGCCTCATAGGTTAATTTTATATATATATATATTACATATATATATATATAACTTTCTTTTGAATTTATCTGATCTTCAAGTTGACCAAGTTGAGAGCTATTAAGTGGTTAATTCAAAATTCAAACCCAGAATTACCTGGGGTGAAAGATAGTAAAGGGTAAAGGGGAACAAATATATGGTAACAAAAGATGATATGACTTTGGGTTGTGGGGACACAATGCAATATACAGATCATGTAGCATAGAAATACACACTTAAAACCTATATGACCTTATTAACCAATAACACCTCAATAAATTTAATTTAAAAGAAAAAATATGACACAGCGTCAGGAACATGGAATGAATACTATCTATTCTTATTAATATTACTAACCTTGTTTAAATCTGATAACATAGATGTCCTACTGCCTCAGTGCTGAGTGTAATATTTGGGTACTGTGCACTCTACCCTCTAGGTTTGACCACTACATGCATTTCCAGCATCTTGCCTCTTCTTGGCTTGGCTGTCTGAAATTTTTCCCAACTACTCATTGGTTCCCAAGCTCACCAAGCTATTTCAAGCCCTTTTTACCATTATACCCACTATGTCCTCTGCCTGGGACACCCCTCTTCTTTGACAGTCTTACTCACCCTTTAATTCCCACTTCAAAAGATTCTTTCAAGTCTTCATACCCTAATTGTGACCCTCTGAAGAGACTGCAACTTATCGTCTTTTTTTCCCTGGTGGCTGAAACAATTAAATTTAAATAAATGTTGTTTAAACTCAGCTGAAAACCATGTCATTATGCAAGGCACTATAGAGTTCAGAATTCCTCCTAAATTCCCCATGTCCCCTAGCACCAGAACAAACCTAAGGCTATATGGATGGACCTTGAGAACATTATGTTAAACAAAATAAGTCAGTCAGAAAAAGCTAAGAACCAGATATCAAACTGAAACTCATAGACACAGACAACAGTATGGTGATTACCAGAGGGAAGGGGGTGAGGAGGTAGCAAAGGTTAAAGAGGGACAAATCTATGGTGACAGAAGATGATTTGACTTTGGGTGGTGGGCACACAATTCAATAAACAGGTCATATATCATAGAAATGTACACTTGAAACCTATATAACCTTATTAACCAGCATATCCCAATAAACTTAATTAAAAATAAAATAAAAAAATAAAAGCAAGGACTTTTGAGTAAAATAGATTTAGGTGTGTATTCTCCACTACCTATATAATCTTAGGCAGGCTATTTAAATCACCTGAGTTCAAACTTCTGCCTTTACAAACTGAGGTAATTTAAAGGTATCTTATAGGGCTGACAGGATAGAGTAAAAGTGAAATGTAAAGTGTCAACATAAGAAATATCTAAAGCTATAGAGAATTTTCAAAAGAGTTTATCTGAGCCAAACTGAGGACATATGCTGGGGAACAAGGCCTCAAAAGCTTTGGAGAGTGATTGTTTCAGTTTCTTTTATGCATTTGAAATGAGAAGTAAGAAAGATTACAGGAGGGCTGGCAAAAGAAGGGCAGGATTAAATTACAGGATAGTTAGGATTATGTACTTTTCTGATGATAGTTATGCTTATTTCAAAGGTATGTTAACCTAGATGCATGAATACAATGGGCAGGGCTTGCTTAAGGCAAAGGTAAATTTTTTACTTAAAAAAAAATTATATGCCTGGGGTGTGATTACTCACCATGACCTACCTACCCAGTTAGGAATTTATGATTAGATCACCCTGTGAGATTACTGTCTGTAGCACCCCTTTTTGTGCAAAAAAGTCATGCAGAGCTTGGGACATTATTAGTGTTTAACAAACGGTTGTTGTGCTATTGCTGTTTCCATTGTTGTCGTTAGATCCTTCTTATCATTATGACCTTCAATATCTTCATCACCAAACCCCTTCATATTTAGGAGTCAGAAAATCCACTGTTAAAGGACCAGAAATGGAAAAGTGTTAGCATAAGCCAAGGACTATGCCATTCCCTCTGTATAGGGATTTAAGACCTGATGAGAAATGCTAAATAAAAGCCACAGAGATATTGTGAGAGCAATCACAAAGAGCAGTAGGTTGGAAAAGGAAAGGCAAGTTGGAAGACCATCTGCCTCTTGAGATGGGAGTGATTGTTACTTGTAAGCAATTAATAAAAATGAGATACATATGGAAAGATTAGATTAGAGTAACATTTCGGAAGGTACTATATAGCAGGTTAAAATAATCAGAATCATTGAAATAATGACTCAATCATCTAGAAAGATTATTGTATTAGTTTTCTGCTGCTGCATAACAATTTGCCACTTAGTAGCTTAGAACAACACCTACTTTTTATCTCACAGTTTTGTAAGATAAACATTTAACACAGAGTGACTGGGTTCTCTGCTCAGGGGTCACTCACATAGGCTGAAGTCAAGATGGCAGCTGGGCTGGGTGCTTATCTGGACAGTCTGGGAAGGAGTATGATTCCAAACTCATTGAGGGTGTTGGCAGCATTCAGTTCCTTGCATCTGTAAGACTGAATCTCATTTTCTCGTTGGCTGTTGTATGGGGTTTACTCCCTGCTTCTAGAAGCCACCCACATTCCTTCTCACATGGCCCCTTCCAACTTCATGAGCAGCAACAGAGCATTGAGTCCTTCTCATGCTTCAAAGCTCTCTAACTTCTTATTCTGCCAGTAGTCTGAGAAAAAGCTCTTTGCTAAAGGGTTTATGTAATGAGATTAGGCCCAGTGGGAAAATCTCCCTATGTTTTTGGTCAACTGTTAAATTACCTTGTACATCTGCAAAATTCCTTTTGCCTGTAAAGAAACAATCACAGGAGTAACACTAGCAGCCAAAAGGTGTGGGGGTCATTAGAATTCTGTTTACTGTGAAGATCCTGGCAATGTTGTATAGGATAGTAAAGATAGTTTCCAAATGCATAAAGGCCACTCAGGAGCGATTATAGCCATTGAAACTGAGGTGTTAAAGGTGTAGTTAGTTAATAATAGCAGCTTGCTATGCACTGGATCCTGTTTATGGTTTTGATTTCGTAGACTCTTCACAAAATTCTTATGAATGGCAATAGCACCTGTATCATAGGAGACAGTTAAAGAAAGTGAAGCTTGATAAAGTTAAGAAATGTCCTTAATTTCACACAGCTAGTAGTTTGTAGGTCTGGGATTTAGATCCAGACAGACTGATTCCAGAACCCCGACTCTCAACCATACTCCCACATATTATATTTTCCCTTAGTTGAAAGGCTGGGGACCCATGGCCAGGGTGAAGACAACATAACAATTGGCCCCTTGGTTCTGTTTGCATCACCTTCATGTTACAAATTTCCATTTTCATTTACAATACTATAACTTCCCCAATATTAGAAATAAGAAAACTGAAGCCTCAGTACATTTCTTGTTTTAGGTCTCAGAGCTAGAAGTGACAGATGTAGACTTTGAGCTCTGGTGCACCTAACTTGGAAGTATTTTTATTACACTATAGAATTGATGTCAGACTTAGAATGTTCAAAGCTCTGAGAAGCAGAAACATGTAGTAGCTACAAGCATGGAAGCTGATGCCTTAATGCCTGTATTTGAAGCCCTTCTCTCTGGGCTCCATTTCCTAATTTGTAAAAGGGGGCTATTTTCTGTTTTATAGAGACTATAGCAAAAATTAATGAATTATTATAAGAAAACTCTTAGAACAGTGCCTGAGTTATAGTAAAAAACTCAAAAACTGAGCTATGAGAAAGGTCTGAGAGAAATGTGTGGTATAGATACCTATACATTAGTTTACCTATTTTTTGTGTTATTTGCATCATCAAAAGCTGATGATACCAGAGAATAAGGATTGGTTAAATTATATAGAATAACAATGTTGCTCTGTGGGACTAACTAGTCTAGCATTGAGGAGAAACTTAATTTTGTTGTATTTTGAAAAGCTGAAGGGCATATAAAAGCAGCGGAAAGTAAGGGGACAGCTATGTATGTAGGTCATTTGTGAAAGAAATGATAGAAGAATGATAGTCTGCTTGGGACAAATTAGGTAGATTTTCCTCCTTGGGGAAACTGTGAAAGTTGAAGCCATGAATATACTGAAAACAACTTATGTCTTTGTATTAATTTATTCATTCACTGAGAAGCATTCATAGAAGACCTCCAAAGTGCAAGGTGTTGTCAAAAACACTGAGATGAATCATAAATCTCATTCTCAAAGAATTGATAAACTAATAAAGAGATTAAGATATACACACCCTTACAACCTATGGCAAAAGCTTGCATAAGTCACAAGTGAGTCATAGGTAAAGTTGTAATAGCATTCAGAGGAGAGAGGGATTGCTTCAAACTGAGAGAAATTGGGAAATATTAGTGGGGAGAATGGCAAACTGAAAGGAGAAAAATTGATGAGATGTTTGAAACAGGAATTAAAGGGTAGAGGACTCTATGCCTTGGACTTCCAGATGTGAGAGTAAATATGGACTTTAATTAGAGAAACAACAGTGATAATGGAGTTTAAAAAAAGACATATAGGAGAAGGATGTTTGGGGATAAAATAAATAGAAATAGAGAACTAAAGGGATTTTGGCATAAAGAAGGCGGAGAAGTAAAAAATTTACTAGGATTTTGGTTTCAATGACTAAAGAGTTGTTAGAATGAGCAGAAGTGCTGAATACAGAAGGAATACATTAGTAGAGAAGGTGATAGATTTTCATTTTGAACAAATTCTGGTTTACCTATTGGACAGAAAAGACTTGTCTGGAAGGTTGATGCTGTTGGTGGAACACTGTACCTACTGACCCCAGTGGGGCACATTGGAAGAGATGTCTCACTGTGAGAGATGTCAGCATAGAATGGATAACACCAAAATTGCATCCTAATATAAATATAAACTATGAACTTTGGGTGATAATGTGTGTCGATACAGGTTCATCAATTATAATGGATATACCACTCCTGTGGGGATATTGATAATGCAGGAGGCTAAGCATGTATAGGGGCATGAGTTACATGGGAAATTGTTACAGAGTGGAGTTCCCAAAATTCCCCAGAGCCTGCAGTTGGGGGATGGGAACAGCTTTCAAGATGCCTTTGCATATCTATGGCAGGCAGCTAGTGTCTTAGCTATGCAAATGATTTTGGTTCTTCCAAGGCCCCAAGGAGATGGAAGGGTTTTTCACCATAGAATAGTGAGGAAAGAGCTTACAGGGCCTGTGCGAGGTTCTCCGAATGGTCAGAACTGGTTACCACACCCACTGCCTCACAGGCCTCAGTCAGGGATTTAAAAATAAGGTGGCAGCCATTTGCAGGGGGAGAACCATGCAGCTTTGAAAGGGAAGGGAGAACTCCATGAGGTTTGTAAGGAGGCTGGGAACTCCACGTGGTTCTGCATTAAAAGGTGGAGAGCACTACAACACAGGCACCCCCCCACCCCCCCGCCCCCAATCAGGCTCAAATGACTGGGAGCTGCCGGTAAAACAGAACTGTGTCTGGGAAGTAGGAAAACTGTATCTCTAACTTTTCTAAAACTAGCCTGGTTGGCAGGGGGAGGCAGAACTGTGTGTTTGTAGGTGTTTTAAAGAAAATAAGACTTAAGGGCACAAATCTGCCATTAATCTAAATCTGCATAACCTTTAAATAAACAATTCTTTTTCTTTTCACCAAACTCTGGTATTAAGAGTTATATTTTTGGCAGCAGTCAATCGAGCCCCTCATAACTGAACAGCCCATGGATTCTGTTTCAATATCTCTGTATATTTCCCTCAATTTGCTGTGAACCAAAATTACTCTTTAAAAAAAGAAAGAAAATATATTCATTTAAAAAATAAGAGAGCAGTTCTGTCATCTGACTTCTAGAGCAGCTCTAGACCGGTGGTTTTTATTGGTATAAAATAAAAACTCTTCAGCTGGTTCAAAATATGCAAATCAATTTACATGATACACCACATTAACAAAATAAAACATTAAAAAATTGTATTATCATGTCAATAAATACAGAAAAGCATTTGCTAAGATACAACATTCATATGTGATTAAAACACAGTAAAATGAGTATTGAAGGAAATTCGTCGTCGGCAGCCGTCCGTCTCGAGAGACGATGGTATAGCTTCTTAAGAGTCTATCTGCACCGCCGAGAATGGCTGTGCAGTCCGACTCGGGAGTGACACAGTATCTGTCTCCTCCCGTGTTGAATCGACATCTTGCGATGACACTGGAGTGTCCTCTCCAGTGAAGCTGAAGCTACAGAGCCTGGGCAGGGTGATATGGAGGGTCTGCTGTTGCCCATGCAGCAGACACCCCCCTCTTCGCAGCTGAAGGGTCCAAGGGAAAGACGGAGTCAATACAGCTTGGCTTCAGGTGCGCCGCAGGAGTTGCCGGTGTTGACTACAACGTCAAACCGCCTTAGGGACTCCGGCTCCGGATTTTCTGTCGGGGTTTACTCCCTTAGCCTTTCCCCTGAAGAGGTATGCCGCAAGGCAGCGGAGGTTTTTTGGAGTCAGAGTTTTCCTTCTCTGATGTGCCCTGACTGGAAGATCGAACCAGCGACACTTAGCTCGCAGGGCGACGCTCAATCCACTGAGCCAAACCAGCTGTAATAAAGGCTATATATATAAACCCTCAGCTAGTATCACACTTAATAGTGATAAACAAAGCCTTTTTCATTAGATTAGGAATATAACAGAGCAGGGGAGGGGTCCCCCATATCCCCACATCTCATGGATTTGTGGATGGGGGAAGGAGATAATACAGCTTTTAAGGTACTTTGCAAACCTATGGCAAGTTGGTAACTAGATAATAGCTGTGCTATAGCGCAAGGCAAAAGGGTGTTTAATAGGCTTAAGATACTAGCCTTTCCTGAAAGGAAGCTATGCTGCACCCAAGTGGAAGGGCAGATGATAGGCTTAAGATACTTTTCATAACAATGATATATCTTGCTCAAGTTCAGCATTTAAAATTAGGGAGAGCCCTGAGAATAAGAGAGAAGCCATATGGTCTGAAAGGGTGTAGGTGGGAGTTGGCTAGGGGGTCTGGTGTATAAGGAGAGAGAGCCATGATGTAGCAGTTAGGCAGCTTTAAAGGAGAGCTACTCTGCCATGGGAGAGGGCCATGCAGGTGGAGTGAGTGTAAAAGATAAGAGGAGGAGGAGCCATGAGGAAGGGGAAGCAGGAAGGGGATTCAGCCACGCTACCTATAGAGAAGGAGCAGCTGTGCAGTTTGTAGTAGGATCCAGCCGTGCGGTCTGGGCTAGTAGGAAAGCAGGCATGCTGCAGCTTTGATTGTGCCCACTCTAGCTTACTCTAAAGCCACCAAGGACTCTGCCTTGCAGTCCCGGACTCTCTCTGAACTCTTGGAACTCAAGACATATGAAGAGGTTACTCTCTTAGGACTTGTGCTTTTCCTGGACTTCACCATGATCCAGTGTAATATGGCACATGATTCTCTGGACTATTATATGGAGGCTGAAGACAACATACCGCAGATCCTGAAGGAGAAAGTTGACAGATAAGGAATGAGGAACTATTGGGCTTGGTTTTGGTTCAGTCTTTTGGGGAGAAAGGGAAGGCCAGGTCTCATGGGAGAATAGGGCTCTGAGCAGAAGTGTTCCCAGCCCCCTCATGGTTGGAATAATGTAAATAAAGACCTGTTTTTATCAACACTAATTATTGGGTCTTACACCAAGCCAGAGCTATCGGGCAAGAAAAAGAAATAAAAGGTATCCAGATTTTAGAATAAAGAAGTATAATTGTCGCTTTTTGCAAATGACATGATTCTATATATAGAAAACCCTGAAGACTCTACTAAATGACTGTTAGAAAGAGTAACAAGGCCTGGCTAGGTAGCTCAGCTGGTTAGTCTTGTCTTGATATGCCAAAGTTGTGGGTTTGATCTCTGGTAAGGACACAAAGAAGAAGCAACCAATGAGTGCATAAGTAAGCGAACAACAAATTAATGATTTTTTCCTCTTTCTCGCCCTTTTCTGTCTCTCTAAAAGCAATAAGTAAATAATATTTTAAATTATGTTTTACTTTTTGTGATATTATAGTCACCCCATTTTTTCCCACTTTGCCCCCCTCCACCCAGTCCCCCCAGCTCTCTCAGGCAAGCCCCACACTCATGTCCATATCCATGGGCCATGCAATTATGTTTTTTGGCTACTCTATTCCCTGTTCTGTATTTTACATCCCCATGACTATTCTGTAACTACCAATTTGTACTTCTTAATCCTTTTAATTTTACTTTTTTTTTTTTTGGCATTTCCCCAACTCCTCTCCTATCTGGCAACCATCAAACATTCTCTATAATAATTATTCTGTTTCTGATCTGATTGTTTATTTCATTTTCTAGATTCAATTGTTTGTAGGTATGTATTTATTACTATTTTATTGTTCATATTTTTTATTCTTCTCCTTCTCCTCCTCCTCCTCCTTCTTAGAAGACACCTTAATATTGTTGCCAAACAGCAAGTGGGCCCAGCAGGCAGCAAAATTTTGTAGGCAAAAGTTTGGTGATAAAGTGAAGGAGTCTTTATTCAAAAGCTACACAGTTTTGTTATGGCATTAGTCACTTACCTATCAATTAAAGCTAAATTCTTTATCTCTTTAGTTATAGCTTTAATCACTTAAGCCTATCAATTAGGGCTAAATTCTAACTCCTGAGTTCCCCTATCATTCCCCTTGTTGGTTTTTAATTATCTTATTTATGTTATATTAGTTTACAAATTAAAACACCGTAAGATACAAAAGCTACACAACTTTGGAAGAATGGCAGTCTTCTCCCTCAGAGCCCACGCACTTTATAACACACAAAGAATAACCCACCACCTTCTGCTTAGAGAGCCTGACCCAGAGTTTCTTCTCCCATTTAAAATACTGTCTTTTGGGACATCCTCAAGGAAGAGAGCCAGAGAGCCAGTCTCTGCTATCCTTTTATTTTAAATCTTCTGGCCCATAATTCCATGCACTCCAGAGATATTCAGCTTCTCAGCCAATCCTATCCTAGACTGTTTACCATTGCCTGAAGCAACATCCTCCTACACCCCCTCTCTACTCCTCCCCAGTAATCTGATCAGATCTCTTTGTATCAATATTTTATATAATACTAGTTTGGTGGTAATGAACTCCTTTAGTTTTTTCTTGTCCCAGAAGCTCTTTATCTGTCCTTCAATTCTAAATGATAGCTTTGCTGGGTAGAGTAATTTTGGTTGTAGGCCTTTGCTTTTCATCACTTTGGATATTTCTTGCCAATCCCTTCTAGCCTGCAAAGTTTCTTTTGAGAAATCAACTGACAGTCTTATAGGAGCTCCCTTTCAGGCAACTAACTGCTCTTCTCTTGCTGCTTTTAAGATTCTTTCTTTGTATATTGTTTGACTCACTCTGGTGATGCCCTGAGGCCCGGCCCTACCTAACTTTCAGGCCCCTGCAAGCTCTTCCCAGTGGCTTTTTCATACAAATGGCTTGTCTTGGCCCATGTTTCAAATTTTCCTAAAGTCTCTCAAACAATTAGCATCTGGCTTCAATGAACCCCACACTTCTTATTAAGTTGCCCAGACTCAGCACTAGCAGCAGCCAGCCTTGGTTTACAGCTTGGCCTTGCCTGAGCACCTCCAAGCTCAACACAAGGAGCAGCCATTTTCAGATCACTTTTAGCTTATGCTGTGTGACCCTGGACAGAACACAGGCAGTGGCTGATCTTGGATGTGTCAACAGTAATCGAAATTCAAACACAACAGGAGCATATACACAGCCCACAGGGTGAGCACATTTTGAATATTCAGCTTGGGTAATAGGGAGGCTATACCACTGGACACTACAGGACACTTACTACATAAGACCACTCTACCAATCCTGGGAGATGTAGCAGCTCTCTCTAACACATAAAAACAAACACAGGGAGGCTGCCAAAATGAGGAGACAAAGAAACATTTCCCAAATGATAGAACAGAAAAAGACTCCAGAAAAAGAAAAAGAAAAAAAAAAAAAAACTAAACTAAGTGGACACAAGTAATCTTCTAGCTGAAGAGTTCAAAACACTGGGTATAAGGCTGCTCAATGAACTTAGTGAGAATTCAACAGCATAAAAAAAGGACCAGTCAGAAATGAAGGATACACTAACTGAAATGAATAATTTACATGGAATCAATAGAGAATGAATGGGGCCAAGAATCAAAGCAACAATTTGGAATATAAGAAAACAAAAAACAACCAATCAGAACAGCAAGAAGAAAAAGAATCCAAAAAAATGAGGGTAGTGTAAGGAGCTTCTGGGGCAACTTCAACATACCAACATTGCATCATTGGGGTGCCAGAAGGAGAAGAGAGAGAGCAAGAAATTAGACACCTATTTTAAAAAATAATGACAGAAAACTTCCCTAACTTGGTGAAAGAAGTAGACACACAATTCCAGGAAGCACAGAGAATCCCAGACATGATGAACCTAAGAAAACTCACATCAAGACACGTTATAATTAAAATGCCAATAAATAAATAACTTTAAAAAAGAAACAATAACAAATTCAGTAAAGTTTCAGGATATAAAATCCAATGTATTGTACAAAAACTCATTGAGTTCCTATATAATAAGAATAAAGTATCAGAAAAAGAAATGAAAAAAATTTTTATTTGCAATTGCTATAAAAAGGTCAAAATATCTGGGAATAATCTTAACAAAGCAAGTGAAGGAACTATATGCTAAAATCTATAAGACATTTTTAAAAAGAACTTGAAGAAGACACAAAGAAATAAAAACATTCTGTGTTCACAGGCTGGAAGAATCAACATAGTTAAAATGGTCATATTACCTAAAGCAATGTCCAAATATAATGCAATCCCCATAAAAATCCCAATGTATTTTTCAAAAAAATAGGAAAAAAAATTATCAAATTTGTATGGGACCACAAAAGACCCTGAGTAGCCAAAGCAATTCTTAGAAAAAAGAATAAAGCTGGAGGTATCATACTCCGTGACTTCAAATTATACTGCAAGCTACAATAATCATAACAGTATGGTATTGGCAGAAAAATAGACATATAGGCCAATGAAACAGAACTGAGAAAGCAGAAATAAACCCACATATATGTAGGCGACTAATTTTTGGCAAAGCCGAAAATATAAAATGGAGAAAAGAAAAGGTCTTCAATAAACAGTGTAGGGAAAATTGGGAAGCTACATGCAAAAGAGTGAAACTAGACTGCTATTTAACACCATACACAAAAATTAACTAAAAATGGATTAAAGACAAATATAAGGTCTAAAACAATAAAATACATAGGAGAAAATGTAGCTATTAAATTTATAGACTTCGGTCTCAGGGAGGCTTTTATGAACCTGACCCCAAAGGCAAGGGAAGTAAAAACAAAAATTAAAGAATGAGACTACATCAAAATAAAAAGCTTCTACACAGCAAAAGAAACCATCAACAAAACAAAAAGGCAACCACCTGAATTGAAGAAGATATTTGCAAACAATACCTCTGATAAGGGGTTAATATTCTAAATATATAAAGACCTCGTACAATTCAACAACACTAACCAATCTAACTTAAAAATGGGCAGAGTACCTGAATAGACAGTTCTCCCAAGAAGACATAGAAATGGCCAAAAGATATATGAAAAGATGTTCACTTCACTAGCTATAAGAAAATGCAAATCAAAACCACAGTGAGATACCACCTCACACCTGTTAGAGTGCCTATTATCAATTAAACAAGAAATAATAAGTACTGGAGAAGATGTGGAGAAAAAGAATTGCTCATACACTCCTGGTGAGAATGTAAGTTGGTATAGCCACTATTGAAAACAGTGTGAAGTTTCCTCAAAAAATTGAGAATAGAGTTACCATGTGACCCAGCAATTCTCCCCTTCGTATCTACCCCAAATTTTGAAAATATTTATTTGTAAAGATATAGGTACCCCTATGTTTATTGCAGAATTATTATTAACAGCAAAGACATGAAAACAAACAAAAAACCTAAGTGTCCTTCAATGAATACTACTCAGACATAAGAAGAAATACTGCCATTTGTGACCACATGGATAGATCTTGAGTGTATCATGCTAAGCAAAACAAGTTAGATGGAAAACAACAAGAACATATAAAACAGAACGCAACAAACAAACAAAACAAACAAATTTAGACACAAACTCAAAGGCACAGTATGGTGGTTACTGAAGGGGAGCAGGGTGGGGGCAGGATGAAATGGGTAAAGGAGATCAAATATATCAAGATGGAAGAAGACTAGACTTTGGGTGTGAGCACACAATGAAATACATAGGTGCTGTATCATAGAATTGTACACTTGAAACTTATATAATGTATTAACCAATGCCACACCAATAAATGTAATTAAAAAATAGAAAGCTCTTTATTTACATGTCAGTGCCTAGAGGCGTGATGACTATTCATTTTACGAGAGTGAAAGGGAAAACTACTAATAGTTCCGCTGGAACAACTGGTTTAAATCAGGACTGCCCTGAAAGCAGCTGGGCCGCATGTTCCCTTCTTCAGAGGCCATGGGAGGAGTGTAGGGCAGTCCCACCTGCAGACCTTCAAATCCCCGTCTCTGTCCAGTCAGAGAGGCTCTGCCTTCCTCTGTTTTGTGTGGGTTACTGTTCTGTAGAAAACCTAATGTGAAGATTGAAAGCCATTGGCTTAAACAAAAGTTTAAGGTTCAAGAACGAAAAGGTTTAAATGGAGGACATATTTTTCAGGGAAAAAAAAACTGCTTTTTCCTCACAAGGCAAGGGGTGTTAAACTATTATGAAAGAAGGAGTGCTTTTTGAATTACAGCTATATTTTTAAATGAACCATTTGTTGGTGATGCAATTGCAAAAGGCATCTAAACTTATGATGTCTATATTTAATTTATAAAATTGCATGTTATAAAGGAATGAACAGAGTTTTCCAGACTATGTTTAAAATTCACTTCTAAGTTGTGGCTCTGTCAAGCCAGTTTTTATCCTGGATCACATTTTTTTTTTTAAATAATGCTGTGAAAATGACTATTCTTAACAACATCAACAAATGCAGTGTAAGAATCAGTTGCTAAAGAGCCTACCATTTCCTTTTATAATTCATAAGTGTTGAAAGAAAAGTTATCCATATAACACGTGAATGTCAGTAAAAAGAGCTTAAAATTATCCATAATATTGAATAAGAACTAAAAATTCAATGAAAATAAGCACTGGAAAACTACGAGTTATGATCTAGAAAATCACTTAATCCTGACTTATTTAGTTATTTCCCAGACTTCAGGTGTTTTCTTTGTTTTAAATTTCATTGAAAATTTGAAATTCACACCAGAAAAATTGTCTTTAAACTTATATGAAGTTTTTTCATTTTAGATAAATATGTAAGTAGTAACATGGCAATTGAAGTGCTACAAATGGTTTTGTAAAATACTTTGCAGCTCAATTTGTAATTTTGATTCCAGAAGAAACACAACATTCAAAATTTGAGAATAATATAGTGTATATTGTTTTCTTCCTCTTCCTCCTTGTACTCATTCTATGTCATCTTCTTTGAACATTTACTGAGCTCAGTATATGTTTAAGAACTAAACTTGACAAATTTTTCTTTCTCAATTTTAACTGGTTCTCAAATGAGGCAAAAAGACAAGTACTATTTTCCCAAATTGAGATACTATTAATAATAGAACTTCCTGTTTAGATCCATTCAGTAAAGTGACTCCTTTTTCTCATAATTCTAATCCATGAAGCAGTATCCTCTCAGAAGTGTTCAATTGACTCTTCAGGCAAGAAGTTCCATTCACAATATTACAATGTTATATCCATATACAATATAACACTTTATTATGTTGAGACACTACTTTGAGGATTTAGTATTTAGACCCAACCCCACCCTCAGGGCACATACAATCCAGTGGGGAGACAGAGAAGTGGAGAAGCAAATAAGCAATGGTAAATGTTATGATGGAAATAGGTACAAGTTTCTCTAGAAAAACTAACAGGAAACTCCTGACTAGTCATTAAGAAATCAAGGAAGATTGAGAGAGGATGTCTGAGAGGCACCTGAAAAGTTCTTCATAAAAAATCTATGGCCCTGGTTGGTTTGGCTCAGAGAATTGAGCACTGGCCTATGAACTAAAGGGTCATCAGTTTGATTTCCAATCAGGGCACATGCCTGGGTTGAGGGCCAGGTTCCCTGTTGGAGGGTGTGCAAAAGGCAACCACACATTAATGTTTCTCTCCTTCTCTTTCTCCCTCCCTCCCCCTCACTCTAAAAATAAATAAATAAAATATTTTTTAAAAAGTTTACGTAGTAGGGATTCAAGTATTTTAGCAAGTTCAACCATGTGTACATTCATTCCCACCTCTTTGAAAAGTGCCTGGGACAGCTATCTCCATGCTAGAATCTGGCACATTGATATACATAAATTCTAATTCAGAGTAAAGGGGAGGGTGAGTGGACCACACTTCAGAGAAGTCTAGGATTGGGTGAAATATCCAAGCAAAGTCATAATTTTAGAAGTCATAAGTCAATATAATGAGATATAACTCTGTCTACACTCTTACATATGCAAAAATTTAAACCAACTGAATTCCAACTCTAAACCTCAATGTATCAGAATGGTGGAAATTAAAACTGCCATTTTTGAGGTGCTTCCTTTCTTTGCTGGCAAAGTCCTTAGCTCTTCCACAGCCAAAGTTTGTAGGGAGTCCTCTGGTTATTGGATATCATGTCCATGTCACTTACCATGTGGACATTTGTTTTCTAGTTCATGGTCCCCTCAGGTTGGGCAACTTGCTGCTTGGACACCAACATCTTCATCTTTGGAGAGACTAAGAATCTTGGTACCTGGGACTGTGTCTCTCTGAATTCACCATACTCCCTTTGACTTCTTTCCCACGTTTGAGATGCTACAAAGTTGTAAAGCAGGACCTTTGTTTTGTTGGACTCCCAGATCTCTCCTCCCTAGTCAATCCTGGAGTTCTCGTAGCTTTCTCAATGCCCTTTCAACTTTCTTTTCCCTTCTTGGCGGCACAATTTTTATAGAGGTCTTGTTTTCAATAAAAGCAGGAAGACCTCTAAACATTTGGCTGCTTCTACTTTGACTCTGATCAAATCCTTGTGGCCTTAATTGCAAAGCTGGATGCCTTCTAGAAATGAGGATAGCTGGGGAATACATAAGCAGAACATGCACCTTTTAATAAATTATCCTTCCAGTAAGGGCATGGTCCATGGGAAGGAGTAAGGGAAGGAGTTCTGTCCCAGTCACCTACATTGGAAAAGTGCCATGACACCCTGCACACTTGTGGTCATCTACATGATGCTTATCATCTTGCCTGCAGCTTTTAGCCGGCCTGCAGATTATCAATGCTTGACCTGCTGCTTGTTAAAAGCAGTCTGTTTGGGAGATTTTATGTTTTATATACTTCAAGTTTTCAGCGCCTTTGTATCTCAGATAGGCAGCCATGGGGGCTTTGGGTTTTTCACTTTGGAGTCTTCCTCAAAGTTATGACATGTGTTCTCCAAATGCCCTACATTTGCAAAGCAGAGTTGGATTCTCCATGTGCCCCTGGGTCCAAAGTGTATGCCTTGTGTCCCTGCTGCCAAGGACATCTGACTTTTTCCAGCAGGATTGTTGTCATTATTGACTCTCATTATTATTAATAGAATTTTCCACTCTAGCAATTAAGATTTTAAAGCTTTTTCACTCATTATCTCATTTGATCCTCAGGAGGATCCCGAAAAGTAGGACAAATGTTATCATCTCTGCCCCTTAGCTATGGTCTTGATTACAACCCTAAAAGCAGTAGGCTGACTGAGGACTTGTTGATAGAAATCTGAGTTGCAAGAACATATTCCAGGTAATTGGAATGAACTGTACCCAGGCATTTATGTATTATTTCAGTTGAGGACAAATCACTGAGCAGTATCCAAGGCATTCACTTTCTAATCTATTGAGAACATTGCAGAAATTGTCATGGGTTTGAAAGGCATTAGTTATACTCTTTACTCTGAATCAGATTATACCCTTTTGAAGTCAGTTAAAATCTTCATGGAGAAGGTGTTCTCAGTGTAACAAAAAAGTCTCTGAACTTTTTTCGTTGTTTCTTTTTTTTTCTTTTCCTCTTCCTGTTCTTTTCTTCCCTCCCCCTCTTCTTTCTTCTCTTGTTCATTCATTTTTTCATTTCATTGTTTCTTCCTTTTTTCCTTCCCCCTTACCTCTCTTCCTTTCTTTCTTTTTAATTCCCTCCCCTAAGCACATGTGAAAAACATCAATTTCTACTCACAAAGTTTTAAAAAAACCTGAGCAATAATGATTTTGCAAGAATGCGAAGGTTGGCATTAACGCAACCAAATACATAGTTATATATATGTAGTTAAATGTATATATAATTATATTGTAATTTACTAAAGTGAAATAAATTTTTGTTGATTGATCACCTATTTTGTGTCAGACACTGTACTAAATTTTACATATGTTTTGTCACTTAAACCTCATAATCGTCCTTTGAAATAGATATTACTGTAGCTCAAAGTAGTTGAATATGCTTGCTAAGACCTTATCATTGAAAAATGACAGACTCAGAATTCAAAATCAGTTCTTGAGGGACTCCAAAGTCAATACTTTGTCATTGCAAGAGTATGAGTTGAAAATGATAACATTTAAATTTGGATGATAATTATACAACCTATAACCTTAGTCTAGAAAGTGACTTCAGATATCTCTTTAATACAAAATGTTGCTCCTCTAAAATTCTCTGCCAAGTGATTGCCTATTTTCTACTAGAACAAGTCTGTAAGAAGTTGAATTATTTTCCTGAGAAATTCATTCTTGTTTTGAGCCAAATTGTGTCTCTCTTTTTCTCAATCCCATCTTTTGATCTTGGTTATCCCCTATGTCGAGGGTGACCATACGTCCTACTTTGCTCAGGGCAGTCTTGGCTTATATAAATTTGTTGTCCCAGCATAATTATTTATAGTGTCTCATTTTAACTCTAAGAGATGCCCCATTTTGAATAACATATTATATGTCTACCACCTATGAGGCCACACGGATTGAACAGTTTTCCAAATATATGAGGAGAGTCATCAAGTCTCTCATCATTCATCTCCTCTGCAGGCTAAATATTTCTTGTTGATTTTTACCACAAATTACATAGTTGTAAATTTTCCCCAATCTCCTCATTGGACACAGTCACTGGATCTTTTATAATTTAGATGTCCCTAACTTTGTCTTCATGGACCCTTGAAGAGTCGATAAATAGGGTTTGAAACTCTATGTAAAATACTGCATATAAGAGCATCATATTAATTTCTTAGGGCTGCTGTCAAAATACCACAGACTAAGTAGCTAAAAACAACATAAATTTATTTTCTCACGGTGCAAAAGGCCAGAAGTCTGAAACTGAAGTGTCCACAGAGTTGGTTCCTTCTGTAGACCCTGAAGGAGAATCCATTTTGTGCTTCTCTCATAACTTGTGGTGGCACCCAACAATCTTTGATATTTCTTGGCTTATGGTAACATACGTTCAAACTCTACCTCTTTCTTTACATACTGTTCTTCCCTGTGTCACTGTGTCCTCTTTTCTATCTGTAAATCTAGGATAACCCTTACCTTGATATCATTTACTTATTTAATCTGCAAAGACTCTATTTCCAAATAAGGTCATATTCATAGGTATGCGAGGGAAGGACTTAGAAATCCTTTTATGGGGACACAATTCAAACACTATAAGCATGTATGTGTTCTTCTGAAAAGTGGGCCAATTGATTTTCTCATACCACAAAAGAATCTATGATTACCCCCAAAGTTAAATAGCCTGCTCCAGTTTTTCATCTTGAATACAATATTCCTGACATCATTAAGGACGAAGTCAAAATGTTACCGAAGTCAAAATGCCTAGTTAATGGTAGGTGTTTAATAAATATTTGTTTAACAAATAATTGACTGATTTGATCATTTCAAAGAACAGTTCCTTCTTTGAAAGTTTGCTTTTTTTATAGCAGTCAATGGATATATTGTTTTTTGAAGGACAAATGTTACTTATAATTAAAATTGAATTGATTTATGATTATAGCTACTTGGAGTCACATACATTTCAGATAGAATAATAGAAGAATCCTCTTGTAAAAAGAACTCCTTATTTTCCTTCTCTCATTTTGGGTCCAGGTGGAAAGTGATAAAGGCCAGGTTCCTAGCTACCAATCGGATCACATCTGATGAAAATGCCAGAGTTCCATGAGAATCAGACATCTATTTCATTTTTCCCATCAATCCTGGGTGTCTCTGAATATAGGACAGGGATGCATTACTATGTTGTTTTTTTGTCCCTATGAGAAAAAAGAACTTAATGTTGCTTTCTCCACTCCATGGCAAAAAAAATCCTATTAAGCCATCACTCCTTCTCATGGGACCTGTACAAATGACTTCTTCACTAATTGTCCACCCCAATTTTTCCTTGGTGAAAACTTCACTCTTCAAAACCTCAGCCTGCAGTGAACTTAGACCCCCAAATTATTTCTTCCTGAAATCTAGCACCAGCTTTTCTTGCTATATTAAGTGATGTATTTCACAGCTGGAACATGACCCTTCAGAATGATGGCATAAATCCAGCAACCTGCAGACTTTTCCCTATGATTAGTTATACTTAGGTCCCAACAACCTAGGATAGAACAAATCTTGGTAATTGTTCAACTGACAGTCATGCCTCAGTTAATTTTATGCTGCATGACACATCTGTCCTTAGGTCAGATTCCCAATAATTTGCTTCCAATGTCCAAGATTCCTTTCTTGCAATGTGACTGAACAGGGATCTGATTTACTAATTCAATTCTATTGGATTTTCCTTCTGAATTTTAACACTTTATGCCTTTACTAAAATTGGACTCCAGAAAAATAATTTTAGTTTTTACCCCTATTACTGAAAATCAAGAAAGGTAGAAATAATGGTTTATTAGCTACTATAATCTCAATTACTATCGGGATACTTACTGAGCTCCTGGTATTATGTAAACAACATTTCCTTGTCTTGATGGAACACCCAAACAAAATGAATGTAAAATTACTTAATGTTTATGTCCTCCTGCCAAGTTACTTGTTGTTTGTTTGGATGTATGGCTACAATTCAACAATTTTATGAATTCCATTTAATCCAAGTATCTGACAGATGAAATAAATATTGCTGTGGACTTGAATGCCAGGGTAGATGGTAAGGTTCCCAGAGTCTTACCTGAACTCATTTTCAAGTAGAAGGATTGTTTCCCCATGCATGGGTCATTCATTTAAGTAGAACATTCCTGTTCAAATTAATTTTTTTCCCAAAGGTTAACTTTAGTAACATTGCCATTTTAGACCTCCTTCCCTCCTGTAAACACTTACAGTCCCTCCTATATTTGCATAATCCCAGACTTAATTATCTATTCTTCTCATCCTCTGAAATTAGAATGTTAATTAAGTATGACTGAGTTGTTACAAAAAGTTCTCCCAATTTAAAAATACTATGTTATGATCTGAAAAGTTCCTGAAATTTCATTCTGAAATTGTCTTATTTGTTGTCTGTTAGACTCACTTTAAGCCCCAACTTGACAAAGACTACCAGAATTTGAAAAAGTAAAAGTCCCAGGAAAGTTAGCAAGTTATAGAAAATGGTACTAAAAGGAAGCTAGTTGAGAGTCTAATAAAATTTAAATATTATTTTAAACATCTTATCGTATCTCAAAAACTTAAATATAATAGTTTTTGCAGTTATTCCTGAACTTGACTATCAGAAAAATAAGGAATGCCAACTTAGGAAAATAGTTACCCAATGAATGAGTTTGATGAGGAAGGTCATAGAAATAGAACCTCTAATAAATATGTAGGAGGGGTTTATTTGTCCCCTCTTGTGTAGTTTTATCGAGAACAGCCTGAAACTCTTAAGTTCTAGGTCCTTCCAGGGGTGAGTGGGACACAAAAGCAACAGATAAATACCTTTATCAGAAAAATTCAAAGCCTCATACGACTTGTAAGTTAATCTCACTTTTCCACATTCTTTCTTATTTCTATTTTTCTTCCTTTAATGTTATTCTTTAAAAACAATGAAAAGTATAACAGTATCACTGAATATATTCATGGGTTTTAAAAATAATTTAGTTAATATTTTAAATCTAATTTATTTTATAAGTAGTTGTGTACTACTTTATAGAATATATTGAAATATATGCCCTAATGTTTTTCAACCATTTTTGTATTGGTGAACATGCCTATGTTTTTTTTTTAATGTAAAAATAAAAGCTTTAATATTTGTACATGTATTATTATAAGCTAGTTCTTCTGGGTGAAGTTTTGGGGGGATTATTTCTTGAAGTAATTGTAAGCTTATTTTAATTTTTATTAGTTACTGCCTAGATATTCCCATACAGATTGTAGCAAATCCTTATAACATTTTCATATAATTAACAATTCTGATATAATATTATCTATACAATTTAAGAGGCATAGAGAATAGATCTACAAAAGCCAGTTGCCCTCCTATTACAGTTTCTGAAGGAGAGAATAGAGAAGATATGAGAACAAACAATAAAAGCTATAATAAACATATCATCCGGATTCCAAAGGAAAAAAGAGATTGCTTGAACATAAGGAGACCTAAAATGACATCTGATGTCTTGGCTGTGATGTAGGTTGCTAGCAAAAAATGTCTCCAAGGTGCTAAAGGAAAGGTATTTAAATGCTATACACAGCCGAAATTCATTCCAATGTAAGAGTACATTTTTCTTGTTCTAATTTCCTTTGGTGGGTCAGTGCCTGCCCTCCTTTCACGTGAGAAGAAAAAACACAAAAGGCAGAGGTAGGAATGAATAACAGTGCGTACTTGAATATTTATTGCTTCCCCTTTTCCTCCCATACTCCGAGGGCTAAATGATACATCTAGAGCAAAGGAATGGGCCTTGACAGTGTGACTCAGTGGGTTGAGCATCATCCTGTAAACCAAAAGGTCACCGTTTCAATTCCCAGTCAGGCCACATGCCTGGGTTGTGGACCAGGTCCCCCGGTTGAGAGCATGTGGGAGGCAACTGATCGATGTTTCTCTGGCACGTAGATGTTTCTCTGTGGCGCAATGATGTTTCTCTCCCTCCCTTTCATCTTCCCTTCCCCTCTCTCTAAAAACAAATAAATAAAAATTTTTTAAAAAAGGATGAGGGAAAAAATAATTCTAGGCAGAAATGCTGGATATCTTCCTAAAGGAAAAGGCAACTTGGTAGAGGGGTGGCAAGACGGAAATTTGAGCTCATGTTTTAATGCCAGAGGCTATCTCGCCTAAGGTGTGTTCCTCCTCCACTCAGTAGGAAATAGGCTCTGCATTTTTACTGCTCATGAGATATATTTACCTGCTCTCTTGTTTTTTCTTTTTTATGTCCCGATCCCCTTCCCCTTTACCCCCTTCTTCCCAGTCCCAGTTTTCCCTTCCTTCTGTCCATCCCCACACTGTTGTCTGTGTTCATGGGTTATGCATATAGGTTCTTTGGCTGATCCCTTCACCTTCTTTCATCCAGTCCCCATTCCTCCCCTCTGACACTTGTCAGTCTGTTCCATGTATCCATGCCTCTGCTTCTATTTTGTTCATCGGCTTATTTTGTTCATTAGGTTGCACGTATAAGTGAGATCATATGGTATTTGTCTTTCTTTGACTGGCTTATTTCATTTAGCATAATGATTTTCAGGTCCATACAAGCTGTCAAAAAAGGTAATTTTCCTTCTTTTTTATGGCTATGTAGTATTCCATTGTGTAAATGTACCATAGCTCTTTTATCCACTCATTTACTCATGGGCACTCGGACTATTTCCAGATCTTGGATATTGTAAATAATGCTACTATGAACATAAAAGTGCATATATTCTTTTGAATTCCTGTTTTGTAATTCTCAGGATGATCCCACAAATGAGATCACTGGATGAAAAGGCAGTTCCATTTTTAATTTTATGAGGAAACTCCATACTGTTTTCTATAGTGGCTGCATCCGTCTGCATCCCTCTTCACTCCCACCAATAGTGCATTCCCACCATACCCTCGCTAGCACTTGTTGTTTGTTGATTTATTGATGGTGGGTGTGAGGTCATATCTCATTGTGATTTTAATTTGCATCTCTCTGATGATTAGTGATGTTGAGGATTTTTTTTTTATGTCTATTGGCTATCTGTATGTCCTCTTTGAAGAAGGGTTAATTCATGTCCTCTTCCCATTTTTTAATTGGATTGTTTATCTTCCTGGTGTTGAGTTGTATAAGTTCTTTGTATATTTTAGAGGTTAACCCCTTATCATATGTATCATTGGTGAATGTATTTTCCCATTCAGTGGGTTCCCTTTTCATTTTGTTGATGGTTTCTTTTGCTGTGCGGAAGCTTTTTAATGTGATCTAGTCCCATTTGTTTATTTTTTCCTTTATTTCCATTGTCCTAGGAGATATAATGGCAAAAAAAAATATTGCTCTGAGAGCTGTCTGAGATTTTACTTGCCTATGTTTTCTTCTAGGACTTTTATGGTTTTGTGACCTTCACTTAAGTTTTTATCCATTTTGAGTTTGTTCTTGTGTGTGGTCTAAGTTGGTGGTTTAGCTCATTTTTCTGCATGTATTTCTCCAATTTTCCCAACACCATTTCATCATCTCTCTTCATTATTTATTGTTGTGCAGAAAATTACCCCAAAACTCAGTGGCTTAAAACAATAAACTTCTATCATCTCTTAATTTGTGTGGGTCAGAAACCTGCGTGTGTCTTAGTTGGTGCCTCTGCTTCAAGGTCTCTCACAGGGATGCTATTAAGGTGTCAGCAACAGCTGAGGTCTTATCTATAGGCGCAACTGGGGCAAGATCTACTTCCTGACTAACTTCCTTATGTCCTTGTTGGCAGAAGTTAGTTTCTCATGGGCTGTTGACCAGAGGCCTTCCTCACTTCCTTGCTATGTGGCCTCTCTATAGGACAGCTCACCACTTGACAAATAATTTCTATCAGTGAGCAAGTGAGAGAGCAACAGAGGACAGAATGCAATTGTTTGCTAATCTAATCATTTAAGTGAGATCCCATGCCATATTCTTATTAGAATTAAGTTGTTGGTCTGGCCCACACTCAAGAGAAGGAGATTGCACAAGTGTAAGATTACTGGAGGCAGGGATCACCGGCAGCCACCTTGTAGACTACTTACCACATTCACTATCGTAAGTTGCTTTCCCTAGGGAAATATAAGCTTTGTAGAAAAAGTAAGACAAATCTGAGGAGTGCAAGATGCAAGATAAAATAAAGACAACAAACTAAAGAGCTTATACCAGAAGAAAGACAATTAAGAGGTCAGTGAGAACAGGCTTTAAAATAAAGTTTATATCCTCAAAGGAGAAAAGGCAGACATTAGTAATATAAAGAAGGAAACAAAACATTGTTTAAAAGGACCAGTTGGAAATTAGGATTTTAAAAAATATAATATTCAAAAAATTCCATATATAGGATGTATATAAAAATGTATAAAGCTGAAAATGAGCGTACATGGTGCAAGAATTAATGGAAGAAACTATCCAAATAACATTAAGAAATGACAGAAATGAAAAATATAAGAAAAAATCAAGAGATTAAAAAATCATAATTAAATAGCAAGAGTCAGAGAAGAATTAAAAAGTGTAACTAGAAGGGAATAAATATTTAAAGAAACAGTGAGAATTTCCCTGAATTGTTTCTAAAATTCAACCTAGATTCCTGACCAGTGTGGCTCTGTTGGTTGGGCACTGTACTACAAAGCAAAAAATTACTGGTTCAATTCCCAACCAGAGCACATACATGCCTGGGTTGCAGGTTCAGTCCCTGGTTGGGGTGCATGCAAGAGGCAACTGATCAATGTTACTCTCTCACATTGATGTTTCTCTCCCTTCCTTCCAATTTCTCTAAGAAATAAATAAAATCTTTAAAACTCAATCTAGATATGTTTCTTCAGTTCTGTAATGAACACTTCCCTGCTAAAACTAGCTAAAGAAGATTTTATTGTTTATAACTGAATCCTGACTAATATTATCAGTAAAATACAAAATAATACATAACTTTAAAATTAGCATAAGAAAAATTAATGTATTCAATAGGAGGGAGAAAGGTATAAAAGAAATAAAAAGAAAATACAGAATTAGGTGAGAAAAATGCAGCAACTCTTGATATAATAGCACATATAATAAGTATAAATGTATGGTATCACTATAAAGAGCTGTGTAACAGTATTAATCAGAACTAAATATGCATATACCTTGTCATTTAGCAATCCTACTCCTGAGAATATATCCCAGAGGAATTATCACATTGGATAACAGATAAGCATATACAAGAATATGTATCACAGTATTGTATTTGATCCTAGAGAGATGAAACATATATGTGGTGACTAGAATTTTGACACTTGGAAGAAAAGAACTAGATTTTCAAAAAGTCACATGGACGGATCCAATAAAGAGAGTAGAATAGAAAAAAAAGAGAACTAGATCAACAATGCAATGCCTGTATTTATGTAAATTAAAAAGAACTCATGGATCGCAGTAGACATACAACACTATATCTACAGCAGTCAGAAATCATAAAGTAGCAAGATTTGCAGTAGCATATTGTTTTCCTTATCTATTACTGAGTAACAAGCTTAAAACAACAGCCATTTATCAGCTCACAATTTTGCGGATCAGGAATTCAGACAGAACTTGAATAGATGATTCTTGTACTTTACATGACACTAACTGGCATGACAATTGATATTGAATAGAAGATCTGGTCTGCAGCACACAGATGGCTTCACTCACATGCCGGTTGCCGTGATAGAAATGGCTAGAAGACTGGACTCATCTGGGACTGTCAATTGAAATGCCTACATGTAACTTCTCCAATATGCTGTTCTCAGGGTCAGTGGATTTCCTACATGGTATCTCAGGACCCCTAGGGAGGGCATTCTAAGAGCAAGAAGAAGAAGCCATCAGTTTCTGAAGTCCTGGGCTTTGAAGTTAGCGCAGTGCCAATTTTGCCATATTCTGTTAATCAAAACATTCACAGAGTGTACCAGATTCAAAGTAAGTAACATGAACTTGTCTCTTGATGGAGGGAATGGCCAAAATTTGCAGCTGTATTTAACCTGCTTCACACAAATAGAGCTAAGACATACAGTGTTGATTCAGGAAGAAAGAGATCTGTAACAAAAACTTCCACAGTCTGTGTTGTTTCAGTAGTGCATGTATTCCAATACCGCAATGCCGTACATCAGACACAATAGGGTGAAAGCCGGTAAGATGAAGGGACAAGTACTGAGGTTAGGGACAAAGGGGGAAATAATATAAAGTGAGGGGGCTTGTGAGTACCAATGATGGTATGTTCCGAGGACTTCCTGTATGAAGGAAGATACAAAAAATGATACCATAATTTCTTCTTTAAACCATAATTTTAAAATTATGTCTTTTTATGAGTTTAAGTACTTACATCTATTGTTATCAGACATTTTCTTAGTACCGTTGAAGAAAATATGCTCTATTATTTCACTCATGTTAATTTTTTTTCCTTTTGAAAATTCAAATCGCTTAGAAGAGACAGTAAGTATGAGGGACTGTGTGTGTATGTGTATGTGGTGTGTGTGTGTGTGTGTGTGTGTGTATGTGTGTGTGTGTGTGTGTGTGAGCTAGGGAAGAAAATATTGTTTCTTTTTTCTTAATTTTAGACTTGGCATAAAAATCTACCAAGGTTTTCTTAGGGTGAGGCTCTGCCAGCTGTTGAGAGGCAAGAAAACCCTTCTATTTCCAATTTTATTTATACAGAATGTTTTGGCATTTGGCTACTAGAGTAAACTCCCCTTTCTTCTCTAAGCCCTAAAGAGGTAGCTCTTATACCTTACAAATAAATTTTAAGGCTCCAAATACCAAATATGAACAAGTTTATCAAACTAAATACAATCATTTTAATTCATTTTTCTTGCATATTGTTCTTATCTAGGAAAGAAAATAACAGCAGATGAGAGCAATGGGGGAAAATGGGATAACTGTAATAGAACAACAATAGAAAATGAAAAAAAAAGAAAATATCATAACTTAGTTTGTAAATTTGAACTGAACTTAAAAATCAGCAACACGGTTAGTGAATGTCTGACCATAGTTTGTTCATCAATAATTTATCAGTATCAGGATTGCAGGTTGAGTCCCTTAAACACTTGGAAATAGGAAAATAGGATTGGTTTCTCAGAATCAAGCAGTCAGTCGGGTCTACATCATGAGGGGACATAGAAAGATACTTTAAAGAGTAGCTTTTCTAAGACTTTTAAACCTGCAAAATTTTACTATAATCAGACTAAAGATACCAATATAGTGAAAAGACTCTCAGTCAGATGGGAGTTAATCAGCTGTGAAACATATAAAAAGGAAGCTTGCAAAGGCACATCACACCATAAAAGAGAAAATCACCAAAAAATAATGACATAAAAAAAACCTTAATTATTTGTACAATTAACTATTAAAAACTATGATTATAAAGTTAACAAATATTAATAATATACCAAAGTAAAAATCAAAAAATCATAAATGTTTTTCATTTTTTATTTTTCAATTAAATTTGGCATATAATATTATATAAGCTTCAGTTATACAACCCAATAATTAGACATTATATAACTTACAAAGTGATCATACTGATAAATCATGTACCCATCTGACACCATACAGTTATTATAATATTATTGACTATATTCCAACTGCTGTACATTACATCACTATGACTACTCTATAACTATCAATTAGTGCTTCCCAATCCCTTCACCTTATCAGTCAACTTCTCAACTTCCCTCCCATCTGATAACTTACAAAATGTTCTCAGTATTAATGAGTCTGTTTCTGTTCTGATTGTTTATTTTTTTAGATTCAGTTGTTGAGAGATATGAATTTATTGCCATTTCAATGTTCATATTTTTAATCTTTTCTTCTTCTTCTTAAAAAAGACCTTTTAACATTACATGTAATACTAGTTTGGTGGTGATGAACTCCTTTAGTTTTTTTCATGTTTGGGAAGCTTTTTTATATGCCCTTCAATTCTAAATGACAGCTTTGCTGGGTAGAATAATCTAAGTTGTAGGTCTTTGTTTTTCATCACTTTGAATATTTATTGCCAATCCCTTCTGGCCTGCAAAGTTTCTGTTGAAAAATCAGCTAACAGCCTTATGTGAAGTTCCCTTAAGAAACTGCTTTTCTCTTGCTTCTTTTAAGATTTTCTGTTTGTCTTTAACCTTTGACGTTTTAATTATGATGTATCTTGGTGTGAATCTCTTTGGGTTCATCTTGCTTGGAACTCTTTCTGTGATTCCTGGACTTGAATGTCTATTTCAAGCATTATTTTTTTAATACATTTTCAATTTCTTGTTCTCTCTTCTTCTTCTGGCACCCCCATGATAAAGTTGCCCCAGAGACTCCTTACACCATCCTCATCGTTTTGTGTGGTTTTTTTGTTTGTTTGTTTGTTTTTGTTTTTGTTTTTGCTGTTAGATTGGGTGTTTTTTGCTTCCTTATATTCCAAATCACTGATTTGCTTCTTGGCTTCATCTACTGATTTCCTATAAATTAGTCTTTATTTCAGTTAGTGTAGCTTTCATTTTTGACAGGTCCTTTTTTATTCTGTTGAAGTTTTCACTAAGTTCATTGAGCATCCTTATACCCAGTGTTTTGAACTCTGTAGCTAGTAGATTGCTTATCTCCATTTTATTTAGTTCTTTTTCTAGAGTTTTCTTCTGTTCTTTCTTTTGCACATGTTGCTTTGTCTCCCTATTTTGGGAGCCTCCCTGTGTTTGCTTCTATGTATTATGTAGAGCTGATACATCTCCCAGGCTTGGTAGAGTGGTCTTTATAATATGTATCCTGTCGGGTGCAGTGGCACAGAGTCCTAGATCATCCAAGCTGGCCACTCTAGGTACACACCCTCCTTTGTGGGCTGTGTACGCACTCTTGTTATAGTTAAGCTTTAATTGCTATTGGCTGGACAATGGGAAGGATTTACCCACAGGCTGATCAGTTGCAAGGACAGGCTTCAACTATGAACCACTGAGGAGGATCAGCTGTGTAGGAGCCCACGCTACAGAGAAGGACTTACTACAGTGTGGATCCGGTGCCCACTGAGTCCATCCCTTGAGTGTGTTGCTGGTGGAGGTGGCTGGCTGGTGCTTTGACGTGGTCTGAAGCTATGCACTAGGCATGCTGGCTCTAGGGTCTCCTGGGATGTACAGGCCAAGGTCAGCTGCCACCTCTGTTCCACCCAGGGCCACCTGGCATGAGCTACAAAGTGATCTGCAGATGGCTGCTACTTGTGCTGGGCTTGGAGGTGCCCAAGTGTGGCCAAGCTGTGAACGAAGCTATGATTTTTAGAATTGTGTAGTGTGGAACATTACTTAAAATTCAGAAAAGGATTCCATGGTCAAATTTTCAGGAAATGCTACATATATTTCTGTCCTGGAGATTTACAGTGGGCTTTTCCATTTTAAGGTTCTGATAAATCCTGCAATAAAGACTTTGTATACCAAATATTTCCCCAATTTTTTTCAACAAGGAGCCTTTTTAAAATTTAACATCTTGTTGAACAACTGTTTGAGGAAAAACTATTGGAGAAATGCTAATGTAGACCCATAATATTTGTACTAGTTACAGCTCTAAATCTTTGAGGATTTCCAAATTCATAAAACCCAGAAATTCAGAAACTAAGAAACAGGTGTTTGGTGATGAGTGATGCTAGCTAAGTACTATTCTTATCAAAACCGACATCACAGCTTATGAGATTCAAATTCATGCTACATGCTTTTATTACAAGATCTTCGTCTCTCCAGAATTTCATGTCTCAGAAAAGCCATATGGTGGTAAAGTCTTTATTCTCATTATAGTTGAATAAACCGTGGATTTTTTTTTTTTGTGGTCACTGATAAGCAGTAGAAATTGCAAATATTAAATTCATGATGGCCAGAGTTGAGATGCAGCACAGTCACTTAATAACTCTGTGACCTAGTTTTTAATATCTCTGACTCTCAGTTTCTACATCTATTAGTTGGGATAATAGTAGAGGTCTTAATAAAAGTTAAGTGAATTCGTCGTCGGCAGCCGTCCGTCTCGAGAGACGATGGTGTAGCTTCCCAAGAGTCCATCTGCACCGCCGAGAATGGCTGTGCAGTCCGACTCGGGAGTGACATGGTATCTGTCTCCTCCCGTGTTGAATCGACATCTTGCGATGACGCTGAAGCTACAGAGCCTGGGCAGGGTAATATGGAGGGTCTGCTGTTGCCCATGCAGCAGACCCCCCCTCTCTTCGCAGCTGAAGGGTCCAAGGGAAAGACGGAGTCGATACAGCTTGGGTTCAGGTGCGCCGCAGGAGTTGCCGGTGTTGACTACAACGTCAAACCGCCTTAGGGACTCCGGCTCCGGATTTTCTGTCGGGGTTTACTCCCTTAGCCTTTCCCCTGAAGAGGTATGCCGCAAGGCAGCGGAGGTTTTTTGGAGTCAGAGTTTTCCTTCTCTGATGTACCCTGACTGGAAGATCGAACCAGCGACACTTAGCTCGCAGGCCGACGCTCAATCCATTGAGCTAAACCAGCCAGGGCTCATTAAGTGAATTAGTACTTGTTAAATTCTTAGAATAGTGCCTATAGTATAGTAAGCACTATTTAAGGGTTGCTAAATTAAAAATAAAATATTTTCTTTATCAGCCTTATACCCAAACATGGCCATCATAGATTTGGGTTTTGTACATTGTGGACAGCAGTTTTGTCTCCCAACATGTGATGGGAAAATGGGAAGGAAAAGAAAGAGAAACAAAGAATGCCTGCCTCATCTGCCACACAAATGCTTCAATTGCTCCACATCCACAAATCTGAGAGGGTTTTTATATTTTTCTCATTTGTTGGGTTTGGTTTGTTTGTTTAAATGTGGTATTAGAACCAGCATCAGAAAAAGTTGAAATTTCTGTGTACTACCTATATGATTGGAATCAGAATCAGCATCTATGTGGGTGTGGTTCAGAAACGGGCATGTTCAAAAGGCATTTCTGGTGGTAGTCATACAAACTGAAGTTTAAGAATCTCGACCAGACACAGTTCAAACTCTGTAACTGTGCAGTCCTCATTAGGGTTTGCTTTGTCTAGTCTGTTCAGGTTCACTCCATCAGTTTGCCCAACCTGAAAATCAATGGCTTAACTAATTAAGGAATTTTTCCCTCTGGTAATGATAGGGAGTCAACAGAGCTGTTCTTTCCTGTTTCAGGGCTGCAGGCTCCTTGTATCTTTCTGCTCAGCCATCCTTGACACTTACTTGTTACCTTGTGGTCCCAGGGTGTTGTTCTTCCTCTAGGCTACATGTTTACATTCCAGGTGGTAAGAACAGGAAAGGAAAAGAGCAAAAGGCTTATCCTAGCTCAGCCTTCTCCCATTTTAAGGAATTTGCCTGGAAGCCTCAATCCACACAACCACTTTTAACCCATTAACTAGACCTGAGCTACATTGCCATTCTTAACCTTTATTTGCAGAGAAGGCTAAGAAATGTCATGTTTTAACTTGACACATTTTTAAGCCCAACAGAAGTACAGTAGGCTCTTTGTCATGCTCTATGTTTCAAGCTTTGAGAAATGATGTTTTCTCAAGCCTTCATACCTCTGGATATGTGGTTTACTTGAACATGACTGCCCTTTCCCACTTAACTATTACATTTTCTTTTATTTTTTCAACATCAGTTCAAGTTATCCATTCCTCTATGAAGGGTTCCCATTCCACCCCAGGTAACTTACCCCTCCCTCTTCATTTCTTTTTCATAACTCTTTATTATAGCTCCATCATGTATGCTAACTCAGTAGACTTGAGATCCCTTTAAAAGCCAAGATAGATAGATAGCTTAGGTCCAGAAGCAAACTATAGGAATTACTAGGGTAACTGCTTATTAATGTTTATTGACAAATGAATATCCAAAAATTTAAAGGAACAACAGAACTCATGAATGAAGAGTGGAACATTATTAATCTTTTGTGTAATATAGTAACTTCTGTTAAGACTCTGTTCTTTTCTATTCATTATTCAGATTAATACCTGCCATATGTTTTGGAAGCTATTATATTATGAAGGTAAATGAAACAAGAAATATAGTAAAGAAAATATCTGGCACACAATACACATATTAGCTCTTCCAGTAGAGCACCCACGTTTATCATCTTCATCTCTAATGCTTCACCCCACACAAGGCTTGGTTCAAAGTAGGTTTCTAATAAATACTGAATGAACAAACATTGAATTAAAAGGAAAAAAAGAATAACCAAAGAGTTAGCAGGCTGCTTTCATCTATTAAAATTCCAGCAGTATATTATTAATGTCATTGTTCTGAGTGAATATTTTAGAATGCAATATACTAGTAATGGTAACAATAATTATTGCTCAAAATGGCACTATAGAGAAAGTTGGTATTTTTAGCCTTATTTTAAGATATGTGGGATAACGGCATTGAGCATTCAAGCTTAAGCTTTCAATTTTTTATAATCACACATATACCCTATGGCTCTGTAGCATGGTAAGAAATAAGTTTATAGCTTCATACTCGTCGTCGTCGGCAGCCGTCCGTCTCGAGAGACGATGGTGTAGCTTCTCAAGAGTCTATCTGCACCGCCGAGAATGGCTGTGCAGTCCGACTCGGGAGTGACACGGTATCTGTCTCCTCCCGTGTTGAATCGACATCTTGCGATGACGCTGGAGTGTCCTCTCCAGTGGAGCTGAAGCTACAGAGCCTGGGCAGGGTGATATGGAGGGTCTGCTGTTGCCCATGCAGCAGACCCCCCCTCTCTTCGCAGCTGAAGGGTCCAAGGGAAAGACGGAGTCAATACAGCTTGGCTTCAGGTGCGCCGCAGGAGTTGCCGGTGTTGACTACAACGTCAGACCGCCTTAGGGACTCCGGCTCCGGATTTTCTGTCGGGGTTTACTCCCTTAGCCTTTCCCCTGAAGAGGTATGCCGCAAGGCAGCGGAGGTTTTTTGGAGTCAGAGTTTTCCTTCTCTGATGTACCCTGACTGGAAGATCGAACCAGCGACACTTAGCTCGCAGGCCGACGCTCAATCCACTGAGCTAAACCAGCCAGGGCCGAGCTTCATACTACCAGGATCTAATTATGAAAATCATTGCCTTCACACAGGAGTATACTTTGTGGGGATTTTTTCTGTCAATTAAAAAAATTATTTTATCTAATTCATATATAATCCAGATATTTATTTTTCAAACACTGAAGAGCTAGATCTTAACATACTCTGTTAAATCTAGGTTAGAGCAGGAGAAGGCTGAGACTTAGCCTTCTTGTAAGCTAACAGTGAGGAAAGCTTGGCTTTATGTGTAGAGAAAACAAGCTCTCTTTTAATACATTCAGGGCCAAAACCAGGGGACTCCAGCTCTTAAGGGTGCCCAGTCCACTGTTAAAGTCAAAGAGAGGGAGGGTGGCTAGATGGAAAAAAAGTTTAGCCCCTTTTCATGCCCAAGGAGTAACAGGAAAAAGAAAATGGGAATCAGAAATATCAGTATTTCTTCCCTTCCTGAAAAGGACCAGAAGAAGAGCATGTACTAGAAGTTGAAGGAAAGAGTAAGGCAAGGTGCCTCTCCTGTAGGCTACTTTGGAACTCTAAAAAGGAGCCACCTTGGTGTTCGCCCCATATCAGTTTGAAATCGTAGCTCCCACTTTCTGGAGGTTTAGTGTTTCTGAGCTAGCCTCAGTTCTGTTCATCACAGACACTGAATCAAGAACACCGGGACTAAACAACAGAGCCTGTTGGTAAATAGCCAAGCCAGTGGGACACGTGGAGGAAGCAACAGAGACTCAGCAGCTAACTTCAGGTTTATATAAGGCATTCAAATTGAAAGGTAGAAAAATACAAAAGCACAGAGAACACTGCCAGATTTAAATTTCACTGGGGATAATTGCAGTCAGGAAATTTTTGTATATGAGTCATTTATGCATGGGCAAGCAAGCTATTTGTCTTTCTGAGAATGATTTGGCTGAATTTGGCATAGATGTTGAAGACACAGAACATTAATACTGCCATGTATTGAAATTTATCTCCCTTAGTAAGAAGAGGATAGCATTACTTTAGATTTATCATGTAGGAAATAATGAAATATAAAGCAGTTTTTTCATCTTGTTTTGCTTTCTAGACATGGTGAAGGGGAGGGAGATCAGGCAAGAGAGGAATAGGAAGTAATTTTGATGGGAAAGACACATCTCATATATTTGAAAACACATTTTAAGTGAGTCATTTATGACACCTTAGTCTGTATCCTCAAGGAATTAACAATCTAGCTAAAGAAATTTATTTAAGAACACAAACCTAAAAGGGAATGTGAACATGAAAGCCTCATGGTTCATCAAGAATTAAATATAAAGTTATATGAAGCTTGGAGGAGAGTTGAGTATCAGAGAAGGCTCTGAAAACAGAATCAGGGCTGATATAATTTGTGAAACTTATATTGCAGCTTGATTAGAAGATATAGAGAAGTGCGGTGATATAGATGTGAACATTCTAGGCTGTCCAAGTAGCATACGCACAAGTGAAAAAAAAAAAAAAAGCAAAAAAAGGAAACAGATATTTCTGAGGAATCCAGTCCAGTGCTGTGGTTAGGAGTGGTAGGAGCTATGAGAAGGTAGGTAGATGCAGATCAGGCTGTTCCTTAAAAGCCAGAAAGTAGTCTATTCTTTGGGGGAGAAACAATGGAGATTCACTGTGGGTTCTTGAGCAAGAGTGTGACACCAGAAATACAGATTCAGGCATATTTATCACCAGGTAGAGGGGCAGATGACTAAGCAAGAAATTAGAGGAGGGTGCTATTGAACTCATTGTGTGGATGGGGCAGAAGCAATAAAAGGGGAGGGAGGAAAATAAAGAATTGACAGGACATAATGACAGAAAAATTAAGTATACTGACTGTTAATCCTAGTTTTCCCAGGACCATTCACTTTATATCTGCTGTACCAAAGTAGTTATTGATAGCACTCCTTTCACTTAGATGATGGATGATGAATTGTAGTGTCATTTTATATATTGGGGAACAGCTCCTACCCCAGGCAGCTGTGATATTGTCCGTCTCCTGAGTCTATCATTGAAACAGGTGTAACCTCATAAGTTGTTCAATAGAATGGCCTTTCCATGCCTCTGACAAATATAGGGGATATGGACATCCAGAACGGGGAAGAATTTCATTTTGGATCTGATTAGAGGGAAGAGTAGCAGAATTTCAAAGTATAAATGCCTATAGACAAGCGAGATAAAAGACAAACTGAAATGCCCATTCCAGAAACCAATTTCATGAGCATCTGCATTCTTTGTTTGAAAAAGTCAGTTTGTACCAATCTCCACATTTTGACTCGAAATATGAGAACATGGACTGATCAAGTGACATCCAGCCCAGTCTACCAAAAGTCCATGCACTATCAAAGGTCAGGAGAAGTGAAAAACTATCATTCAGTGGCAAGTATTAATAAGAGTGTGACTAAAGGACCACATATTCTTCAAATTAATATTCCAGCCCACTTTCCACTATTACCTTTCATAAATAGTTGGATCCAGACTATTGCTGCCACACTAATTTAGTCACTGCCTCATATTAATGCTGGATGCTCTCTCATATTTGCCCTCGAGTCTGTTATGTCATGCCTACCCCCATTTCCCACCACTCCCTTTCTAAAAAGCCTTGCCCTAGCTCCTCCACTGCTCATTTCCTACTAGTACTTTATTGTCTAATAATTTCTAACTTCCCTATGAAGTTTTCTTTATGACACGAACACACTGCACTTGGTAGCACATGATCTCGTGGAACTTAGTGTCTTTAACACTAATCTGATTCCTATTTAATCACATATTTGCATTATGGCATCCGTTTTTCTGTGGTCTTGTATGTTTTAAAACCATTCAGCCACTATTATTTAACTTACACTATACATATCTGATCTCCCCAAGATTATGTGCTATTCAAAAACGAGGCTATCATGTTTCACATCTCTTGATTTGGTGCTATTTTATATTTCTCAGAAACAAACCAACAAAAACAAACCAGTTTAATGCTTTTTATGTTGGTGAGTGAATTCAAAATTTAATGCTATTACTAATGCATTTTTAGAATATTACTTCAATTTTTACTACAAACTATGCTAATTATACCTTTTACCAAACGTATTTAAATTATCATAATACTGAGAGATTCTGGTGTTTTCAAGACATTTGACACAAAAAATTAGTTCTTTCACTTACTTCAAAGGCATTTTTTTGCTGGACATGTAATAATAGTATCATTTACAATTAAAAGTCATATTTATTTAGCTTGCTATTTAATGTCATATAATACAGTGTAATGTAGTATACAGAAAATATTTAGCTTCTAAATTTAGAGCTGTCTTTTACCAAATTAAGAAGGCTATAAACTGTTTCACGTATCCAAGGTGATGATGACACTGAGTTCAGGGTGTGATTTTTTTTCTATTCCTGTGAATGTATCAATGAGGTTTAATTACTTAAGCACTGGACAAACTCAAGATCTTTATCTCTCTCTTGAGTCTACTATTGCTACAGGTGCATTTACAAGTAGCAGTCTCATAAATTCTTAAATAGACTGGCACTTCCTTATAACACAGGAGGTGTGAAACAGGATTGCTTCTGCTTTTACAGGCAAACTCTAACATACAAGATTATAATAAATCGAGGGACACAATTTGAACCATGATATGTATGAGACAAGTGATTGAGAAAGTTAATTCCATAAGATTCCATTGAAGTTTTCAAGGTAGCTCTCAAATTCTGAATGTAGGTATTCCTTGTGTCATCAGTTTAATATAAATTTCAGAATATAGACTTGTCATGGGAGGCAGCCAATATAGATTCATCAAGAAGTTAATTGTCATGAACTTTATCAACACAACTTCTGTTAAGACTGTATAATTTACTGAATACCCATCCATCTTTCCTCCAGAAACATGAGTAATGTTCTTATATTTTTAATTTGCATTTAGTCTATATGTTAAAAAGCTTGTGTAAGTAGTTAGAAATTGAATGACTAGACATGTTTGTTTGAAATTCAAATAGTGGCATGGGAAAATATTTTTACTATAGTAAGTACACCTCTGATGTCTTCAGAGGAAATTGAGAAGTACTTTATTGACCAAGATCAAATAATCTGTAATTATCTCCCAGAGGCACAAAGTAAAAATTGTAGCAAGTAGAGGCAGCATTAAGTTGCGTCACATAGGCGGGCACCATTCAGGTATGTGCCCAGGCACTTCCTTGGAGATTTCACATAGGGTTACCAGAAAGTCTATCCCACTGGCATTAGTTTCTCATCTCTACCATGTCTAAATTTGCTTCTTTTTACATTTGAGGTTCTCAACAAACATCAAAAAACTGGAAAGCAGAAACAAGCAGTTTTGGTTAATGGAAATGAACAGTACTTTTTTCCTTTCCAACTTTTTAGAAAATACTTGTAAAATTTGTCTATCTATTATCAATATACCGGAATGCCCTTGAATCTTTTTGGCATGATTTTTGTGGTCTGAACATTTTATTCTCCTGCATGTAAATCATCAATATATCCCTGTTCCCAGCTGAATAAAATGCACATGTCTTACACTGAGATGAAAAGGACTTCCTTCAGGATCTGAGTTTTGCCTGCATTTCCTGAAACTCCCCACCTCAGGCCCTAAACTCCAGCTTCATAAAATTATCTTCAGTTCTTAAGTGTGCCTTCTTTCACTCCCTTGTGACTTTGCCCATGGAGTTGGAGTGACTTTTAAAATTACAAATTTGATCATTTTATTAATGTACATTTTTAAATCTTGCAATGTCTTCATTGATGTTGCTCACAGATGTTCTTTGACCTGTCCCACCTACCCTTCTAGAGCCATCACAGGTCACTCCTGCCCCCGTTGTGGCTGTGCAAACCTTGCTCATGTTCATAACTGCTGGTTATGACAAGACCATTAAACATGATGTGTCATTGGCTCTTAATGCTCTGCCTTCCTGATATCCCAGTTAGGGTAGTTAACTTTCCTATCAGTCTCTAGATTTTAATTTCAATGTCACTTACTCAGAAGTATCCCCGCTTCTCTCTTCTCTTCGCTAGCCCCAAGTTAAATCTCCTTCAGACATTTTTATTGAACTTTTAAAAGACAAATTACCCATAGTTAATCCTTCAAAATTTCCACAATAAAAAAGTGCACATAGGCAAGGACCTTATTGTCTTGCTCACTCTTGTACCTCAGTCCACAGCATATGTCCTGGCCCACAGTGATTATTAAATGACCTTTTGATAACCATTGGCTAGAATACCACCCTTCAATGAAATGCTGTTCTTTTTCAAGACACAACTCAAATGCGACCTCGAGAAAATGTTAATGGGCTCTTCCCTTAGATTTGGGTTTACATTTTCCCCAGAGGCACATTACACAGGTTGTCATGTGCTGAGATGGGTTGCTCATGCAGTGTGGAGGCTACTTGTGCTCATGCCTGTCTCCTTCAACACATCTGTCTTTAAGGATCACGACTATGACTCATTCAATTAATTGATTAATGGGTTATTGATTTTCCCAATGATCACATTAACGTTTATTTTTCTTTGAATTCATGGAGTAGAAGAAAGGAAGCAAACAAGAACACTAGGTATCCTGGATTTAGTCTGAGCTTTATCACTAAGTGACCAATGGAAAAATAATTAACAGCTTTGATATTTAGCTTCCTTATTTATAAAATAAAAGAGACACCAATGACAACTTCTAAACACCTCTTAACTGTTAAAAATGTGATTAGGTAGCAAATGTAAAAAGTGTGGAACATAGGACTAATTATATGATGTACATCAACTCTTGTGACTAAATCCCCAATAATATTAGGTTGACTTTTAAATATGTCTTTTCTCTTAAAGGAGAATTTGGGGGGAAATTGATTACTTGAAATTTGAGGACTCATTGAACAAAATGAATCAGATTGACAAGGCTCTCTTTCTTGAGGTCTGGACTAAACTCTAGAGTGAGAAGAAGAGGGAGAAGATGGAGACTTGCCTTTCTTACAGGAGAAATGGACATTAAGATAAAATCATCCCTTGATATCTGTGGGAAACTGATTCCAGAACCCCCACGATACCAAAACTTATCATGCTCAAGTCCCTTATACAAAATGTTGTATTATTTGCCTATGGCTTACACACATCCTTCTGTATACTTTAAATCATCCTTAGATTACTTATAATACCTAATACAGTATAAATGCCATATAAATAGTTTTGTTATACTGTATGGTTTAGGGAATAATGACAAGAAACATGTCTACATGTTTAGTAAAGATGCAGCCATGGTAGACCTAACTACACAGTACCCATCAGTAACAACATAACATTTTTTCTAATATTTTTGATCTGCAGTTAGTTGAATCTGAATATGTAGCCATGGATACGGAGGCCAACTATAACTAAATCCAGAATTATAACTAACATTTGTATTGCAATTCAAATATGCCAGGCACTGTTCTAAGCAGTTTATAATGATCTTACTTATTCTCCATAACTTGTGTAAGAAGTTGGTTTTATTATCCTTATTTTAAAGATCAGAAAACTGAGAGTGGGAAAGGGACCACCTATGGTCAAAGAACTAGCAGGAAGTAGTAGGGCTGAAGTTTAAAATCAAGAGGTTTAGCTCTAAAGTTCATGTGTTTAAATAGCATATTCTAAATCACTACCTTTTCAAACATCAGTGTGATACCTGAAATAATAGATACATGTAATAACAGAGCATAAAATACTAGGAAGAAATAATTTTGTGGAGAATATAGTGGTTAGGAAAAGCTTAAGTAAGGAGATCACACCTGAAGCTAGAGACAGTATAGTGCAGGGAGTACTGAATCTGAAACATGCTGTCTCTCCCACCATGTACCAGCTGCATTGCTGTGATCCACTTACTTAGTGTCTCTGAGCCTGAGTTTTTATCTTCAAAGTCATGACACCCTGGTTTCATCATAAAGATTAAGTCATATGATCCATATTAATGTATTTTCCCTAAATGCCTGCAAAAATATTCTTGATTTCACATGTACTTCCTGAACCTGAACCTGTCATCTAGAGGTAAAGTCTAGGTCTCTTCCCTTGAAACTACATAGACTTCTATGCATTTTTCAGATTTCTCTATGACTTTTGAGGCAGGTTATGAAAAGCAGTACAGCTTTCACCTGGCTCTCTCATCGTTGATTGACCAAGAAATATGGCCATGGACTTTGGGCAAGCCCAGAACACATGGAGACAGTCACTGAAGAGTCACTAAGACTCCTTATCCTCAGTCCTGAAGAACTCTAACTTCCCAGCATGTCAGTGAGCCACCCAGAAAACAGATTCTTTAGACCTTAACTGAACTGACACTGGATGAACCTTCCTCACGGAACCCAGTCCAAACTCCAGACTCATATGCAAAATAAATGACTGTTATTGATGTAAGACAGTGAGTTGAGGTATAAATCAAGAGCTTACTGGAACATATTTAAATCAGATAATACATCTAAAGTGCATGATCTATAATATATGTACTTAATACGTGTTTAATTAAAAGTATGTTTTAACTAGCAATGTTATGTAGTAGACATTAGGATGACAGACCTAAAAGTCAGTCTGCCTGGGTTTAGATCCTACATCTTCCACTTTTTAGCTATCTAACAAGTTACTTCACCTCTCTCTGCTTCCGTTTCTCATTTCTAAATGGAGAAGATCATTGTACCCACCGTATAGGTGTGGTAAGACTTAAGTGAATTGCAGCTCCCCAGATGGGCCATGATCTTTATTATGGCCAAGCCTTTGTAGTAGAGGTTTCTTTACTTCCCTACTACTTCACATAGGTCTCAAGTTAGCACATTCATCCTTCAGGAAACTTCTGATCTTTCATGTTTACGTGGCCCTCTTATGTGTTCCCAGAGACCTAGGTGCTGGCTCACTGTTGACATTGTACTGGGTAAAGTTTTCTTTGCATAGAACTCTTCTGAAGATGGCTTTGTATGTGGTCAGGGCCACAGCCTATACCTCTGTCACTGCCACTGAAGCATGAATCTGTCCTTAAGGTTGCCAAGAGAGAGAGAAGGCCCTTCTCCTCCCCTTGATCTCATCTTTTTCTTTTTTTTTCATACACCATCTTGAAGAGGACCTAAAGCAATGTTGTGGTGACTCAACATCATACCAAGGTTCTGAAAACTGTCTTTCCAGATTTAACATTGACAGATAGAGACTAGATGTGAGCCCATGGGGCCTTGTCTGGCAGATAATTAGAAAGGCCAAATATTCTGCTTTGGCCACCTCTCCTCTATCACCCCAAATCCCTGCTGCTGACATAAACTTGTTCTCTAGACTCTCCTTTTGCTCAGAATGACTTAATTCCCAGGGAGCTTCACACATCCTTCTTGGAAATAGATGTCTGGAGATCTCAGCATTTCAAAGAAAATAACCAACTTCTTTATATCTCTATAATAGACATATCCTAGGTGAGAGCTGGAATCTCCATTGTATTAATAATAAAAAAAAATCCCCCTTCATATTTTGTGGATTCTGTGTGTGCATGTATGTATATGTCTGTCTGTCTCTCTGTGTAATGTGCATATGTGTATGCATGTGTTTCTCTTAAGTACAAGGATGGTTTTTAATTTCTCACAATTCTTGCTTTTTAGCCAAGTTAAATATAGCATCATGTGCAGAAGAAAATAAATCAGTGGCAAGATAATATGAAACAGCAGTTGGCCTGAGAGTATTCAAAGGCATAAGCAAGTGTGAATATTCTGCCCAGAATGGTTCCTATAAAAAGTCAGGAAATGATATGCAAGGTAATAAAAGTTCAGTTAGTTACTGGAACTTGTAGAACCTTAATATGCAGTATAATTCCTCTGCTTTAGTCAAACCTCTCTTACATTTTCTGACATTTGAATAAAAATGATTTCTGGTTTGATTGCATTTTTAAAATTCAGCTAGAAGTAATAAAGAAAAATATTAAAGCACCAATTTGTGGTGTGAATATAAAATGTCAGTTTAGTGCTCAACACCTTCCATATTAATTCTCACCTTCCATGGCCATAATCTCATTCACATTCATTCATTTGTTCATTCAATAAATATTTGTTGAGTAGCCATAGGCAATATGTAAACAAATATGCACAGCTGTGTTCTGATAATGTGCATTTATGGCCACTGAAATTTGAACTTAATAAAATTTTCACATATCACAAAATATAATTCTTCTTGTGTTTTTATTTCTCTCAAAAACATAAAAACTATTTTTAGCTTGTTCATTGTGCATTGACAGGCAGGGGTTCAATTTGGCTCACGGACTATAGTTTGCTGACATCTGATTTAGAGAATATCATATTCGAGTTCCATTAAAGGATGAGTAGGAGTTTTCCGAGCAAACAAACGCATTCTATGTTGGGGAAATAGCATTTGGCAAAGACGTAAGTAGGTCAGCAGACACGAGTCCTTTGAAGAGCCATAAATGGCACTTAGCATCAGAGGGAGTAAAAGATACAAAGAAGCAAATTGAAGGATCCCATGCACCATAGTGGAAATTTGTCTTTTATGTAGTAGCATTTTGGAATTTGTGGCATAATGAGGTTTGCATTTTAGAAAGGTCACTCTAGCAGTAAGTTGAAAAACTGATGTAAGTAATCTAAAAGAGAAGGAAAGGAGAAAAAAATGTGGTAGTTCAGCAAAAGACACACAGAATATATCATCTGTTAGTTCCACATAATTCTTTGTCCCCCCCCCCACACACACCATGTTCTTTATTGACTTAGGGCCATTACAGATGATATTCTTTTTTTCTAAGTTCTTTTTGTACTTTCTTTTCATTATTTAACTCCTTTTTATCCTTTAGGTTTCAGTTTTAATACTACTTCTCCAGAAGAGCCTTCACTGACCCTTCATGTCAGGATTTACAGCCTGGTGACACACAAAAAGAGGACCTAATACTTCTCTGTAGCAATGGTCACACCCAGAATATCTGCTAAATGTCTGCCTTCCGTGCTAGATGGTAAGCCATGTGTCCACCACTATATCCCAGAACATACTTTGGAGTAGAAACTCTGTGAATACTTGCCATGGCCATGATGTTGGAAGAGAGGATATTTACCAGACAGAGCTGACAAGATTTTATGAATAAATGATTTACATGGGATAATATAGGGGTAAAGATAATTCCTAGATTTGGGTGAGAAAACTATTGTTAGAATAAGGAGAGAAAATAGAGGATGGAAATCATATTTGAAGCAATTGAGAAGATGTTGATTTTGAAGTTCATATGGGACATCTGAGAAAACCCATCAAGAGACTTTTTATGCTTCCCACTAGGTTAACCCAATCATTTTACCTGTGGGTCCTGTTTTGAATTCTTCCCAGCCAACATTTGCTAAGATGCACAGTTCTTTCCCCAGAATATCACTTCTATTATGTTATTCCCTGCTTTGGAAATTTATAGAAGGCAAATTCAAAAGAATCCAAGCTCCCTTCAATTAATTTTTTGTCAATGTTTTGCCTTAGTTCCTTGATTCCCCAACATATATATTCTCTAGTCAGACTGGTCATCTTATTTTCTTCCAGTTTTCACTATTCACTTTCTTGTCTTCACTTGTTCTGCCCCTCTGTCCAGAATTCTCTTTTTTAGCCAAACTTAAGCTTATCTCCCTTAAAAGGCCAGTTTAATTTTCACGTCTTCCTAGATGCCCCCTTGAGGAAATTAAATATATAATACTCACCCTTCCTTGCATTACCTTAACTCATGTAGACTATTATTCTGATAATAATAATGCCTTCCCTTTGTGGGAGCCTAGTGTGGTCTCATTTCATTTAGTCAACAGCTCTTCTGAGGTAGTTTTAATCACTTTTTAAAATATGAAGACTGAAACTTTGAAGGTGTAAGTTTAACTCCATCAAAGACTCACAGTTGGTAAATAGTGGTTCCAGGCCTGGCTATCTACAAAACTCATACTAGTATTTTACTACATTTTAGTGGAAGAAAAAAAATTTCTTTTAAATTTATGCTTATGAAATGTGGAGACCTCCATTTAAACTCTTTCTCATATAATCCATATAATGTGATGGGCTCAGGGTGTGGAAGCCCAAAATTTGGATGACTCTTCCCCAGCTGAGTGACCACAGGAAGTCACAGAGGATTCTGTGACCTCTGTCTACTCACTTGAAAAGTGAGAACCCAGGCTGTTGGGAAAAAAAAAAATAATAAGATGATTATGTGACAACACCGTGAAAATTTGTGAAGCAATAGATATTTTACAACTTTGGTGGCTGTCATTAGAGGTCTTGAATGCAATTTCAACATACACGCAAAAATAAGCTCAAATTCATAAATAAAATGAAACTGAAGAAAATAAGAATTTTTCAAAGAAAACTAGGTATTTATTGAGGATCAGTTATAAAGGATAAGATAGATTCAGTGGATGATTTTTTAAAAGATAAATATAACACACAGTCCTTGCTCTCAAGAAACTTTCTTTCCAAGGCATATATTGTGTGTGTGTATCTTATTTATATAAATATTCATATATAAAACTAAAACTTTGAATATATATACACACATATGTGAATGATATATTTATATATTTAATCTGCTTGCCTTTACTTAAATCTCTACCATGGCAATTATCAACTGATTTGATTCTACTTTATAATTATCCTTTTACACATATGTTTTCCAGGAATGATTAATTATTATAGTCTAAGCATGCAACCTTGCATATCAGTAATTAATCAGTTTGAAAGGAAGGAAAGAAAAAGGAAAAGGGATGAATGGAGGGAAAGAGGGGGAAAGGAAGGCAGAGAGGAAAGGAGACATAAGGGAAGAAAGAATCTAGGTCACCCTGGTAATATAGATTTTTCCCTGGAGAATTTTCTCAACTAAGGAGAAATTTTATTTTAGAGCCATAATGACCATTTGTTTACAGGTCTTCCCCTTCCCTCGCACATCGATTTTATTCTCAGATCATCTTTCTTCCTTTGGCTTTTTTCTACATTTTCTTTTTCAACCCATAGCCTTGCTGATTTATCATGTGAAGTCAATGACTACAATCTTTATTTAATCAAAATCTAAGTAAAAATATAAGTCATTGAATGAATAATCATGGAAATCACCATATAGTCAGTGAAACTTCAAGATATGTTTCCCTGACTGTGAAGACTTTTAGGGAAGGTTTGGCAGATGCCCCTAAACTTGTGGTCTAGTAAAAAGAGGTGGGCTGTGGCATCAGGGTCTAGGTTTGGAAAATCCCTCCCCAACTATAAGATCTGTGGCTTCTTAGCAGTGTCACTCAGTGTCTACCAGTTTCAATGTCTCATTTATAAAAAGAATAATAATTCCTACTCTGAAGATATTAGAGGGAGATTAAAAATGATGTACATAAACCACAGCATAATACCTGGCTCACAGAAGGAAATAAAAACTGTTATATAAAATGTATGAAATCTGTTAAATGAGTATTATAGATATTACAGAAAATAAATCCCTTAGTAACTTAAAGAGAGATTCATAATTGGCTATGAGCAGTGCCTGAGAATGTATTAAGGATATAAAAAGTATTGATTGATTAATTTAACAGTGGATATTGAATGTATTCCCAAAACACATGAAATGACTAATAAATATTATTTGATGGTGATGTTCCCGTTGACAAGATATTCACATCTGATTCATTCCACTGGTAGAGGGAGTTGAATAATGATGCAATGTGATAATAAACATGGCCAATCATACTTAAAATAAAAAACTAGTGTGAAGATCTTAGAAAAATACTACAAGCAGCCAAACCTAGTGAATAATACTGAGGAAGTTTTTAAGAAATGATTTTGTCTGTAGTTCTGGTTGAATTATTTTAAAATAGCATAAGTTCTGAAATGCATCACATTGTTAAGGTTCAGAGAAACTAAAGAGTAAGCACAGGCATGATGGAAAGTGACATAATGGATGAGGTATTAAGCTAGAAGGACTAAAAGTAACTTTTCTCATAAAAGAATAACCCCAGCTCCCTAAAAAGAGAAATCCATGTTTTCTATTAGCCTACTTAGTATGTGTCCTCATTTTACTATGACTACCTGAGCACACCCTAAAAATTAGTGACTCGGAACTCATAATGAATTCTAGAAATCATCTTTTATTCATAAAATTACTTTCATAAAACCCTTTCATGAACTCCTAAAGCATATTTACTTCTCATTCAGACAATGGGTCCACCCAGTTTCTAAAATCTTGAAAATCTTCTTTATCTTCCATAGCATTAAGAAAGACTGATGCTATCCCTGTATAAAAGTATTCCTGCCCATGATGGTTTACCTAGTGTCCCTTCCAGTTGGGTGCACTGGTTTTCATTTGTTAAACTGCCTGCACTCACTGTGACTCTTACCTATCACATCACAAGCTATAGGACTGCTGAGCTTAAAACCCTGTCTTTAATTGAAAACCTAAACTTTTAAGATCTCTCTTTCATTCTAAACAGGGCTGAATTACAGAAAGGGAATAAAACTGATCTTATTGCACATACTGGCTGCACTCCTTTGGTTTTGTACAAGTGCCCTCTGAATTCAGCCATAGGATGTTAATGAACTGAGTATCCAAGCATATTTGTAAGAGCCAGGGCTTAGGCCACCTGAAAGTATCTCATATCTCCTTTTGGCAAGTTTGCACATTTTCTTACAAATAGAGCTTCTTTCAAATTCTGCTATACAATGAGTTCATGTGGGGACAGACATTCCTTACTCAATACCACGCCTTTTCGGAGACTTTAAAGGCTGGATATGCTTACCTTGTTCATAGAACTTATGGTGTCAAGTGTTCCTCTAAGATTGATTTGCATTTATGTAAGCCCTGATATAACTTAAATACTTAAACTAATCTTTTGTAGGGGGGTTGGCAGGGGCGGGGAGGGGATTCCACCTGAACTGCAAAAGCTATGACCTGCTATGCCATACTGAAATATAAAAAAATCTATAGTCACATTACAGGTTTGGAATATATGCTTAATAATGCATTTCTGGGAGGCTCAAAGGTTTAGCTTAGCTCTACCACTTGGTTTACAATTTCCATCTCCTTTTCCCTCCCTTTTTTCCTTCCTCAACTCAAGCATGACACTTGCCTTGATTAATAGCCAGATATGGTTGATTTAAAAAAAAGAAAAATGGTTTGCAGCCTTCCATTTCCTCTCCCAACAAACATTTTATGTATGTGCAGTTTTGCTCTGATATGTTTTTTGAGGTTTATGAGAAAAGGTAAGGCTAAGCAATCCCTGACTTGTAAGAACGTAGAATTTTGGGTAGAACAGCAAAAAAAGAAGAGTCATCTACTTCAGACAGTCACTTGCCTGAAATTTCTCCAGGACTCTGACAACCACACACTAGAATTAAGCATCAGTCTGTTGTCACTGCCATTGATTCCAATGACTGATGGCAAGTCATCCATGAGAAAGCCAAATAACTGGTCCCAATTGTATCAGTGTCTGAGAAAGATATGATTATGACATAGTTTATTGGATGTTGGAGCCATAACATGAAGGAAAATCATAGGAAACATTAAATTGGAAAGTTGAAAACTTTCCAAGAATCCAAAACATTTGCTGTAACTGTGAGTCCTGTTTTCTACCATTAAAACTAGCATAAAGCACACTAATATTAATAAAAAGTATAGCACTTTAAAAATAATTGTAATAATGACACTGAGTAAAATATTGAAAGCTTACTTTGTGCCAGTCACCAGGCAAAGTGCTTTCCATATATTACTTATTCCCTTTTAGTCTTCAGGCCAACCATATGCGATATTATCTCCATTTTACAGATAAGGAAACTAAAGAATCGAACATCTAATTAATAGCTAATTAATATTATTACTAAGTATTTATGACAATAGCAATAACAATAATAAACACTATTTTAAGGAGTTTACATATATTACCCAATTTAATCTTCCGTAACAAGAGACTAAAATATGTTCTAGAATTAGAAACTGTACACATGAGGAAACTGAGGCACAGAAATGTTAAATAAATTTCCAAAGGATACTCAGCAAATAAATGGTAGAGCTGGGATTTGGACTCAGGCACTTGACTTCATAATCTCCCCAGAAGCAAAGTATAAATGAATGTAGATATTATTCATCAAAACCTAACTCATGGGGACCCAAGATGGCACAGTAGTTAGTGGAAGCTACACTAACCTATGTCCAGGATCAATCTAGAATTACAACTAAATTATAGAGAAATCATCCTGAATAACCGACTGGACACTAGTTAGAGAGAAGCCTTATAGACCATGATCAGGTGGAAGAAGCCATATCACCACAACATGACTGGTAGGGAGTGTGGAGGATGTGCAAGAGGATTGGCTGGGCTCCCACTGATAGCTGCTGAAGTTCCAGAGGGATATTTCAATGGCTGGGGGGTTCCCCCTGAGACGTGTGGGGCCTAATCCCCAAGATGGGCTCTCCAGCCTATAACACCAGAGCCAGGAAAAGAACCCAGATAACATCCAGCTGTGAAAAGCAGCAAGGTTTCTGTCTGCCAGGGAGAAACGGCCAGGGACACAAAGAGCCTCCTAAAGGACCAATGCACAAAATTTTGTTTACAGCCATTTACCCTGGGCTCTGGCAGAGGGAGGGAAAAGTGGACTAAAGACATGTGAGGAGACTCTGGGGCTGGTGCTCTGGAGAAAGAATGAAGGAACAGATGCCAGGATTACTGTGCTGAGTCATTCCCCAACTCAGAGGCCAGCCTTCTCAGCCAGAGCACTCCCCTCCAAGTGGCATCAGCCTGAGAAGAAGCAATAGCCCCACCCACAGGAATTATTCTGCCCCACCTTGCTGAGCTTAAGCTTGGCTGATAAGTATAGCTTGAGGTTATATCAATGATTAGTTTAAGTTCTGAGACTTTAGCTGAAGCTCCCCTGGGCCCAGTGCTGATAAAGCCAGCCTTGGCACACACGCAGCCTGATTCTTTCTGCACACACACAGACCCAGCAGATGGAGCCACACATTGTAGATCACTGATAGCTCCAAACAGGTTGCCCAGAGTCAGTAACAAGCATCATCTGACAAAGACCTACACCAGAGTATTTGTAAATCTATCTAATACATAGAAACAAATACAAAGAAACATCCAAAATGGGAAGACAAAGACCCCAAATGAAAAAACAAGAGAATTCTGGAGAAGAAGAACTAAATGAAATGGACTCACACAACTTTTCAGATAGAGAGTTGAGGGTAATGATTATAAGAATATTCAACAGCATGAAAAAAAGTACCAGTTAGAAATAAAGAATGCAATATCTGAAATAAATAATACACTGGAAGGAATAAAGAGTAGGGTAGATGATCCAGAGGATCGAATCAGTGATTTGGAAGACAAGGTACAAAAAACACTCAGACAGAGCAGCAGAAAGAAAAAAGAATTATAAAAAAATGAAGAGAGCTTAACAAACATGTTAGACAACATGAAGCATAACAACATTCACACCATGGGAATACCAAAAGGAGAAGAGAGTGAGCAATGTATTGAGAATCTATTCAAAGAAATAATGACCAAAAACTTCCCTAATCTGAGAAAGGAAAAAGATACATGAGTCCAGGAAGCTCAGGGACTCCCAAATAATCTGGACCCAAAGAGGTCTGTACATAGACACATCATAAGTAAAATGGCAAGGCTTAAAGATAAAGAGAGAATCATAAAAGTCACAAGAGAAAAGCAGGCAATTACATATAAGGGAACACCAATTAGACTGTCATCTGATCTATTAAGAGAAACATTTTAGGCTACAGGGGAATGGCATGAAATATTCAAGGTGATGTAAAACAAGGACCTACATCCAAGGCTACTTTACATAGCAAGGCCATCATTTAAAATTAAAGAAGAAATACGGAGCTTCCCAGACAAGAAATAGCTAAAGAACTCTGTTAACAGCAAACCAGTGCTGCAACAAATGTTAAAGAGATTGCTTTAAGAAAAAGAAGAAAAAGAGGAAAAAAAAACAGAGAAAAATAGTCTTACTATAAAATGACACTAAATATGTGTCTGTCAATAATCACATTAAATGTAAATGTTTTAGATGTTCCAACCAAAAGACATAGGGCAGTAGAATACTTAAGAAAACAAGATCCATATATGCTGTCTCCAAGAGACCTACCTCAGATTGAAAGATACACACACACTAAAAGTAATGAGATGGGAAAAGATATTTCATGCAAATGAAAAGGGAAAAAAAGCTGGGGTAGCAGTATTTATATCCAACAAAATAGACTTTAAAATCAAGGCTATAGTAAGAGACAAAGAAGAACACTAGATAATGATAAAGGGAACAATCCAAGCAGAAGATGTAACCCTAGTAAACATTTATGCACCCAACATAGGAGCAAATCTTGATGGACATAAAGGGAGAGATCAACAGAAATACATCATAGTTGGGGATTTTAACACCCCATTGACTTCAATGGGTAGAACTTCCAGACAGCCTTAAATGACACAGTAGGTCAAATGAATTTAATTGATATCTTCAGAGCTTTTCACCCCAAAGCAGAAGAATATACATTCTTTTCAAGTGCAAATGGAACATTTTCTAGGGTAGACATGTTAGGACACAAAACAAGTCTCAATAAATTTAGGAAGATTGAAATCATGTCAAACATCTTCTCTGACCACAATGCTATAAAACTAGAAATCAATCACAAAGACATGGGAGCTAAATAACATGTTATTAAACAATGAATGGGTTAGCAACAAAATCAAAGAAGAAGTGAAAAGACACTTTGATAACCATTCTGACCGATGTGAGGTGCTATCTCATTGTGGTTTTAATTTGCATCTTGCTGATGGCTAATGATGTTGAGCATCCTTTCATAAGTCTATGGGCCATGTGTATGTCCTCCTTGGAGAAGTGTTTGTTCAGGTCCTATGCCCATTTTTTAATTGGGTTGTCTGTCTTCCTGGTGTTGAGATGTGTAAATTCTTTATATACTTTGGAGATCAATCCCTTGTCTGAGGTATCATCGGCAAATATGTTTTCCCATATGTTTGGTTCCCTTTTCATCTTGCTGATGTTTTCTTTTGCTGAGCAGAAACTCTTTAGTTTGATGTAATCCCATTTGTTTATTCTTTTCTTTATTTCATTTGCCTTAGGAGATATATTGGCGAAAATATTGCTAAGTGGGCTATCTGAAATTGTAATGCCCATGTTTTCCTCTATGATTTTTATGGTGTCACTGCTTACATTTAAGTCTTTTATCTATCTTGAGATTATTTTGGTGTATGGTGTAATTTGGTGGTCTAGTTTCATTATTTTTTTTGCGTGTCCCTGTCCAATTCTCCCAGCACCATTTCTTGAAGAGGCTATTTTCACTCCATTTTATGTTCCTTCCCCCTTTGTCAAATATTAATTAACCATATAGACCTGGGTTTATTTCTGGACTCACTATTCTGTTCCATTCATCTATATGTCTGTAATTATGTCATTACCAGAGTGTTTTGATTAAAGTGATCTTGTAATATAGTTTGATATCAGGTATTGTGATTCCTTTTACTGTGTTCTTCTTCTTCAAGATTGCTGTGGCTATTTGGGGTCTTTTTTGGTTCAATATAAATTTTTGAAGTATTTGTTCTAGGTCTGTGAAATATGTCATTGTTATTTTAATAGGGATTGCATTGAACCCATAAATTGCTTTAGGTAGTATGGACATCAACAAATCAACAAACAACAAGTGCTGGTGAGGATGTGGAGAAAAGGGAACCCTATTGCACTATTGGTAGGAATTCAGACCAGTGCAGCCACTATGGAAAACAGTACAGAATTTCTTCAAAAAACTAAAAATGGAACTGCCTTTTGATACAGCAACTCCATTGCTAGGATTATACCTGTAGAACCCTGAAACACCAATTCAAAAGAACCTATGCACCCCTTTGTTCACAGCAGCACTATTTACAATAGCCAAATGCTGGAAATAGCCTAAGTGTCCATGTGTAGATGAGTGGATCAAAAAACTGTGGTACATTTACACAACAGAACACTATTCAGCAGAAAGAAAGAAGGAACTCTTATCATTTGCAGCAACATGGATGGAACTGGAGATAATTATGCTTAGCAAAATAAGCCAGGCAGCAAAAGACAAATACCATATGATATCGCCGAATACAGGAAACTAATGAACAACACAAACAAATGAGCAAAATAGAACCAGAGGCATGTAAACAAGAAGCAGACTGACAGTGACCAGGAGGAAGATGGGAGGAAAAGGGAGGAACAGGGGAAAAGAAGGGGAAGGGTCTAGTCAAGGAACTAGTATAAATGACCCTGGACATAGAAAATGTGAAGAAGAGGTGTGCAGGGTGGGAGGGAGCAATGGGGGGCAAAGTGGGAAAACTGTAATATAAAACAGTAAATAAAAAAAAAAACAAAACCAACAAATTAAAACCACACACACAAAAAAAGACACCTTGAAACAAATGAAAATGAGGACACAACAATCCAAAATTGTGGGACACTGGAAAAACAATCCTAAGGAGGAAATTGATAGCATTATAGGCCTATCTCCAAAAAAGAAAATTTTTAAGCTCAAATAAATATCTAAGTTAAAGGAACTTGAAAAAACAACAAACAAAGCTCAAAATAAGTGAAATAAAGGAATTAATAAATATCAGAGCAGAAATAAATTAATAGAGTAAAACAATACAAAAGATCAATAAATCCAAGAGCTTTTTCTTTGGAAAGATAAACAAGATTGATAAACCTTTAATCAGACTCATCAATGAAAAAATAGAGAGGACCAAAATAAATAAATATTAAATAAAAGAGGAGAAATAACAACTGACACCAAAAAATACAAAGGATTGTAAGAAAATATTTTGAACAACTACATGCTAATAAACTAGACAACCTGAACTTAATGGATAAATTCCTAGAAACATACAGTCTTCCAAAACTAAATCAGGAAATATCAGAGCATCTGAACAGACAGATTACACCTAATGAAATTGAAGCAGTAATAAAAAATAAATAAAAAACTCTCCAAAACAAAAGCTGGATCAGATGGCTTCACAGGTGAATTTTACCAAACATTCTGAGAAGAACTACTATCTCTCCTTCTCAAACTATTTCTCAAAATTCAAGAGGCGGGAAGTCTCCCTAACTCATTTTACAAGGGCAGTATTATCCTAATTCTGAAACCATATAAAGACTCTATAAAGAAAGAAAATGTAGGCCAATATCCCTGATGAACATAGAAGCTAAAATCCTCAACAAAGTATTAGCAAACCAAATCCAGCAATGCATCAAAAAAATGATACCCTATGATCAAGTGGGATTTATTTTGGGAATGCAAGGTTGGTAAAACTTTCACAAGTCAATAAATGCGATTCACCACATAAATAAAATAAAGCATAAAACCCCATGCTTATATCAATAGATGCAAGAAAAGGAATTTGATAAAATCCAGCACCCATTTATGATTAAAACACTCAGCAAAGCGGGAATAGAGGGAACATACCTAAAGATAATAAAGGCCATATATGACAAACCCACTGCCAGCATCATACTCAATGGGCAAAAATAATGAGTGTTCCCCTTAAAGAACAAGACAGGGATGCCTGCCTTTACCTGTCTTATTCAACATAATACTGAAAGTCTTAGCCACAGCAATCAGACAAGAAGAAATAAAAGGCATCCACATTGTAAGGGAAAAATTAAAACTGACTTTATTTGAAGATGACACAATATTGTACATAGAGAACCCCAAAGATTCCACCAAAACATTACTAGAACTGATAAATGAATTCAGCAAAGTAGCAAGATACAATATTAATATCCAGAAATCAGTTGCATTTTTATATGCCAATAACAAACTAAGAGAAAAGGAAATTAAGAAAACAATCCCATTCACAATTGCTTAAAAAATATCTAGAAATAAACCTAACCAAGGATGTAAAAGACCTGTACTTGGAAAATTGTAAGACACTGAAGAAAGAAAGTGAACAGGATACAAATAAGTGGAAACACATACCATGTTCGTGGATAGGGAAGAATTAACATCATTAAAATATTCATGCTCCCCAAATCAATCTACAGATTCAACACAATTCCTATGAAGACTACAATGATGTATTTCACAAAACTAGAAAAAAATATTTCAAAATTTTATATAGAACCATAAAAGGCCCAGCACAGCAATAGTGATCCTGAGAAAGAAGAACAAAGTTGGAGGAATCACACTACCTAATATCAAACTATACTATTAGGTCATAGTAATAAAAATAGCCTGGTACTGGCATAAAAACAGACACATAGATCAATGGAACAGAATAGAGAGCCCAGGAATAAACCCACACCTTTATAGTCAATCAATATTTGACAGAGGAAGAAAGCACATACAATGAGCTAAAGATAGTTTACTAGGTGGGGATATCCAAGATGGCGGAGGAGTAAGTGGAAGCTACACTAACCTCCTCCCAGGACCAGTCTGGATTTGCAACTTAATTTTGGAGAAATCATCTAGAATAACCAACTGAACACTAGCTGGAGAGAAGTCTTATAACCACGGAGAGACAGAAAAGGTCGCTACATCACAACTTGACTGGTAGGGAGTGCGGAGACGTGGAAGGGCTGGCTGGGCTCCCACGGGTGGCAGCTGAAGGGACTGAGAAACAGCTCAGCATCAAGGGATTCCCCCTGAGAAGGGCAGGGTCTAAACCCCCAGCTAGGCTTCCCAGCCTACAGCAACAGAGTGGAAAGTAAAATAGTATCAGCTATGAAAAGTGAAAAGCCACAGGGTTTCTTGCTAGCCGGAGAGAAACAGCAGGAGAAAAAGAACTGTTAAGTGGATCACATACGAAAATATTTTGGCCACCACTTACCCTGGGCTCAAGCGGAGGGAAGGAAGAGAGGACTGGAGACACTTGGGGAGAATTTGGCACGGTGGCTTTGAAGGGAGAACTGGAGGAGCAGCCGACTGGGTCCCAGTGCTGACTCATCCCCAGTGCTGCGGGTGGACCATTCCCCTCCAAGTGGCGTCAGCATGAGGGGAAGCAAAAGCCCTGCCTACAGGAATTAAGCTCCCACACCCACGGTCCTTAAGGCTGATGGCTAATCACAGATTGAATAGATTATCAACTAAAGGAGACAGATAAAGGAAGTAGATCCCTGGACGTCTCCAACAGGCTGCCTAGGCCCAGACTGGTACAGGATCTGACGCCACCAGGGGCAGATCCAGGAAGTGCAGATCATTCTAAGAAGCACCAACAAACAATAGGAGTCACAAAAATGGGGAGACAGAGAAACAACCTCCCATCAAAAGGAAAGGTAGAATCCCCAGAAAGAGTGCTTAATGAAATAGAGGGGAGCGAACTATCAGATATGGAATTCAAAACATGGATTATGGAGAAGCTGAATGAGCTCAACGGAAACTACAAAGAACTCCAGGGAAACTAGGAGGAACTCCAGAAAAACTACAAGGAACTCACAGAGAATTACATGAGCATGAAAAAGGACATAGAAGCTATCAATAAGAGCCAGGAGGAAATGAAGACTACGATCTCTGAATTGAAGAACACAGTAGAAGGAATTAAAAGCAGACTAGAGGAAGCAGAAGATCGGATCAGCGAGCTGGAGGACAACCTACACAAAAACTCCCAGGCAATGCAACAAAATGAAAAAAGACTGAACAAGACTGAAGAGGTTCTAAGACACCTGCAGGACAACATGAAACGTAATAATATCCGTATCATAGGAATTCCAGAAGGAGAAGAAGAAGAGCAAGGGATAGAAAACCTCTTTGAAAAACTAATGACAGAAAACTTCCCTCACATGAGGAGAGAAAGAGTCACGCAAGTCCAGGAAGCACAGAGGGTCCCAATGAAAATGAACCCCAACAGGCCCACCTCAAGACACATCATAATTAAAATGGCAAGATTCAAAGACAAAGAGAGGATCCTAAAAGCAGCAAGAGAGAAACAACTAATAACATACAAGGGAGCTCCAATCAGGCTATCATCAGATTTCTCAGCAGAAACACTACAAGCCAGAAGGGAATGGCAAAAAATATCCCAAGCAATGAAAAACAAAGGCCTACAATCTAGAATACTATACCCAGCAAAGCTCTCATTCAAAATGGAGGGTGAAATAAGGAGCTTCCAAGACAAAAGAAGGCTAAAAGAATACATCTCCACCAAACCAGCAATGCAAGAGATGCTAAAGGGTCTGCTCTAAGAAGATAAAGAAACAGAGAGAGACAGAGAAGAACATGAGTACAAAGGGGAAAAATGACAATGAATAAGTACTTATCAGTAATAACCTTAAATGTAAATGGATTAAACGCTCCAATTAAAAGACAGAGGGTAGCTGAATGGATTAGAAAGAATGACCCACATATATGCTGTCTACAAGAGACCCACCTTAGAACAAAAGATCTACACAGACTGAAAGTAAAGGGATGGAAAAAAGTATTTCAAGCAAATGGACATGAAAAAAAAGCCGGGGTAGCAATAATTACATCAGACAAAACAGACTTCACAGCAAAGTCCATAAAAAGAGAAAAAGAAGGGCATTTCATAATACTTAAGGGAAAAATCCATCAAGAAGATATAACCCTTATGAATATATATGCACCCAACTTAGGAGCACCCAAATATATAAGGAAAATTTTGAAAGACTCCAAGAAAGATATAGACAGCAACACACTCATAGTAGGGGACTTTAACACCCCATTGTCAACAATGGACAGATCTTCAAAGCAAAGAAACACCAAAGATATTGAGGCACTGAACAACACTCTAGATCAAATGGACTTAGTCAATATATATATAGAAGTTTTCATCCCAAAGAAGCAAAATATACATACTTCTCAAGTGCACATGGAACATTTTCAAAGATAGACCACATGGTAGGACACAAAACAAGACTTAACAAATCCAAGAAAATTGAAATTATATCAAGCATCTTCTCAGATCACAATGGCTTAAAATTGGAAATCAACCTCAAGGAAAAAACTCAAAAACATTCAAACTCATGGACAATGAATAACATGCTATTAAATAATGAATGGGTTAACAATGACATCAAGGAAGAAATAAAAAAGTTTCTGGAAACTAATGATAATGAACACACAACAATCCAAAACCTATGGGATACAGCGAAAGCAGTCCTAAGAGGAAAGTTCATAGCAATACAGGCCTACCTAAAAAAGCTAGAAGAATATCTAATAAAAAATTTAACCCTACAGCTACAAGAACTAGAGGAAGAACAACAAGCAAAGCCCAGATCAAGTAGAAGAAAGGAAATCATCAAGATCAGGGCAGAATTAAATGACATAGAGTCTAAACTAACAATTCAAAAGATCAACAAAAGTAGGAGCTGGTTCTTTGAAAAGATAAACAAAATTGACGAGCCTTTAACCAGGATCATCAAGAAAAAAAGAGAGAGGACCCAGATAAATAAAATCAGAAACGAAAGAGGAGAAATCACAACTGATACCACAGAAATACAAAGGATTATAAGAAATTATTATGAACAATTGTATGGCAAGAAATTTGACAACCTAGAGGAAATGGACAAATTCCTGGAAACCTATAGTCTTCCCAAACTGAATCAAGAAGAAGCAGAAAGTCTGAATAGACCAATAACAGCTAGTGAAATTGAAGCAGTAATCAAAAAACTCCCAGTACACAAAAACCCTGGACCAGATGGCTTCACAAGTGAATTCTACAAAACATTTAGGAAAGAACTAACTCCTATCCTCCTCAGACTATTCCAAAAGATACAAGAAGAGGGAAGACTGCCAAACTCATTCTATGAAGCCTACATAACCCTAATTCCAAAACCAGGTCAAGACACAACAAAGAAAGAAAACTACAGGCCAATATCGCTGATGAACATAGATGCTAAAATCCTCAACAAAATATTGGCAAACCGGATCCAGCAACACATTAGAAAGATCATACACCACGATCAAGTAGGATTCATCCCAGGGATGCAAGGATAGTTTAATATTTGCAAATCAATAAACGTAACACACCACATAAACAAAATGAAAGACAAAAACCACATGATAATATCAATAGATGCAGAAAAAGCATTTGATAAAGTACAACACCCATTTATGATAAAAAAAACTCTCAGCAAAATGGGAAGAGAGGGAGCATACCTCAACATAATAAAGGTCATATATGAGAAACCTAAAGCCAACATCATACTCAATGGGCAAAAACTGAGAGCATTCCCCCTGAGATCAGGAACAAGACAAGGATGTCCGCTCTCTCCACTCCTATTCAACATAGTCTTGGAAGTTCTAGCCACCGCAATCAGACAAGAAAGAGAAATAAAAGGCATCCAAATTGGAAAAGAGGAAGTAAAACTGTCATTATTTGCAGATGACATGATAGTGTACGTAGAAAACCCTGTAGACTCCACAAAGAAACTACTCAACCTAATAAGTGAATTCGGCAAAATAGCAGGATACAAAGTCAATATTAAGAAATCAAAGGCATTTTTATACACCAACAATAAAAACTCAGAGATAGAAACTGAAAGAAAAATCCCATTTACCATAGCAACAAGAAAAATAAAATACCTAGGAATAAACTTAACCAAAGAGGTAAAAGACCTGTACTCAGAAAACTACATAACACTGAAGAAAGAAATTAAAGCAGATACAAATAAATGGAAGCATATACCATGCTAATGGATGGGAAGAATCAACATCATTAAAATGTCCATACTACCCAAAGCAATTTATAGATTCAATGCAATCCCTATTAAAATACCAGCAACATATTTCACAGACCTAGAACAAATACTTCAAAACTTTATATGGAATCAAAAATGAGCCTGAATAGCCACAGCAATTTTGAGGGAGAACACAGTAGGAGGAATCACAATACCTGATATCAAACTATACTACAAGGCCATGGTAATCAAAACAGTCTGGTACTGGCATAAAAACAGACATATAGATCAATGGAACAGAATAGAGAGCCCAGAAATAAACCCAGGTTCATATGGTCAACTAATATTTGACAAAGGGGCAAAGAACATCAAATGGAGTGAAAAGAGCCTCTTCAACAAATGGTGTTGGGAGAACTGGACAGGGACATGCAAAAAAATGAAACTAGACCACCAACTTACACCATACACCAGAATAAACTCAAAATGAATCAAAGACTTAAATGTAAGCCATGATACCATAAAAGTCCTAGAGGAAAACATAGGCAGGAAAATTTCAGATATCCCATGTAGCAACTTTTTCACTGATATATCTCCTAAGGCAAGGGAAATAAAGGAAAGAATAAACAAATGGGACTACATCAAACTAAAAAGTTTCTGCTCAGCTAAAGAAAACATCAGCAAGATGAAAAGAAAACCAGACATATGGGAAAATATATTCGCCAATGACATCTCAGACAAGGGATTGATCTCCAAAATATATAAAGAACTCATACGACTCAACACCAAGAAGACAGACAACCCAATTAAAAAAATGGGCAAAGGACCTGAACAAACACTTCTCCAAAGAAGACATACAGAGGGCCCATAGACATATGAAAGTATGCTCAACATCACTAGCCATCAGAGAGATGCAAATAAAAACCACAATGAGATACCACCTCATACCAGTCAGAATGGCCATCATCAACAAATCAACAAACAACTTGTGCTGGAGAGGATGCGGAGAAATGGGAACCCTGGTGCATTGCTGGTGGGAATGCAGACTGGTGCAGCCACTATGGAAAACAGTTTGGAATTTCCTCAAAAAACTAAAAATGGAACTGCCTTTTGAACCAGCAATTCCATTGCTAGGATTATATCCGAAAAATCCTGAAACACCAATTCAAAAGAACCTATGTACCCCTATGTTCATAGCAGCACTATTTACAATAGCCAAGTGCTAGAAACAACCTAAATGCCCATCTGTAGATGAGTGAATCAAAAAACCGTGGTACATTTACACAATGGAGTTCTATGTAGCAGAAAGAAAGAAGGAACTTCTACCATTTGAAACAACATGGATGGAACTAGAGAGAATAATGCTTAGTGAAATAAGCCAGGCAATGAAAGAAAAATACCTTATGCTGTCACCTATTACAGGAAACTAATGAACAACACAAACAAATGAGCAAAATTGAACCAGAGCTATGTAAACAAGAAGTAGACTAACAGTAACAAGGGGGGAGGTGGGAGGGAGAGAAGGGGGTAAGAAGGGAAAGGGTCAAGTCAAAGAACATGTATAAATGACCCAACGGCCATGGGCAACTGAGTGGGGACTGAATGTGGGGGAGGGAGGGGCAGGGTGCAGGGAAGCAAGAGGGGGAAAAAAGTGAGACAACTCTAATGGAAAAACAAATAAAAAAAATTTTTTAGTGAGGGAAAAATGAAAATATGAAGAATGGAAATGCCAGTTCAGTGAATATTAGGTCAAAGATTTTCCTTCACGTTGTATATTTTTCTCCCTATTTGATCTCTCCAGAGTTTGGCATTCTAAACAAGTAAGTAATGACTTAAGTTTCTTTGCATAGACCTAATAAGACCAGTTGTTAATAGAGGTTCCTTTTTTTTTGACCAAGTCTTTGACTGGAATGTCAAGCCTAAAGAATACATACTTGGGCTCAAGTTGTTAGCAAAAAGCCCTGAGGAACTGGGAATGACTTTCAAAGGTAATAAAAACCCGCGAGATAAAAGGCCTGCTACCATGGTTGGTTGGGCGGTCCACAGCAATCTCTCCAGGGAAGGAACGAAGGTTGTTTTCCTGAAAGATGGCTAGAAGGGACCTTAAGGCACAATGGAAAACCAGAAAGACTTGGAAAGGACAGGTGTGTACAGGCAAGGATGAATGCCAGGTATGTGGCCCAGCTTCTGTGCCCTGAAGAGCAGACTGAGGGTCACCCTAAATGTTCCTTGGGTAAGTTCCAGCAAAGCAGAACTAAAGTTCATAAGTGATCATTTGCTGCTCTTGTTATGTTTATGCAAATGAACAGGATAAATTAAAAATGGACTTAATGTAGTCCCTTTAAAGACAAGGAGGGTAATCTTAGGGAGAAAAATCATTATTCAAGGAAAATCACAATGATCAGTAGTAGACTGTAAAGTAGGTCAGCTAACCGTCTTAAAAGTTTCTTCTCATTTAAAATATGGTTTCACTTGAAAATTAAGCCATGTCTGTGATATCACCAAAGAGATTCAAGTTGCAGACAAGTAGAATGTCAAGTGCCTTGCAACTGGATGTCTTCCCAATAAGACAGTCTTACAGATTTAGAGACTTGTTTGTTGGTTATGTTACATAAATTAACATGTGTTTTCTGTTTTCAAAGAGCATAAGCCTATGACTGCATTACCTGAATGATTGTCTGTACGCGTAAGCCTCACTTAATCCTCTCTGCAGCGCTGCCTCCTGAGACTCAACGGTTTGGCTGAACTAAATGGCTGGTTGGTAAAGAATGGGGTGGTCTGTGGGCTTCACTTTAAAACTGGTTTCTCTTTTCTATCCTAATGGCTTGGACAGGAAGGGCCCAGAGGTCTGAGAGGGGGGAAACATAAACTATTTCCCTCAGCCCAAACTAAATATAATGGGCAAAAGGGTTTTGGACAGGCGAGATGTGCCTAGCACACCTTCCTCCAAAGAAGCCCTTTTTTTTTTTTTTTCCCTAATGTGGAACATTGAAAAATTAATCCCTGCCTTTTGTCATCTGGTAGTTATGGATTGAATGATGTCTTTTAACCCTTTTTGCCAAATCTGTTGCCCCCAGAACACAACAAGGATGCCAGCCTGTTAAACCAAGCACGCCGTTGTCCGGAGACAGCCAACTGAGCTGGAGTCTGCACAATCCTTCCGCATGTGGGAAGGCCACCCTCCCCTCCACACCCCCACTATTATTAGGGTTTTATGGACCCAAGGGTAGGTAAGACGACAACCATTTCCAGCTTGAAGCAGCTAGAGGAGCTTGAGACCTTCGCGCATTGTCCTTTACAAGATTACAAAGGGTCTTAATATTTGAGAGGGAGGGATAGTTATTTTTTACGAACCATGGATATGGACTTGGGGGGGGTGCTTGGGGGGGGATTGCTGGGGGAGGGAGATGCTGGGTTTAGGGGAGTAAAGGGGAGAAAATTGGAACTATTGTAACAATATAATCAATAAAGAAAAACTGGGGGAAAAGAAGATAATTTACTCAACAAATGGTGCTGGGAACGTTAGACAAATACATGCAGAAAAAAACAAAACCAGACCACCTTCTTATACCACACACAAGAATAAATTCAAAATGGATTAAAGACTTAAATTTAGACCCAAAACTATAAAAATCCTAGAATAAAATATAACATCAAAATCTTGGACGTTGCTCATAGCAATATTTTATCAGATGTATCTCCCCAGATAAGAGAAATAAAAGAAAAAAAAATAAATGGGGCTACATCAAACTAAAAAGGTTTGCACAGCAAAGGAAAATATCAACAAAATAAAAAGACAACCCAGAGAATGGGAGAACATTTTCATTGACACATCTAATAAGGGGTTAATATCCAAAATTTATAAAGAACTGGCAAAACTCAACATCAAAAAAACAAACAACCCAATTAAATATAAGCAAAGGACCTGAATAGATACCATCCCAAAGAAAACATACAGATGGCCAATAGACACATAAAAAGATGTTCAGCATCACTAATCATCAGAGAAACACAAATTAAAACCACAATGAGAATAGAAGCTTCAAATTAGGAACTGAATGTGCTAAGAAAACTAGGAAACAAAGAGCCTTCTGAGAACAACAAATGTCACATACAAAGATCAGGTCTAATGGGTTGGTGTTCTAGAGGAGTATCAAATAATTTTCTGTTAAGGGGACATAGCATGGGATAGAGAAGCTATGGGTAAGACCAGAAAAACACAGAACTTTTCACATTTGTGTCAAGAAAACAATAGATATATGGTAGCTATTTTATTAATAATGATGCTAATAGTTAATTTATTAAACACTTACTATGTTGCAAGCACTGTGCTATAAACTTTAGTCTTTTTCTTATTAGCATAATTAATCTGCTACTACAAAACAAATACATTTTTCAAAACAAAAAAAATTTATGAGAAGAGTAGCAATGTTTTACATTTTTAAAAAAATATGCTTTATTGATTATGCTGTTACAATTGTCCCAATTTCTTTTCCCTTTGTTCCCCTCCACCCAGTGACACCCCTCCCTACAGTTGTCCCCACCCACCTTGGTCCATGCCCATTGGTTGTGTATATAGTTCTTCTCAACATCTTCCTGTATACTCCACTCTCTCCTACTATGCTTCTTAATTCCTGTACCATCTCCCTCCCTTTCCCCCATTCCCCCTACTTGTTACCTCCCCTTATAATGTTCACCATACCTATAATTCTTTTCCCACTCTCATTGCCTACTTAGTTTGCCTTTGTTTCTGTTCCCTAGCTTCTGTTGTTGGTTGTTGTTATACAGTTTTCATTTTTTAAAATATATTTTATTGATTATGCTGTTACAGTTGTCCCAATTTCTCTTCCCTCTGCTCCCCTCCACCCGGTGGCACCCCTCCCTCCAGTTGTCCCTGCCTTTTAGTCCATGTCCATTGGTTGTGCATATAGTTCTTCTCAACCACTTCCTGTCTATTCCATTCCCTCCTATTATGCTTCTCAATTCCTATACCATCTCCCTCTCTCTCCCCCTCCCCACTCCCTGTTGACCTCCCTCCAGTATTTTCTCCATACCTATAGTTCTTTTTCTACTCTCATTGCCTATTTAGTTTGTCTTTGTTTTGATTCCCTAGCTTCTGTTGTTGGTTCTTGTGATGCAGTTTTCATTTTAATGTTCATTGTTTTGATCTTCCTTCTTCTAAACCAGTCCCTTTAACATTTCATATAACAGTGGTTTGGATCTAATGAACTCCTTCAGTTTTATTTTGTCCTGGAAGCACTTTCTCTGCTCTTCTATTCTGAATGACAATTTCACTGGATAGAGTATTTGTAGCTGTAGATTTTTGATTTTCATTATTTTGAATATTTCTTGCCAGTCCCTTCTTGCCTGCAGGTTTTCCCTTGAGAAGTCAGCTGATAGTCTAATTGGGACCCCTTTGTACATGATTCTTTTCTTCTCTCTTGCTGCTTTTAAGATTCTCTCCTTATCTTTAACTTTTGACAGTTTGATTATAATGTGTCTTGGTGTGGTTCTCCCTGGGTTCAATTTTTCTGAAACTCTCTGTGCTTCCTGGATCTGTAAGTCTATTTCCTTCCCCAAGTTCGGGAAGTTCTGCTTCATTATTTTTTCACACAATTTTTCAATTTCTAGTTCTTCTTCTTCGCCCTCTGGCAATCCTATTATTTGAATGTTTGATCTATTATAGCCATCCCAGAGGTTTCTGATCCTCTCATCACTTTCCTTACTTTCTGTTTCCTCTCTATGTTCCGGTTTGTTGATTTGACCTCTGGATTTTATTTCCTCACCACTTGTCTCATATGTGTTTTCATTCATTTCAGTATGAGTGGCTTCCTTTTCTTCCCTGTCCTGTTCCAAATCTTTTGTTAATTCTGTAAGCCAGCTTATAACCATAGCTCTGAACTGAGCATTTGAAAAGTTTTTTATTTATTCATCTGTCAGGTTCTTCATCTGCTGCCTGGTGAGCTGCATCACCAGGATTTCAATCGTTTTCTCCTTCATTTTGACAGATTTGTTTTGCTTTGCTTCCTGGGCAGGCTGTGGGGGGCGGAGCCCCATGTACTCGTCACTACCCAGTGACCTGCGGCAATCCCCAATGTTTTCGCCATGCTGTGGCGCTTCGTGTCGGGGCGGGGGTCCAAGATGGATTCCTGCCATTATTCTCCACTGGGAGACTGGGATCTGTCCTCCTGCCCTCTGGACCTCACCGTCCGATGCAATGGGGGGCTGCCTTTCCCTGCATTGGGGTCGCAAGCTGCCGGGGCTCGGCTGCAGCTGTGATTGCTCCCCCTGCTGCTCTTCCCACTGCTTCCACAAACAGCACTGCCCGACCTTTCCATTCCAGTTCTGATTTCACCCCTTCTACCCATCCAGGCGAGCACTGCTGGTTTATAACTTCATACTTTGGGTTTCCATGTAATTTTATTTTCTGGAATTTCTGGTTATCTTTTGTTTTGAGGTAGTTGTATTCCTTTCTAGTTGTAGAGGGAGACTGAGCATGTCCATCTAATCCTCCATCTTGGCCGAAAGTCCCACAGTTTTCATTTTAATGTTCATAGTTTTGATCCTCTTTCTCCTAAACAAGTCCATTTAACATTTTCTATAACAGTGGTTTGGGTCTGATGGACTCCAGTTTTACTTCGTCCTGGAAGCACTTTCTCTGCCCTTCTATTCTGAATGACAGCTTCAATGGGTAGAGTAATCATGGTTGTAGGCTTTTGCTTTTCATTACTTTGAATATTTCTTGCCAGTCCCTTCTTGACTGCCAAGTTTCTTTTGAGAAATCAGCTGAGAGTCTTATTGGGACCCCTTTGTATGTAATTCTCTTCTTCTCTGTTGCTGCTTTTAAGATTCTCTCTGTATCCTTAATTTTTGACATTCTGATTATAATGTGTCTTGGTGTTGTTCTCCCTGGGTCCAGTTTTTCTGGAACTCTCTGTGCTTCCTAGACCTGTAAGTCTATTTTTTTCCCCAAGTTCATAAAGTTCTGCTTCATTATTTTTACACATAACTTTTCAATTTCTAGTTCTTCTTCTTGACCTTCTGGCAACCCTATAATTCAGATGTTGGCCTGCTTATAGCTGTCCGATAAGGTTCTGAGTCTCTTCTCATTTTCCTCACTTCTTGTTTCTTCTTTCTGCCCTGGCTGACTGTTCTGTCCCTATGTTTCTATTTGTTGATTTGATCCCTGGTTTTCTTTCCCTCACCACTAGTTTCATATGTGTTTTTGTTCATTTCAGCAGGACTAGCCTTCATTCTTTCCCTGTCTCATTTAAGGTCTGCTGTTAGGTCTGTAAGCATTTTTATAACCAAAGCTCTGAACTGAGGCTCAGAAAAATATCCTATCTGCTGCTTTGTTAGATTAGACATTTGCTCTTTGGTCAGCTGCATGATTGGGATCTCTATCATGATGTGTGCCATCCTGACAGTTTTGTGCTTACCTTTGCTTCCTGGACAGCACTGTCACACCTCCTACTCTATAGGGGGTGTAGCCCCACGCACCCATCACAACCAAGTGACCCTTCTCACCGAACCATGGCACTTTGTGTGAGGTGGGAGTCCAAGATGGATTCCTGCCGTTCACTCTCTGCTGAGAGACCGGGAACCTCCTCCTCCATCCCTACCCCCTCTGGCCTCACAGTCCAAAGCAATGGGGGTCTGCCCTCCCCACATTGGAATTGCAAGCTGACGGGTCTGGGCTGTAGCCAAGGGTGCTCCCCAGGTGCTTCTTGCCTCCCCTTAAATACGGGTGCCTGTGCTTACCGCTGTCCCACCACTGCCACCGCCAGCACTGCTGCCGCCACCATCACAGCTTGGCCTCTCTGCCCCAGCTTTGCCCCTCCTACATGTCCAGACAAGCACCACTTCTTTATAACTTCATATGTTGGACTTCCATTTATTTTCTGGAACTTCTGGTTATTTCTGGTTTTGTGGTAGTTGTATTCCTTCTTAGTTTGGAGGGAGACAGTATGTGTCAGTTCTAGGCCTCCCTCTTGGCTGAAAGTCTCCTGTGTGTGTTTGCCTCTGTCATGTTTTACATTCTTGCTAAAATTTTTCTAAGCTTTATGTCATATAAGGGGCATATAACATTGTGTAAGTTAAAGGTATATACAGTATCATTATATCTATTGCCACATTAAGATTAGTTAACACATTAGTGGCCTCACAAGGTTACTTTTTTATTATTATTTTTTGTGTGTGGTAAGAACTTTTAGCAACTTTCAAGTATACAGTAGTCTTGTTAACTATAGTCACCATGCTGTTCGTTAGGTCCACAGAACCTATTCATCTTATAATCAGAACTTGGTACCATTTGACCAATGTCCCTATTCCTCCCACTCCTTTCTGCCCCTGGCAACCACCAATCTATTTTCTATTTGATTTTATTTTAGATTCCACACATAAGTGAAATCATATGGTATTTGTCTTTCTCTTATTTACTTCATTTAGCATATGCCCTCAAAGTTCATCCATGTTGTCACAAATGGCAAGATTTTCTTCTTTCTCATGACTAAATAATATTCCATCACATGTGTGTGTGTTTGTGTGTCAAATTTTACTTATTTGTGCATACATGAACACAATGCTGCAATAAACATGGGGGTGGAAGTTACATCATATACCTCTTTAAGATAGTGGTTCTATTTCCTTTGGATATATACCCAAAAGTAGAATTGTTGGTTCATATGACTATACTATTTTTAATTTCTTGAGAAACCTCCATTCTGTTTTCTCTAGCAGTTGTACCAATTTATATCCCTATCACAAATGTGGGAGCAAATTTGCATCCCACCCAAAGTCTGCATAGCCTTCAGTTCTGTCCCTCCAGGAAGTGTAGCCACAGGTGCACAGCAGCCATGGAGCACATCCTGGGGCCCACCTGGACAAGGAGCCGAGCCAGCAACCATGCCCAACTCTTGAGCATAACCTCTGGCCCCAGATAACTAGAGAGCCTAAACAATGATCCTGGCAGCCTTAGAGCCTAACCTGCAGTACCACCCAGCCACAAAACCCAGTCTACCACCCTGCCCTGCAGCAGAGTGTGGCATAGAGCTCTGCTCAATTGCTTAATATAGTCTGTGGCCTCATGCTAGTGACTCCATTCAATTAGAGAGCATAGCCTGCAGCCCCACTCAATCGGGGAGTCCAGAGAGTTACCCCTCCTGATTGCAGAGCTTAGCCATGACACCCTCCCCACTGACTTCACAGAATGCACAGTGGCCTCGCCCAACTAATACTTAAATAGCAAGCTCTGCCTGCTTATAGACACTACAAGCTGGCTTACTCAGTACCTCAAACTGAGCTGACAGGTGAAGGTCTTTTCCTGCCAAAACAAACCTATAAAATCTGTAAGAGGAAGCTCTTTACTCAAATGCACAGTTACCAATATAAGGGTACAAGGATCACAAAGAATTGTGTAAACATGACACTACAAAAGTAAACAGAGCTCCAGTAGCTGACCCTAATGCATTAAAGATTTATGAACTGACAAAGAATTCAGAATAATCCCTTTTTCCCACTTAAAATTTATTTTTTTGTTTATGCTATTACAGTTGTCCAAATGTTTCCCCTTTGCCCTCAGCCCCGTCTTCCCACAGTCAATCCCCACACCATTGTTCATGTCCATGGGTGATGCATATATATTCTTTGTCTAATCCCTTCACCTTTCAACTAGCCCTCCCTCTCTTCCCCTCTTACAGCTATCAGTTTGTTCCTTGTTTCTATGACTCTGATTCTATTTTGCTCATTTGTTTATTTTGTTCCTTAGATTACTGCTATAAGTGAGATCATTTGGTACTTGTCTTTCACTGACTAGCTTATTTCACTTAGCATAATATTCTCCAGTTTCATCCATGCTGTTGCAAAAGGTAAGAATTCCTTCTTTTTTACTGATGCATAGTATTTCATTATGTAAATGTACAACAGCTTTTTTATCCACTCATCTACTGATGGGCAGTTAGGCTGTTTCCAAATAATCCTTTTAAAGAGATTCAGTGAACTACAAGAACACACAGACAGACAACTAAATAAAACTAGGAAAGCAATGCATTAACAAAATGAGAAGTTTAACAACAACAAAAAAAAATGAAAAAATTAAAACCAGGCAGAAATCCTAGAACTGAAGAATACAATGATTGAAGAATTCAATAGAGAGCTTCAAGAACAGGAGAAAATCAGTGAATTTAAAGACAGATCATTTGAAATTACCCAGTCAGAGGAGGAAAAAAGAGGAAAAAATTATATATATATATATATATATATATATATGCATTATGGGGATTCTGGAAGAAAAGAAAGGGAAGGGGATAGAAAGTCAATTTAAAGAGATAATGAATGAAAACTTCCCAAATTTGGAGAGAGAAATTGATATCCAGATCCATGAAGCTCAAAGGATCCCAAACAAGTTAAACCCAAAAAAGGCTATATATTAAAGTACCATGTAAGCCTCACAGAAATCACAAAAGAAAACCTATAGTAGATATACAAAAAGTTGTGATAAAGAAGTCAAAACATATCCTCATAGGAAGACACTGAATTACAATAGAAGACAGGAAGAGAGGATACGAAGAACATAGGATCTACAACAGTCAGTAAACAATTAATAATAAATAATTACTTTAAATGTAAATGGATTAAATTCTTATATGTTGCAAATTCCTTTAATATCTGGTTTAAAAATATGGCTTATTCTAATATCTGCATCTGCATTACAAATGAGAACAAAACAAATGTAATATTTCCATTCACGCACTTACAGTCTACTGAAGGATACAGCCTGTCAACCATAATTATACCAATAACTTCCTAACTTCTACTGCAATGCCAGCAATAAAGGAAAAGCAGAGGATGCTGTGGGAATGCCAGACCAGGGGAACTGGTCTAGAGTGAGGAATCTGGAATTAGGTGATTTGAAGATACAACTACACTTCAGAAAAAAGGAAAAGCACATTTTCATATCTTAATTTAAATGTTCATTATTTTAAAAATAAAATTTACTACTAGGAAACTCACATTGAAGCAATCAGCTAGACAGATGAAAACTTTGGATTCAGGGCAGATTTATGTCCTATGAGCTAGCAATTAGATATGTGAAAGCATTCTTAAACCATAATGTGTCAAAACTTTGCAGGTTTTAAAGCAACACTGTCAGGCTGCAGAACATACAAAATTATCCAATTTTTTTATTACTCTCTGTGATTTATATGTTTTCAAAAGCAGGGTTTGAAAACTTTCCATTTTAGTTATTGCAGTCATGGAACAAATTGAAAACATTACATATTTTTACACTCTTAAAATTATATTAGCATCTTTCATGGGGACCAAATTTTATTAATATGTTCTTTTGGGGCATGAAATATTATTTTTTATTGACAATATTATGGTTATTTTTGGATTCTGGAACTGTGTAGTCAACTTCCTTCTGAATTCTCAGTCAGAAGCCGAGATAAATGAGCAGCCCTAAAATGTTGGGCTGGTAAGCACAATGCAAATTGGTGGGTTAAAATGAGTCTCTGCTACTTCCTGTCTCAAATCTAAACCTAGAAACCACCAATAGACTTTCAGAAGATCACTATAACCTAACTGACCATAAGATCCCAGCCCACCTTTGTAGTGCCAAAAGCTCTGATGTGATCAACAGAAACAGACAGAATAAAGAAGGCCTGACGACAGGCAAATCCCTAAAAGTCAAGTGGAATTTGGTCAAGTGAGCCCTTGACCTTTTTTTCTACTCTCACCAATGGGTAGCCTCTCTAACTCCCTCCTCCTTCTCCTCTCCCTCTTCCTCCTTCTCTTCTTGCTCTCACCCATCCTCCTCTAATGGGAAAACATTAGTGGAAGAGGAGAGAAAGAACCGAGGAAACAACTTGGAAAAAGGGAGAAAACATTTTCTTCCTCCAAATAGTATGGGATTTAAAGTCGGGGTTCAGTAATAAATAGTTTCTCTACTTTGTTGTCTTCATTGTTCCTTTCTGTTGTGACTAACACTGGAAGGAGTGGAACACAAAGCAACCTCTCCAAGAACCTCATCTTCCCGCCTATTCTCCCCACCCCCAACCAACTCATGAACTCTAATTTAAACGAATCCTGACACATTAATATAGAATCTAGACTTTGAGAGACTTCTATGAAACCAATCTTAGAGATGACTTACTTTTGAAAATAATAAGGTTTCAACGTGATAGAGGGTAAAGAGCTTTGTAATCAGAGACCTGACCCTCCCCAAACACTCCTCAAACTTACATAAACTTTGGTGAGTTACCTAACTTTCTGAAAGAGTTTTATCTATATAATTGGGGTGGAGGTAGTTAAAATATATTAGCTCAAATTCAGTTATTTCTCCTTGATTACAACTTTATTTGAAGCTAAGTATACTGTCAATAACTTTGTCATTGACAGTATACAGAATGCACTTAATTTAGTTTTTCAGAATTTTCAGTACAGTTTTTAGGAATGACTAATGCTTAAAGGTCTTCCTTCCTTTCTTCTCTCCCTCCCACCCTCCCTCCTTTCCTTCTTTCTTTCCTTCCTCCTTCCCTCCTTTTCTCTTGGAGGATAGAGTGGTCCAGAGAATATGCTCTTTTGTATTGTGGTGGACATATTCTAAAACTCCTTTGGGAGCTTTGGGATTAGGATTCTTGTACCATCTATTTATGTGAAAATATTTTAGTCCTTTATTTACAAAATGCCCAATTAAAACTTGATTCATCATAATTCAGCCTTCACATCAAAATTAGAAATGCATGGAGTAATCTATGTACTTCCCATTTAAAACTTACCTAAACTGCGAATAACATTCTTAATTGAGGGCTTTTTATAATCTAACACTGAATGCTTGCACTCCAGATATCTTTATAAGGCAGACATTTGCTTTACAAAGTAAAATAAACTAAATTCTGAGGTTTTCCGATAATTACTCTGTTCAGTAAGTGCCAAAGTTTCTAAACACACACAGACAAAATAGAGTGCTTGTCATTATTTTATACTTAATTTGTTCTGGTTTTTAGCCAAGATATGGAAGCAACCTAAGTGTCCATTGATAGATGAATGAATATAGAAAAGATGGTACATATATGCAATGGATTATTATTATTCACCCACTAAAAAGAATGAGATCTGCCATCTATAACAACATAGGTGGACCTAGAGGGTATTATGCTAAGTGGAATAAGTCAGACGAAGAAAGACAAATACCATATTATTTTACTTTATGTGGAGTCTAAAAAAGAAATAAATGAACAAACAAAACAGAAACATACTCATAGATACAAAGAACAATTTTATGATTTCCAGATGGGAAGGGGTTTTGGGGGTTAGATGAAAAAGGGGAAAGGATTAAGATGTGCAAATTGCCAGTTATAAAAACAGTCATAAGGATATAAAGTACAGCCTGGGGAATATAGTCAATAATATAATAACTATGTATGGTGTCAGATGGGTACTGGATTTATTGGGGTGATCACTTCATAAGATATATAAATATCTAATCTCTATGCTGTACATTTGAAACTAATAAAACATTGTGTGTCAGCCATAATTGAAAAATAAAAAATATTTTTTAAATATAATCATATGACTTTAATATTCTAGCAGTTTAACCACTTTTATGAGTTCATTAGTGTACTTTAATTGCATCTTTCTCCCCCATGCCTTTACTCCCTCTCTTTCTTCTATGTTTTTAAAAAAGTCTTAGTCTATATATATTTTCAAACAATTTTTTTGCAACAATGTATTAAGTATTTAGAATAATAACAAAAATAAAATAGTACACCTGAAAAGATAACAAAATCAGTATAGGCCTAAGAAGGAAAAAAAGAATATACTTCTCTATTTTACCTCAAGTACACACTTCATTTTTATTTTATTTACATCAAAATCAACAATTTTACTCATATGTAACCATATAGCGAGTCCATCATCAGAACGGAAAAAAAATACTCATTTTCCAATTTTAATTATTGATCTAGAGAGCCCAAAACACCATATATTTGTGGTATATCAATATAGATTAAGTAAAATTTTTTCTAGCTGAAAAAATTTACTGATTTACTATACAAATTTTATGTTAGGATATCTTCTGAAGCTGTGTTGGTAAAGGAATTCTCCTTTTGTGTCTACTCATAAAATACCTGTATTTCAATTGCTAAAGTAATTTAATTCCAGCATTTGTAGCACTAATGAATGCATTTACTTGGTAATAAAGTTTTGGAACATCCCTTCCCATGCTCTTCTACCCTGATATCAGAAAAAGGCAGGTGTTCCAGATTCTTCTTGTGCATCACAGCTGTACTGGGAGAGTGCAGCAAATAACTAGTCTGGGACTTTTGGCCCCATAATTTATCTGTTGTTATTATTGTTACCTTCTAACATAATTTGAGCAATAGCTCTGTCAAATTATTTGGTGTTTCTTTTTTTTGTTTGTTTTAATTAATGGGTTAAAAAACTTCTTAGTAACATTAAGTTTAAATCTCACATACGTTTGTGAAAGTATTGTTCATGATATTAAAGGATCTACTGTGCTAATATCATCTAATTAATATTGCAATCAAATAGCATAGTATGTTTATATACTTAACTTAAATAAATTTAATTCTACATGCACAGAGGGCAAGAGAAGAGATCAATTACTTTTGTCCACTGCTCACAGGGTGAGTTTATGGCTCTGGGTGAGCCGGAAATGGAAAACACAAATCTGGTGTTCCAATAGTTTTCCCAATTCTCAGCTACCTGACTGAGAAAATCTTGTGGTAAGTGTAACCTTCATTTGTAAACATTCAAAAAAACTTTTTTGCAAGCTAGCTGTCACCTCATGCTTAACCAGAGAAATAGAACTCTACTCTAAGGCTGGGGAAAGAATTTGTATTGGACTTAATGAATATTGTACTTGAAGGTCGTTATCGAGGTCATTATTTATTTTATTTTATTTTTTCTTTAAGCACTCACCTTAAAGCTAATTCCCATGTGAGATGCTACTATGCTATAAATCTATCATTAATAGTCAGAACCATAATTTAGCTTAGTATCTTCAATCATTTTTTGATGTGGATTAGGAGAAAATTAGAGTGTGAGTGGGGAAAAAAGAACTTGATTATTTTCACTAAAGTGTTGGTAAATATTTTGGTTGCCATTTTAGAGCCAAAGTAATATGTTGAAGACACTTATTAAAGTGAGACCAGCCTCCAGTGCAAATCCAGAAGTCACTGGGACCTGAATCAAGACCACCATGGATGTATGTTTAATGAAAGTGCTTAAATTAAGTGAATGCGTATTAAATGTTATGACTAATTGTAGAATGAATGAGTTTTAAGTTAATACAATCAATCTTATCTGATTGGACAAAGTAAATGAGTACCCTCTTTTTTTTCTCTTTTGTATTTTGCTATTGTTAATTAATGATGCCTAAGTAATATGTTGAAATACTCATACAAGTATAAAAGTTTACTTTACCTAACACAAATTGAGAAAAAATTCACTAACCTTTTCTTAACCTAGCCCATTATTATTTTTTTGTTGAATAACACTTACCATTTCTAAATTTCTAAATATACTAGTTAGTTAATGTACAGTGGAGAGGGGTCGAATTGTTTAAAAAATAATAACATCAATAGTAGTAAACATTGATTAAATACTTCATATGTGATTGGCATGATGATATGTGCATTCCTTATACTATGTAATGTAATCTTCAGAGCATGTTTATATGATGGCTAGTGATATTATTAGTTACATTTACCAGTGAGAAAAATTGAGTTATAGAGAACTTTTATGAATTTTCCAAGAATCACAAGTAGGAAGTATTAAGGCCAGTTTTTAATCTCTATAATCTCCAAGCCCATTTAATTAACTACTACACCACACAAGGACATTAGATACAGACCCAAACATAACTGATAAAAATTTAATAATAGATGATTATCAAATTAGAAATGGATATGCTTCATTAAAAATCTTTGTAAGTCATGACTTTATCATTTATTCTCATTCTTTCAAAATCTTAAATTGTCTCGCATTCCTCTTCCCTGCTGCCTTAGACATTAATGTGGTCATTATTTTGGTTTTGACCTCATCTTTCATTTTTGTTATTGTCAGGAATGGTGAATATCAGTCTTCTGCCTCAAAATAAGACACCAGGCTTGCATTGCAAGAATGTGGAGGCAATGGCAGGAGGAACAGGAGGTGGCGACTGTAGCCCAGTACCATTTATTTTAGCTCCATCAATATTCAAATTTACTTGCTCTCAAGATAATGTACACTTAATTACCATCCTGGTGCTCAGACTTCCTCATAGTCAAGAGTTGTCTATACTCCCAGTCACCACTGCTCTACTAGTTTTTCATTTGTGGCACTCTGTTCTCTCTTGTGGTAAACATTGGGACTTCTCTGCCAAGGTCATAAATCATCATTTTGTTGCTATATTGAGTGAATATTTTACATTCATTCTCAGTTGACTTAGTATCATCATTAGCCACAACTGATCACTTCCTCCCTTTTGAATATATTCTTCTGTTTGTTTCCTAGCCCTCTAATTTCCTATCACCTTTCTGGCCATTTTTATCATGTTCATTTTACAAATGTGTGGGTTATATCACTGCAGGGGACATTTTCATTCCTTCAATCTGGCCACGGAGGTTGAAATAGGGATTTGAACATGACTTAAATTAGGTCAAAGAGAGCTAAGGAGTTTCTGTTCTGGGACTTATATTGAAGCCATTAAGGAAGAATTATGTTCTTTCTGCTAGATGGATGACCATGAGAATGATGTAAGCACAGTGTCTGTTGGAGGTCAGAAAAACGAGGCTATCACTGAGAAAAGTAGCTAGACACTTAGTGCTGATTAATTTTTTTTAAGTCCCTGCATCCAGATGGGTCTGATGCCTTAGGTGTATTTCTGGATTTTTTGCATTATCTCCCACTGGGCCATGCTCTGTCTGTCCTTGGGACATGCCTATACTCTTCCTTCTGCTTTGGAGTACTTTTCTTCACTCCCGTGCCTGGTAGAATTCTCTGCATGCAGAGGAAAACTTCCCTCAGACACTCTCCACACTCCTCTAAGACAACTTCAAAGTCTTACTTAAATATCCTTATTTGTGTACCTTTAGCTTCTGAACAATATTTACCCACTATTCATAATTGCCTATTTGTGTTATCATTGCCAATTTATATCACTCAACCTGAAAGAAAACCTGTTGAGAGCAAGGGTCTCAGTGCCCACAACAGTGGTGTTCCATAACTACTTGTGTAAATGAATGAATAAACAATGACTGAACAATCAGTCATGCCATAGAATCAATGTACTGTAGATTGAGTTTTTTGCTTATACAACTGTATAATCCTCTTCTGATATATTCTAAGATGCTCAAGCTCAAACAAAAGTCTTTAAAAATAGAATTTTCTGATAGAGGAATTTAAGATCTTACCTGAAACTTCTTTACTTCCCCAACTCATTTGATTGATGTTACATTTAAAGTTAGGCAAAGGTTTATATCAGGGAAAATGAGGGCATGACCTTAACTTTCCAAATTCATTTTTTTATCAAAACACAGACCTTTTGACCCCAGCTCACATATTCTTTTTTAAGCTTAAAATAATAAAATTACACAAGAGATAGATTGAGGGTTCACCAAGGAAATTATTCTGCTCTGTGATAACTGAGTGCTCTACATCAAATCTCACAGCTGAGAGGCTTCCCTGACAAGCCCAGGTGCCTCAAGCAAGAGATCCCTGTGGGTATGAGACACAAAACAAGAGTGATGAAGAACATTCTGGAGAAAACCCAGCTCCCATGTCTCTTGTCCTTCCTTAGCTCTTCTCACCAGACACACACAGCTTGTCCCTAACCTATTACTTGTTGCTTACCAAGTATGATTTCAGATTTCAGTGATTTGGGTTTCCTGACCACTAATGAAACAACCATTTAAACCTTAAGAACCTGTAAGGAAATTTCCTATTGCCCATCCCTAATTTTCTGTTGTGGAAAATAAAGCACCAAACATAAGGAACAGAAAATTCAATAAAAAATTAACCAACAGCAAAAGTTCCCAATTGACTTTCTTAAACCTACTTTCCTCTCTTCCAATCTGATCATCATAAATAAGTTAGAGAACTATTTCAAGAATTCAAAACTAATCAGCTTCTGCTTCAAACACTTCACCATATTTTTATTACCTTTGAGATAAAGCCTCTAGTCCAAAATATACATGTACTTATTAGTCCTGAAAAACCCCAATTCGACCTGCCATATTGTCTCCAGTGAGTGCCCTTTCTTCTTCAACACCACACACAATCAATATAAATGGTTTTCCACTTCCTTAAAGACACCACGCTCTTTTGTGTTCCACAGCCTTTGTACATTTTGTTTCTTCTGCATAAAGCACTTTGACATCCACTGCTCTGTTTGCTTAATAAAAGCTTATCTATACATTAAGTCTAAGTTCAAATCTCACTTTCTCAAACTAGTCTTCTTTGTGTTATCAGAGTAAGTTAAGGCACTCTCACCTTTGCCACCCATTTCCAATGACCTTGACCCTTATTGGTATTGCTTATCACCCTTATCAAATTTTCCATTAGATTATAAATTCCATGAAGACAAAGGCTGTATCTGATTATTTCTTTGACAACTCTTATACCTAGAAATGTATAACAGCTACTGGAGGTTCATAGATATTTATTGAGTAAATAAGTGTATAATTAGTGGGAAAGCAATTAGACAGACATGTATGTAGTTCACATATCAGTTAAGGTTGTTCCATAAAGCTTTGTTGTCAGTTGCTTTGGCAATAACCATCTCTATCTCTATTCAGGGTTAATTTCTTTGGCATTCTTGGCATACAGAAGCATCATCTGATATCTGCCCTCATCTTCACATGGCATTTTCTCTGTCTCAAATTTCCCCTTATAAGGACACTGGTAATATTGAATTAGAAATTCACCTTCTTCCAGAATGACCTCATCCTAATTTAGCTAGTAAAACCTACAATTTACCTTGTTTTCAAATAAGGTCACATCTGAGGTACTAAGGGATTAGGACTTCAACATATAACATTTTGGAGAAACAATTCAACCCATAACAAAGGGAACATCTTCAACTTGTTAAAGTACATGCACAAAAAAACTCTATAGTGCCCTGGCTGATATGGCTCAGTGAATTGAGCACCAGCCTGCCAACCAAGGGATCGCCAGTTCAATCCCAGTTAGGGCACATGCCTGAGCTGAAGGCCAGATCCCCATTTAGGAGCATGTGAGAGGCACCACACATTGATGTTTCTCTCCTTCTCCTTCTCCTTCCCTTCTCCTCTCTCTAAAAATAAATAAATAAAATCTTTAAAAAAAAAAACCATATACCATAGTTATTATCATACTTAGTCATGAAAAACTCAATGCTTTCCCTTTATGATTGGGCAAAGAATGTTTTCTCTCACTATTGCAATTCAGCCTGTGCCATAAGTCAATAAATAGAAATAATAGGCCTACAAATCAGAAATAAATAAAGCTGTCTATTTATAGATGACATAATCATTTACAATTTAAGAAAACCTCAAAAACTAGTAAATTAGTTTATCAAGATTTAAGGATGCAAAGTTGACATATAGAAATGAATTTTATTTCTATATACTAGCAGTGAACATGTGGAAACTGAAATTAAAAGTACAATATCATGTACAGTTGCTCAAAAAAATAAATACTTGTGTGTAAATCTAACAGCATATAAAATTTATATGCTGAAAAAATGCATGATGAAAATGTTAATATTAGAAACGCAATTCTTATCAAGATCCCAACAATACATTTTTATAGATACAGAAAATAGTATCCCAAAATTAATATGGAAAGGTAAAGGAACTATAATAGCTAAATAATTTTGAAAAACAATAAAATAGGAGGATTCCTTTCTCCTGATTCAAACTTAATTATGGAGCTGCAGAAATGAAAACAATATGGTATTGAATGATGGATATAGACATAGATCAATGAAACAGAATAGCAAACCCACATAAATACAGGCGATTGATTTTTGACAAAGATACAAAGGCATTATAATGGAAGAAGAATAGCCTTTTCAACAAATGAAACGAGCAATTGGCAAAACTTAACCTCAAACTAAACCTTACATCTTATGAAAAATAACTCAAAATAGGTCATAGATTCAATTGCAGAATGTAAAACTATAAGACTTAAAAAATTAAAAACTTTGGAGAAAATCTGCAGGACCTAAGGCTTGGTAAGAGTCCTTAGATGTGACCCCAAAAGCATGATACAAAAAAAAAAAAAAAAAAGGAAGGACAGGAGGAAGGGAGAAAGGGAGGAAGGAAGAATAAAAAGAAAGAATTATGAGTTGGACTTTGTCAAAATTGAAAATTTCTGTCAAAGGCCATGTGAAGATGAAAAAAACAAGCTACATACTGGCTGAAAATATTTGCAAACCACATATTTGACACAGAACTCATATCTAGAATATATAAAGAACTCTCAAAACATGACAATGAAAAATCAGAGAATCCAATGAGAAAAACGCTAAAGACATGAAGAGACATTTTACCAAAGAAGATATATAAAATGGCTATTAAGCACAAAAATATATAATATCCCTAGCCATTATAGTAATGCAAACTAAGAACACAATGAGATACCACTACACACTTAGCAAACAGCTAAAATTTTAAAAAGTGAGAATACCAAATGCTGGTAGGGATGCAGAAAAACCTAATATCTAATACATTGCTGCTAGTAATACAAAATGCTACAGTCATTCTGGAACTCGGTTTGGCAATTTTCATTTAAAAAAATAAAACACAACTTAATGATACAGCTCAGCAGTCACACTGCTGAGCACTTAATTTCAGAGAAATGAAAACTTATATTCACATAAAAACTTGTACCTAATTGTTGACAGCAGTTTATTTGAAATAGACAAACACTGGAAACAGGTACCACATACAACAATCAACAAATTCCTAAACAAACTGGTACACCCATACCATGGAAATATTATACTACTCAACAACAACAACAAAAAAGAAACAAATTCTTGATACATTCAGTGACTTGGATGGATCTCAAGGACATTATACTAGATGATCGAAACCAATTTTAAAAAGTCACAAATGGTATGGTTCCACTTATGTAACATTCTTGAAAAGGCATAATTATAGAGATGGTGATGAAATTAGTAGTTTCCAGGGTTTAGGAATAGTAGTTTCAAAGAGTGTGAGTGTGATGATAAATGGGTGATGCAAGTGAGATCTTTGTAGGATAAAATAGTTCTTTACTTTGATTTTAGAGGTGGTTAAATAAATCCAATATGTGAATACAACAAATAAATGGAACACTATGCACATGTACCAATGTCAATGATCTTGATATGTAAATTGTAACAATTATAAAAACCTGGATGAAGGGTACATGCGTCCTCTGCAACTTCTTTGTAACTTACTGTGGGATCTATAATTATTTCAAAATAAAATGTTAATAAACAACACATAATAGCTGGGGAGAGGATTGTGTGAGAACAGATGAAATAAGACCGGTCATAAGTTCATAGTTTTTAATTCAGAAGGATGGACATGAGGAGTTGTATACTCTCTTGCCTGATTCTGTGTATATTGAGAATTCTTCATAATGAAAAGTTAAAAAACAAAAGCAGGGACTATGTCACATTGATTTGTGTATCCCCAATGTTCAGCAAAATGACAGATGCTTAAAATTATTTGTTGAATAAAAAACTTCAAGAAAGTCAACCTTTTCAGTTTTAGTTTTCTTCTTTACAAAATGAACGACATAGTATTTACCTCTCAAGGTCATTGTGAGGGTGAGAACATAATAAATATGAATATTTTATATGTAAAAGTAATTAACAAAGCATCAGTAAGTTATGGTACCACTTCAAGCCTCTTAATCTACATGTATTTGGCATCTGTCCCTGAATGAGAAGAAAGAGAATGATAGAAAAACTACTTGAAAAAACAATGGTCAAAAATTTTTTAATTAAATGAAAATTATAAGCCCGCAGTCCAAAGAAACTCAACAAACCTGAAGCAAAAAAAAAAAAAGAAAGAAAATTACACCAATGTGCATAATAATCAATATCTCAAAACCAGTGATGAGATAAAATCTTAAAAGCAGTTAGAAAAAAGATACGTTATACACAGAAGAACAAAAATAAAATTGAAAGCATTGTCAGAAACAATGTAAGCAATAGGCAAGAAGGGATAGATAAAATGAATACATTTATAACTTTTAATGTGTTTTGCAAATGTACATAATCGAGCAATATATGAAAAGAAAATACAACATGATCCAGTGGGATTTATCCCAGTAATGTAATGTTGGTTCAACATTTGAAAATTCCATGTACTTAACCTATTAACAGATTATAAAGAAAAATTATATAATCATCTATATATCATATACAAAAAAGCATTTGACAAAATTCAATATTAATTTCTGATTTCATTGTTTAAGAAAGAGAATAGAAATTTCTCCATATGACAAAGAACATCTATGAGAAATCTATTATTAGAATCATACTTAATATTTAAATACTGAATATTTTCTCCCTTAGGTGGGAAAAAGCTAAATATGTCCCCTCTTTCCACTACTTTTCTATAATGTACTAGAAGACAACAATAGTGGAATAAGGTAAAAAAAAAAAAAAAAAAAGGAGAAAAGATAGAAGAATAAGAATAAAACTGTCTATTTACTGAAAGCATGTTTATGTAAAAATCCTAAGGATTCTTCAGAAAAGCAACAAAAATTTATAAGTGAATCAGGCAAGATTAAAGATTCAAAATCAATATACAAAGCCAATTGTATTTTTATATAGTAGCAAGGCATAGCTAGAAAATGACTTTTAAAAAGCAATACTGACTTCAGGCCAAGATGGAGGCGTAGACAGACATGCTGCATCTCCCTCCACGACTAAGAAGGAATACAACTACTCAAAACTAGAAACAATCAGAAGTTCCATAAAATCAAACTGCATGGGAGTCCAACCAACAAAGATATAAAGAAGAAATACTCATCCAGACAGGTAGGAGGGGCGGAGCCGGGGCAGAGAGGATGCAGTATGGTGGTGGCAGAAGCAGCAGCAATGGCAGGACAGGAGAAAGCACAGTCACATGTTTTAAAAAGTCAGGAGGGACACCTGGGGAGTGCTCTCAGCTCCTCACCGGACCTCACAGCTCACCGTCCCAGCACCAGGTAAAACCAAGCCTCATTGCTTCTGACTGTGCAGACCAGTGGGGGTTGGGGTAGAGGCAGAAACTGACAGTCTCAGAAGAGTCTGCTTGTTTAAAGGGCCCCCACAGTCCTAGAAAGTCTGCAGACCCACCCACTCTGGGAACAATGGCCAAGGCAGCAGCTAGAGCGGCGCCAGTCCAATGTGGAAGTGGGAGAGGTGCCTGGAAAAGGGGCGAGTGCTGGGCAGGTGGCATTGTTCCTTCTCGGACTACTCCCCCGCATACAGTGCCACAACGTGGTGAAACAGGTTACCCTGTACTGATGAATCCCTAAGTCTCCACCCCTTACAACATAATAGAAGTGACAGCTCTACCTGGGATGCAGAGGCAAACAAACACAGGGACCTGTCAGAATGAGGAGACAGAGAAGTATAGCCCAAAAGGAGGACTGGATCAAGGTTCCAGTGGGAGAACTAAGTGATGAGCAGATAGCCAACCTAACAGATGAGGAGAGACAACAGGTGCAGAATTCAAGACACTGGTGATAAAGATGCTCACAGACTTGACAGACATGCCTGAGTATGGCAAACATAAGAGAAAAAGTGAAGTCTATACTAAGTGAAACAAAGGAAAATCCACATAAAACCAGTGGTGAAGGGAAGGAAACCAGGATTCAAATCAATGATTTGGAACATAAGGAAGAAAAAAAAGTCAAGCCCTGCAGAATGAGGAAGCAAAATTGAAAAAAAATGAGGAAAACTTCCCAAATTTTGTGAAGGAGAAGGACATACAGGTCCGGGAAGCACGGAGGGTCCTGGGCAAGCTGAACCCAGAGGGGACCACACCAGGATGCATCATGACTGAGATGCCAAAGGTGAAAGATAAAGACAGAGTACTGGGGGCAGAAAGAGAGAGGCAGAGGGTTGCTTACAGGAGGGTGCCTATAGGACTATCAGCTGATTTCTCAAGAGGACACTTTGCAGGCAGGAAGGGACTGGCAGGCAGTATTCAATGTGATGAAAGGCAACCTGCAACCAAGATTACTCTATCCAGCAAAGCTATCATTTGGAATGGAAGGGCAGATGAAGAGCTTCCCAGAGAAGGTGAAGCTAAAGTAGTTCATCATCACCAAGCCGTTATTATATGAAATGTCAAAGGGACTTACTTAAGAAAAAGAAGATCAGGAGAAGGTAAGATGGCGGAGGAGTGAGGAGAGGTTGCGGTTTTAGGCTCCGGAGACCCGTCTGCAGTTTGGGCTAATTGCAGACAGAACATCTCAGTGAGCAGCTGGACATTGGTGGGAGTTGAGCCAAGGCACTGCTGGATTAGAGAAAATCCATCTGGGAACAACCTGTTTAGAGAGGATAGCGGAGAAAAAGGGGACGAAACGGGATTCCTGACTGGGGCAGCTGCCCGAGCTGCGGCAGGAAGCACACAAAGGATTTTTGGCGACCACAGGCTGCCCGGAGAGGAGGCAGGCGGAAAGCGGATCTCTGCCCGCTGGCAGAGACGGGACTGGACCAAGTGGCATTGGCGCTGAAGGACAGGAGACAGCGTGCTGCCGGGAAAGTGAGAACATAATTCTCCTTTATATTTTTCTCTAGTGGACGGTGGAGAGGGGAGGAAAGTTTGGGGGTGGTAGGCCGTTGGGGAGGAGGCCAGGTGCAGAGGCGCGCTCATCCACTCCCCAACCCTACCCTTGGGTCGCAGGGCGCGCATAGGGAAGTGGTCTCACTCACTGGCCCAGGTGCGTGGGGCCGTGAGTCCAGGCATCCCTCGGACACTCCCCAAAGGACATAAGATCAGTGCCCCTACGGGCACAGGGAGGGCCCACTGAACAGGCAGAGAACCGTGCACAGACACCCCTAGACAGCTCCTGTGGGCGCAGGGCCCCAGGCCGGAAAGCAGACCACTAGCGCAGGCTCTGTTTGTGCCCGCCCAGATGGGTGAGGGAAGGCGGGTGGCTGCAGCACGGGAACAGCGGGAGGAGGCAACCCACGGACGCTCGCTTCCACTGAGCACAAGTGTCCCCGGCCCTGCCCTAAGAGGCCAGAGACCAACTCCTGGTGCTCGGCTCAGTGGGACTGAGGGCACGGGGCGGCGCGAGAGCGCGAAATCACCTCAGCCCGGGGTCAAGGGGCGCCAATCCCGGGGAAAGCTCTCGGGCCGCCCATGAGTGCAGGGACGCACGCAGGGATTCCTCGGCGCGAACGCGGAACCGCCGCAGCCCAGCAACAGCAGGAGCCAATCCCGGGGAAAGCGCTCGGGCCGCCCGCGCGGGCAGGGTCACGTGCAGGGACACCTCGGCGCAAACGGGGAACCACCGCGGCCCGGCAGCAGTGGGCTCCAACCGCGGGGCAAACTCTTGGACCGCCTGAGCGCGCAGGGACTCACGCGCAAGGGCTCAAGCGCAAGGGCACCTCAACTGGCTCCAGCGGGCAGCAAGGGAGCGCGCCATGCCGGCAACCGCGGGTGCGCACCATAGCGGCAACCGGGGCACACACCAGTCCTGCAAAAAACAAGAACCTCTGACCTGCCACACTAGACCAGCTGCGGACCCAGAAAAAGAAGGCAACACACCAAGGTTAAAACGGAGTAAAAACATCGCTTTTTTAAAATTTTTTTTTTTCCCAAATTTTTTCTCCCAAATTTTTTCTCCCTTGTTCTTTCTTTCTTCTTAATCATTTCTTTTCTTTCCTTCTTTCTTTATTCTTTTCCTGGGGTTTTTTGGGGGGGTATATATATATTTTTTTCAATACTTTTTTCTCTCTTTTTTCTTTCTTTCTTTCTTCTTTATTCTTTCTTTCCTATCTTTCTTTGTTCCTTTCTTTCTTACCTTTTGGGGTTTTTTTGGGGGGTTGTGGTAAATTTTTTATTTTCTTCTCTTTCTCTCTTTCTTCTTTTCTTCTATTTTCTTGGGGATTTTTTGGGGGGGTGTTTTTCCTTCACCTCTTCCAATAATAACAAACTTTATCTCTAACGTGTTGCATATAACCTCTCCTTCTCATCCTTTCTCTTTAATCGTTGTTTATTCGTTTGTGTGTCTAGCTTAGCCCCCCTATCACTCTAAATAATATAATATAATTACTATATAAACCCAAATACAATACAATCCCACTTTCTTACTATATTATGTATTTTTCTATCCTTTTCTTCTATTTTTATTAACATACAATGTAAATATTACTAACTGGCTTGCACAGTCTCAAATATTACTAATCTATCACCCCCTCTATCAAAAATTATATTTTTCCTCCCCCAAAAAAACTCTTATATATTCTTCTTATAGTATAAAAGCTCAAATCTCTTTACATTTATATTAATACGGGCTAGTTGGCTAACGATAGCAGGATAGAGTGGGGGATACTTTTTGAGGGTGTGGGTCTCCTGCCTGGGCTGTGTATTTATGTCTTTAACAGCATATCCACAAAAGAACTCAAGACAAAGTGGATAGAGTGATTCTCAACCAACTAGCCAGAAGGAAGATCCTATAAAAGAACATCTGAAATATAACCAAACAGCATAAACAAACGACATAAAGGGTAACTCAAGAACATCAGGCTCAGGATATCAAAGAGACTGCACCACTGAAACTCCCAGACCTTCGATAAAGAATATTACACCACAAAGGAGGGAAGTCAAAGCAGACTACCCCCCCCAAATAAATAAATAAATAAATAAATAAATAAAAACAAAAAGAATCCAACATGGTAAGACGCAAAAATAACCCCTCAATGAAAAGAAAAGAGGAATCCTCAGAAAGAGAGATAGATGAAATAGACATAGCCCAAATGTCAGACATGGAATTCAAAACAATGGTGGTAAAGAAGCTCAATATACTCGACATTCTTAAAATCAACTATGACAACCTTCAAGGAAGTTACCAACAGCTCCAAGAAAATTACAGGGAACTTGCAGAGAACTACACCAGCATAAAAAAAGACATAGAAATTGTTAACAAGAACCAGGAAGAACTTAAGAATACAATCTCTGAACTGAAAAACACGGTAGAATCAGTCAAAAGCAGACTAAATGAAGCAGAGGATCGGATTAGTGAGTTAGAAGATAATGTAGAGAAAAACTCCCAGACAATACAGCAAAATGAAAAAAGATTGAAAAAATATGAACAAGATGTAAGGGAATTACAGGATAGCATTAGGAAAAATAATTTAAGGATCATCGGAATACGAGAAGAAGAAGAAAAGGAACATGGAATTGAAAATCTGATAGGAGAAATAGTGACAGAAAATTTTCCGAACCTGATGAGAGAAAAAGCTATGCAAGTCCAAGAAGCAATGAGAGTTCCAATCAAGAGGAACCCCCAAAAACCCACTCCAAGGCACATCATACTTAAAATGGCAACATTCCAAGACAAAGAGAGAATCCTAAAAGCAGCAAGAGAAAAGCAGCAAATAACATACAAGGGAGCTCCGATAAGGCTATCAACTGATTTCTCAACAGAAACATTACAAGCCAGAAGGGAATGGTCAAAAATATTTCAAGCAATGAAAAACAAAGGCCTACAACCAAGAATACTCTACCCAGCAAGGCTCTCATTCAAAATAGAAGGTGAAATAAGGAGTTTCTCAGACAGAGGAAGACTGAAAGAATACATCTCCACCAAACCAGCATTGCAAGAGATGCTAAAGGGAGTGCTCTAAGAAAAAAGAAGGAAAAAACAAGAGAGGAGAGGAACAGAGGTACAAAGGGAAATGAATAAATACACGTCAATAATAACCTTAAATGTAAATGGATTAAATGCTCCAGTTAAAAGACATAGGGTAATGGAATGGATAAGAAAACAGGATCCACATATTTGCTGTCTACAAGAAACACACCTGAAAACAAAAGATTTACACAGACTGAAAGTAAAGGGATATAAAAAAATATTCCAAGCAAACGGACCGGAAAAAAAAGCCGGGGTAGCAGTTCTCATAGCAGACAAAATGGATTTCAAAGCAAGGACAATAAAAAGAGACAAAGAAGGACATTTCATAATACTTAAAGGAACAATCCATCAAGAAGATATGACTTTGATAAACATATATGCACCCAACATGGGAGCACCCAAATACATAAAGCAAATACTAGAAGACCACAGAAAGGATATCAACAACAGCACACTCATAGTAGGGGACTTCAACACTCCATTATCAACAATAGACAGATCATCAAAGCAAAGAAACACCAAGGATATACAGGCATTGAACAACACACTAAACCACATGGATCTAACTGACATATATAGAACTTTTCACCCCAAAGAAGCAAAATATACATTCTTTTCAAGTGCACATGGGACATTTTCAAAGATAGACCACATGATAGGTCACAAAACAAGCCTCTACAAATTCAAGAAAATTGAAATCATATCAAGCATCTTTTCAGATCACAATGCCTTTAAACTAGAAATCAACCTCAGAAAAAAAAATCAAAGACACCCAAACTCATGGAGATTGAATAACATGCTATTAAATAATGAATGGGTTAACAATGACATCAAAGAAGAAATCAAGAAATTTATAGAAACTAATGATAATGAGCACACAACAACGCAAAACCTGTGGGACACAGCAAAAGCAGTCCTGAGAGGGAAGTTTATAGCAATACAGGCATATCTGAAAAGGATAGAAGAATCTCAAATAAAAAACCTAACTACAATGCTACAAGAACTAGAACAACAACAACAAACAAAGCCTAGGACAAGAAGAAGGAATGAAATCATCAAGACCAGAGCAGAACTAAATGACATAGAGACTAAACAAACAATCCAAAAGATCAACAAAACTAGGAGCTGGTTCTTTGAAAAAATCAACAAAATCGACAAGCCTCTAGCCAGTCTAATCAAGAAAAAAAGAGAAAAGACCCAAATAAACAAAATCTGAAATGAAAGAGGAGAAATCACGAATGATACCTCAGAAATACAAATGATAGTTAGAAATTACTTCAGACAACTGTATGACAAGAAATTTGACAATCTAGAAGAAATGGACAAATTTCTAGAAACATACAACCTTCCAAAACTGAATCAAGAAGAAGTGGAAAGTCTCAACAAACCAATAACAAAAAAGGAAATTGAAACAGTAATCCAAAATCTCCCGGCACACAAAAGCCCTGGACCGGATGGCTTCACAGGCGAATTCTACAAAACATTCAGGGAAGAACTAACTCCTATCCTCCTCAAACTGTTCCGAAAAATCCAAGAAGAGGGGAAAATCCCAAACTCTTTCTATGAAGCCAGTATTATCCTAATCGCCAAACCAGGTCAAGACACAACAAAGAAAGAAAACTACAGGCCAATATCACTGATGAACATCGATGCTAAAATCCTCAATAAAATATTGGCAAACAGGATCCAGCAATACATCAAAAAGATCATACATCATGATCAAGTGGGCTTCATTCCAGGGATGCAAGGATGGTTTAATATTCGCAAATCAATAAATATAATACATCACCTAAACAGAATGAAAGACAAAAATCACATGATCATTTCAATAGATGCAGAAAAAGCATTTGATAAAGTACAACACCCATTTATGATGAAAACACTCAACAAAATGGGAATAAAGGGAGCATATCTTAACATAATTAAGGCTATATATGAGAAGCCTGAGGCCAACATCATACTCAAGGGACAAAAACTGAAAGCATTCCCCCTGAACTCAGGAACTAGACAAGGTTGTCCACTCTCTCCTCTCCTTTTCAACATAGTGTTGGAAGTCCTAGCCACAGCAATCAGACAAGAAAAAGAAATAAAAGGCATCCAAATTGGGAAAGAGGAAATAAACTTTCATTATATGCAGATGACATGATAGTATACCTAGAAAATCCTATAAACTCAACTAAAAGACTACTCGATATAATAAGTGAATTTGGCAAAATTGCAGGGTACAAAATAAATATACAGAAATCTAAGGCATTTCTGTACACCAACAATAAGATATCAGAGACAGAGACAAAAAAGAAAATACCATTTACTATAGCAACAAGAAAAATAAAGTACCTAGGAGTAAACTTAACCAAAGAGATAAAAGACCTGTACTCTGAAAATTACATAACATTGAAGAAAGAAATTAAGGAAGAAACAAATAAATGGAAACAAATACCATGTTCTTGGATGGGAAGAATCAACATCATCAAAATGGCCATACTACCCAAAGCAATTTACAGATTCAATGCAATCCCTATTAAAATACCAATGACATATTTCACAGACCTAGAACAAATACTCCATAAATTCATATGGAACCAAAAAAGACCCCGAATAGCAAAAGCAATCTTGAGACAGAAGAACACAGCAGGAGGAATCACAACACCAGATATCAAACAATACTACAAAGCCACTGTAATCAAAACAGTATGGTACTGGAATAAGAACAGACATATAGATCAGTGGAACAGAATAGAGAGTCCAGAAATAAACCCAGGCCTCTATGGTCAACTAATCTTTGATAAAGGAGGAAGGAACATCAAATGGAGTGAGAAGAGCCTCTTTAACAAATGGTGCTGGGAGAACTGGACAGGGACCTGCAAAAAAATGAAACTAGACCACCAACTTACACCACACACAAGAATAAACTCAAGATGGATCAAAGACTTAAATGTAAGCCGTGACACCATAAAAGTCCTAGAGGAAAACATAGGCAAGAAAATATCAGATATCTCACGTAACAATCTCTTCACAGATACATCTCCGAAAGCAAGAGAAATAAAGGAAAAAATAAATAAATGGGATTACATCAAACTGAAGAGTTTCTGCTCAGCAAAAGAAAACATCAGCAAGATGAAAAGGAAACCAAGCATATGGGAAAACATATTTGCCAATGACATCACAGACAGGGGACTGATTTCCAAAATATATAAAGAGCTGATACGACTCAACATCAAGAAAACAAACAACCCAATTAAAAAATGGGCAAGGGACGTGAACAAACACTTCTCGGAAGAGGACATACAGAAGGTCCATAGACACATGAAAAAATGCTCAACATCATTAGCCATCAGGGAGATGCAAATAAAAACCACAATGAGATTCCATTTTACACCAGTCAGAATGGCCATCATCAACAAATCAACAAGCAACAAGTGCTGGCGAGGATGTGGAGAAACGGGAACCCTACTGCACTGTTGGTGGGAATGCAGACTGGTGCAGCCAGTATGGAAAACAGTATGGAATTACCTCAAAAGATTAAAAATGGAACTGCCTTTTGAACCAGCGACTCCACTACTAGGATTATACCCGAAGAATCTTGAAACACCAGTTCAAAAGAACTTGTGCACTCTTATGTTCATTGCAGCACTGTTTACAATAGCTAAGTGCTGGAAACAACCTAAGTGCCCATCTGTAGATGAGTGGATCAAAAAACTGTGGTACATTTACACAATGGAATACTATGCAGCAGAAAGAAAGAAGGAACTCCTGCCATTTGCAACAACATGGATGGAACTAGAGAGAATTATGCTTAGTGAAATAAGCCAGGCAAAGAAAGAAAAATACCATATGATATCACCTAATACAGGAAACTAAAGAACAACAGAAAAAAAAGAACTAAATAGAACAAAGAGCAGAATAGCAGTAAATAGGGGGGAGGGGAGGGGGAGAGAAGGGGGATAAGTAAGGGAAGGGATTAGTCAAAGAACCTATATAAAAGACTCATGGACATGGACAACGGGGAGGGATATGATTGCGGGAGAGGGGGTGGGTTGGGTGGGGGAGAGAAATTAGGGGAAAAGGGGACAACTGTAATTGAAAAACCAAAAAAAAAAAATAAAAAAAAAAAAAATAGAACTCCAAGAAAACTTGAGCCACGTGACAACAAAAAAAAAAAAAAAGAAAAAGAAAACTGTCCATTTTTGCTTGACTTGAAATAATAAAATTAGGAGAAAATCAAAAAAAAAAAAAAAAAGAAAAAAGAAAAAGAAGATCAAAGCTATGAACACTAAAATGACAACAAACTCACAACTATCAACAACTGAATCTAAAAAATACAAACAAAATCCAAATAAGCAAACAAGAATAGGAACAGAATCATAGGTATGGGGATCATTTGGAGGGTTATCAGCTGGGTAGGCAGAGGGGGAGAAATGGGGATATGGTGCAGGGACTAAGAAGCATAATTGTTTGGTACAAAATAGGCACGAAGATGTTAAGAATAATATAGGAAAGGGTGAAGCCAAAGAACTTATATGCACAACCCATGGACATGAACTAAGGGGGGTGGGATTGCTAGAGGAAAGAGGGCATACTGGGCAGAGTGGAGCAAAGGGGAAAAAGATTTGAACTACTGTAACATCATAATCAATAAAATATACCTTAAAAAACACTGAAAAAAATAGCAATACCAATGAGAATATAAATATGAAATGATTAGGGACTCATTAAACAAAATATGATCAAATTCTATAAACTAAAATCTAGGAAACATTGCTAAAATTAATTTTTAAAGGTCTAAATAAAGGAGAGATATTGAGTTTTTTAAAAGGGTTAATTGTATTAAGAATTAACATTTTTTCTAATATGTATATAGAATTAATTTTTTTTTCCAGGAAAAAATCCTGTCAGGCTTGTTTTTGGTTTTGGTTTTTGGTTTTTTGTATAATTTGACATGCTTATTCTTAAATCCTTATGGATATGCTAAGCACCTAGGATGGCTGAGATGATTCTTGTTGAAAAGAGGATTTTTCATGAAAAGAACAAAATTGAAAAACTCTACCTGATATCATGGTTTACCATAGAACACTGTGGTACTGGCATTGGGATCAACATACTAATCAATGGAATAGAGGAGAAAGCAAGATTTCAACAAAGGAGCCAGAATAATTCAATGGCCAAAGGATAGAATTTTCAACACATAGTGCTGTAAATTTGGATATGACTATACAAATAAAAGGAACTTTGACTCTTATATACACAAATTATCCTCAAAGGAATATAGGCCTAAATGTAGGAATAAAAAGCATAAAAATTCTGCAAGTTAAGAAGGAGAAAAATCTTTGTGACCTTAATGTAGGCAAAGAGTTATTTAAATATGTCATAAAGTTCATGAATCATGACAGAAAAACATAGTTAAATTGGACTTATTTAAAATTAAAAGTTTGCTTTTCAAATGGCATGGTTAAAAATGATAAATTAAGTCAAAGGCTAAGAGAAAATATATGCAAAATATGTATCTGGAAAATATTTGTATCCAGATTATAAAAAAGAACTATTATAGCTCAATAATGAGAAGACCGTTGTCTGACAAAAATACACAAAGATCTTCACAAGCATTTCACAAAGAGAGACATATAAATGACAAATAAGCACAGAAAAAACATTCAAATTACTAATCATCAGGAAAAGGACAATCAAAACCACAATGAAATGGCTTTCATTGATGAAAAGATTTTTTATGTAAAGAACAAAATAGAAAGACTTATACTACCTGATTTCACCCGCTAGAATGGTTAAAACTAAGAAGACTAATGATACCAAATGTTGGCAAGATTATGAAACAGCCAGAATGTCCATACATTGATGGTAGAAATACAAAATAAATAGTAGAGTCACTTTGGAAAAAGCAATCTTATTCCTACATATTTACTAAGAGAAATGGAAACATAAGTCCACATAAACACTTGCATTCATGTTAGCAGAAAATTGGAAACAATTTAAATGCAAATTAGTGAATGGAGTTTTTAAAAACTGGTATAGCCATACCCTGGAAAAATTATTAAACAATAAATAGGAATAATATATTGATATATACAACAAGATGCATGAATCTCATTATGCTCGATGAATGAATTCAGACATAAACACTACAAGATGCATGTTTCCATTTATTTGAAATTCTAGGGAAGAAAATCACATTTAAAAGAATTAGGTCAGTGGTGTCCAAGGTCTGGAGGTTGGGAAAGGAATACACTGCAAAGAGCAATGAGAAAACTTTCTGAGACAATGCAAATGTTCTGTGCCATAATGATCATAGTGGTTACATGACTGTATACAGTTTCAAAATTCATCAAATTGTACACTAAATATTGATCAATCTTATTGTATTTAAATTATAATTCAATTACATATGCAATTGAAATACAGTTTAATTACATATGTAATTGATGTATAATTTAAATACACTCACATATAATTCTTATTTATACATCTGGTAGCAGCATGCAGGGTGGATAGGATTGGAAAAAAGACTAAAGGTAGAGAAGTATAATAATTTATTAGGCCATTGCAGAAGTCAAGATAATGCTCGTAATCATGAAGAAAAGTAATTGCAGAGGGAATGAGAGTGAAGAACATAGAACAGATGTTGAAGATGTTGAACATGAAATAGATGTTAGAGATCTCTCAGAATTAGGACATTACACAGAATTCACTAGCCCCTTTTCTTCCTCTTTTCTCCTTCCTGTGTAAATGAGAAATCCCTAACCTTTGTCTCAGTCACATTGGATCACAGGTGGTGGACTCAGTTGCAAGGAATAGACAAGGAAGGAGGAATCTGGGTACCCATGAACCTAGCATAACCATTCTCGGTTAAAGGTAGTGGGAGATTAAAGTTGAGCAAAATCGTCCATCAGCTTTTTTCACTTGATGTTCACTTTCCTGATTTCCTACTCCAGGAAATTCTGACAAAGTTTATGTGGAGAGAGGTTGATTCAAAAACACCACACATCATTCTGTTTTAGCCTCACTTCTTAACAACCCCAAGTTAACTCTGCAAAACTTGAGTTGAGAACCATTGGTTTATTATCTGATGAGAAATGCCCAAGGGAGATAGATAGTAAGATCGGTTTTTAGGTATGCCCAGTTTACAGAGGTTGCAAGGAATTCAAGTTAGTATGTCTGGCAGAAAATTGAAAACAATAGGTATGGTGTTGAGGAAATTGGTCATGGCTTATGACATTAGATAATAAATCTTTAGTATGGGATGATACTTCAATCTATGGAATGTGAGATTATCAAGAAGAGCAAAATGGAGCTGAGGACTGACTCTGGTATATTATCTACTTTCAAAGGGTAAAAAGAAAAAGAAGTTAGCAAAGGAAATTGAATGATCGTGATAAGAGAAATAGGAGAGACCCGGAACAGTGTGATAACATACTTAGTCAAAGACTAGAGTGAAAATATAAGCCAAAAGGGATTAGAGTCACTTGTATTTATGTACATAAATTACCTGGAAATAATTCCTCTAACCACACCACTTCTGTATTACAAATGAAGGGAAAAGATCTGTGGAGGTTTTTAAGGACCACGTGTATAATCTGGATAAAGTGGCGTGCAATGGAGAAGAATTATGGTGTTTTAAAAGGAGATTCAAACTGAGATATTTATGTACTCAGTCTCATGCGTGTAATTCATTTGCCAGAACATGACTGATCACTTTGCTTTCAAAGAGAGGATGAGTAAAATCCTGTCAGTTCCATTTTCAGATGTCTCAATTTGAACTTCATTATAATTGTAAAATGCTGTTATGTCATTTTTAAACCAGTTTATAAAGGATTACTTTGACATAATTATATAATGGCTTCTATCAATCATCTATTTTACAATTGTTCAATCCCAAACTTAACTTGCAATACATTCAGTAGTCTGTAGCTAATTTGATTTAAATAAAGGCCATGCTATCAAAAGTAAGGAACTCTAGAAATCTTTTAAATTGTGTATATATGTGTAGATTCCAAATGTTTCCATTATAATTCTTAGTCAACCAGATCAGCCTGAATGTTCTATGAGACAATATTGAAAGCAATAATAATATAATTTAGTCCAAGAAATGTTTGTTTAAAATCTGTACAATGCCAGACACCATACTTGGCAAATAATAAATAAATAAATAAATAAATAAATAAATAAATAAAGCCTTTTTCTTTAGGTAGCTTACAAACTAGTTAGGGAAAAAACTCCTCATCAACTTCATCATTTAAAAATCTATTTGTAGTTATCCTTTAATTTTGTTATATATTTCAAACAATAGATTTGTGATTTTAAGTTTTTTAAATGATTTAATATGGAAAACATTGAAAGAAATAAAATAAAAATTAAATGCATTAATAAAATTAATGAAAATAAGTATAGAAGAAGTGTAGATAATTAAACTTTTAAATATTGTTTTTTATACATTAGTATCATTTATACTTCTCAATCTAATAAAGCTCAAGCCTTACTAAGACTTTGGGGTAGCCATTTTTTCTTGAAATATTTTTCCATACCAGTTTGTATCAGTTATGTTGCAGTATTAAAATATTAGTGGCAAAAAAATAAAATAAAATCTTAGTGGCCTGACACGTGAAAGTTAATTTATTGCTAATACTTTAAGTGCAACATGAGTCATCAGGGCTTTGTGATTATTGTTATTCAAGAGCCCAAGCTAATGATGTCTCCTTTTTCATTTTTATTTGTTCAGTTTTGTTGAAGTATAATTGACATATAAAATTGTAAGATGTATTTAAAGTTGACATCGTGGTGATCTGATGTGTGTGTGTGTGTGTGTGTATATGATGTATATATATATCATATATGATGTATATATATATGTATATATATATATATATACACATTGCGAGAGGAGTCCCACCATCTAATTAACATACCATCTCCTCACACATTTATCTTTTTTTTTTTTTGGAGGAGGAGGAGGAGGTGGGGAAGATATTTAAGTACTACTCTTTTAGCAAATTTCAATTTTATCTTAGAGTGTTATCAATTATAGTCACCTGATTATGCATTAGATCCTCAGACTTTATTAATCTTAGCTGAAAATTTGTACTCTTTTACCAACCTCTTCTATTTCTCTTCACCTTTCTGCACCCCCCAACCCCCAGCCCCTGGCAACCATTTTTCTGCTCTCTGTTTCTAAGAGTTTGTTTGTTTTTGTTGTTATTGTTTGTTTGTTTGTTTTAAGATTTTAGATTCTACATTTAAGTGATACCAGGTATGGAAACCTTTTTTTTTTTTCTCTCTCTTTTGATACATTCTTCTACCATTAACCAAATGGGGAGAAAAAAGAATGTAGTAACTTAAACACTAATTCTTAAAGCCTTTGTTGTTCACATTTCTTTGCCCCATCTTGTCACATGCCTATCAAAGGAAATGAGGAATTTCAGTCATGTCAAGCTTCTGAATGACTGGAGAATCACAATCTTTGTGGATAGTTCTAATAGCTTCTAAACTCTTGCTTTTCTCTTCTTCAGAAACATCTGATGCATGTGTTAGATCTCCCCAGTTACTTTCTGTGAAATCCTTCATACACAGCTTTTGAAATTTTATTTGTGTATACTTGATCTAACTTATTCTGCATGTTTCTGACTTTTTCAATTGCATTTACTCCAATATTTGGATTGTTTCTAGAATGTTTATCATCATGATGACATTTTTGTCTTCCTTTAATTTCTGAGTTTTAAAAGAATGTTTTTCATTATTCTCCATGGTCTTATGATCACTTTTTGTACATTTATACAACTGTGTTTGAACTTCTTAAATTTCTTTTAGATAAATCATTCTCTACAGTGCTATTTACAGCTTTGTGATTTAACAATTTTTGTGTTTTGTAGCTGTCTTCTGCTCATTCTCTTTCTTGCTTGCTGTGTCTATTTTTTTCTATATTTATTTATTTTTTAGCATAGTTCAGTGATGATGTCATTTATGAATATTACTGAGCTTTGAATGGTAACAGGATCTACTGATGAATAGCTTTGAGGTTTATTTCAAACACTGCTCTCATCAAGTTACTTCCGTTACTAAGACCAAATGTCTCCTTAGGTTGCTAAGTGTAGCAACCTAGCCTTAAAACATCTTTTTCTAAGTTTTTCAATCCTCCTTTCCACTGGGTTCTCTTCTTTGGTAGAGAAGCCAGATAATGGACAATAGAAATGACAGGTAAGCCACCATAATTTTCCCTTTAAAATTCCCTATTTCAGAATTCTGGATTGTCAAAGTCAGTCTAACAGTATGTCTTAATAAAAAATATATTATTGTATATGTCCTTTGGAATGTGACAATTAGGGTAGGAGAATTTATTTCTGGCTCCAAACCTAAAACAACATGTGTTGGCATTAAGAATATTCTCTATTCTCAATCTAGGTGTCTTTCATACTGTAAGGTTAGGGGTTACAGCAATTTCTTTGTCCTAATGATTTTCTTTTTACTTTCCATTCTTTTTTGTTATTTTCAATGGGGTTTCAGGTAGAACAATGAATTAAAAATTCCTTTATTTCATTATTCAACTGCATAATTTAATTATTTTTAAAAATCTGTATTCTGTCTTTCTGCTGAATAGTGACCTTTCAAATGAGGTAGTTATTCTCTTTTTTTTTTCTTTTTTTTAATCTCCAGCACCAAATGTACTGAGTCCTCAGCAAATGTTTATGAATTAAGGTGAAGTGGATTGAATTTTTATATATTTTATTGTCTACTTTTGGTCACAAAGGGGAACCGAGAAAACATGCATATTTAATGTACCTCAAGCCATCATCTCTACTAGAAAACCATATCAAAACACCTTGTGTTGTTTTTGAAATATGATCATCTTTTTTAATGCAGAAAGCCAGGAGGTTTATGTCACAATTCAATGTTCAATGCTTATAATAATTGCCTTCACTTCTATTAGGCAACTAGAAAACAGATGCATTCAGAAGTGTTTCACCCTAATGATAAGGGAAACCTATTACTTCAAGTTAATAGCTACAGGAATTCTATTCAGCATATATATCTATACCACAATCTCCAGCGTATCTCATGATGGTTAACCCATTTACCTTTACAGGTGGCTCAGATACTCAGATACACTGATAGCTAAACATGGAAGAGGTTGCAGGGTGCCTCTTTTGTCTGGTGTATTAGTCAAAGTTTTCTAGAGAAACAGAGCCAATAGGATGTTTGTATATATAGGTAGAGATAGAGAGTTGTTTGTTTGTTTGATTAAAGAATTGGATCATGTGATTGTGAGGGTTGGCAAGTCTGGAGGGAAATTCAGAGGCAAAAATTCTCTCTTCCTCAGGTGACTTCAGTCTTTTCTCTTAACACTTTTAACTGATTAAATGAGGCCCATTCATATAATAAAGGGTAATTTGCTTTAGTCAAAGTCTATTGCTTTAAATATTAATCACATCTAAGAAATATATATTTTTAAGATATTTTATTTATTTGTTTTTAAAGAAAGGGGAATGGAGGGAGAAAAAAGGAAAAGAAACCTTGATGTGTGAGAGAAATATCAATCCATTGCCTCTCACACACCCCTCACTGGGGACCTGGTCCAAAACCTAGACATGTGCCCTGGAATTGAACAGGTGAACTTTTGGTTTGCAGGACAATGCCCAGCCCACTGAGACACACCAGTCAGGACTCTAAGAACTATCTGCACAACATCTAGACTGATGTTTTACAAAAACTTAGCCAATTCGACACAGAAAATTAACCACTACACATGGCATGGTTGGAATTATAGACCTGGCTTTTAATTCAAGTGCTATTGTGCCACATTAAGTGACCAGGAGGCTGCTGTGCCATTTTACACCACACAAAACGTCCCCATGAGAGCAATGCAGAAGCCAAGGCTCAAGCAGTAGTCTGTGTTGTGGTATCCAGATTTATTCTGCTCAATAAACATGTTATTATAAAAAGTTCTTGATAGTTTAAGGCATCTTGAAAGTAGCGCATTTATAGACTACGGCAACAACATCATTATGGAAGCTGAGCTTTCAACAACTCCACTCTCCCACTTCACATGATGGATAATTTGAACTCACTCTTTTGTTTGCTTTGGCTATAATTTGAGATTTATAATATTTTACAATCAACCTGCAGAACAAGCCCCAATTTCACATGAGCTGAATGAGGACTAAAAATCAAGCAACAAATATTAGGATTATCCTTCCATTACCGTAACCCCCTTTGAAAAATGACCCCTTGCTGCCATATGAAAGGTTCTTTAAGCTTTAATACTGAGCAGAGATTTAAAAGGATTAACATGAACCACCTTCCACTAAACACACAGAATGTGTCTTAACATTTAGTATTTCATCTTTATTTGAATACTTTTAAATTGTAATGTTCTTTCCCATAGAAAGACTGGCTGATATTGGGCTGATATTGTCCATTACTATTCCTGATAAGTTATTCACAGTTCCCCCACTGACCTTTTTTTCAGCAAGTTTTTCAGATCTTTTGTTTCAGCTGCTGTTTTGTGTCCTTCTGACATTAGTTAGTCAGATTTATGGTGCTCTGTGCAGGAGTTCCTACCATGTGTGTCATTATTCTAATGCTTCTCCCTGTAGCAATCTGTGTTTATAACTTAGCCATTTAGTTGCTTTGCCCAAATTCCTAGGACTTACACCTCACTGGAATAGCACTTGTTATTGCCAAGGTACTTTGTAAAACACTTGACTCTATTTTCATATGTAACTATTTTTAGAGCCATCAGTGGAATAGAACAGACCTGCTCTTTGATTGTTTATTTTTGCCCGGACATTTATTTGGAAGATGTTAGTTTTCTTTGGGCTTCCACAGATGCCCCATTTGTTCATTCAACACCTTTTAGAGTACCAAATATGGACATGACCAACTTGCTCACAGGTAAAATAAAAGTTAGCACTTTCTTATCATGTAAATAGCTGTAATGTTGGCCTATTAATTTATGAGCTTCTACCTTTATTTTTTCCAATTATGTGGAATATTATCCTTGTTCTTCAACAAAACTGTATTTCTTATTATAACTGTCAACTGGTTGATGACAATAGACACAAGCAAATATTAAAAGATATTATAACCTTTTTAAAGAAAAGTGATAATGGTATGTCATGGAACAGTTGGAAGAGAATGTCAGTGATATTCTCTTGATGGACATTTAAAACGTGGTTGCTCCAGTATGTTTCCCCTTTGATCTGTGTCAGTGATTAAAATATCTACATTCACATAACATTTTGGATGAGTTGACATCTTAAATATACACAGTCAGAAACTAGAATGGAATATTATCATCTATGTATATATTAACTTTATGCCATGCCTTCATGAAACATTTCATGATTTCTATAGGTGGAGTATCATTTGTACCTTAGAACTGTGTAAACTGCCTACTTCTATCATTTTATGAAACATTACAAAATTCACACTTTTGTATTTATCTGTATATGTCTGTCTTATTCAATTTGATTGTAAAGTCCTTGACAGTGAGGTATATGTTTGACGTTTTCTTTAATTTAATCCTCCGTAGCAAATAGAAAAGAATTGTATATTTATGGGTGCTCAAAAACTGTCAATTAGGGGAAAAAATTGGAACTATTATAACAATATAATCAATAAAATATACTTAAAAATATATAATAAAATAAAAAATTTTAATTTGCAAAAAAATGTGTCAACTAAATGAAAAAAAGATATGACTATAATAAAATTGACTAGCTTTTCAATTTAGGGAAGGTACACAAGAAAAGCATAATATGATGGTGAAGGTATATGTTGATGCTATAGAAGTTCCTTTCCAAGCAAAATGATAAAAAATAACTGTTTGGGGTGGAACTCCCAGGATGGCAGAGTGAGAATCTTGGTAAATCTCTTCCATAAGAACAAAGAAGATACTAGTAAAAGTTATCAAAATCAACCATTTCAAAACCAAGGGTATGCTACCAGGTAGAAAATGTTTAAGAAAAGATAGTTAACTTTGGTGACAAAAGTGGGTTCTGTTGCATTTTGTTTTGAATATTCTTCAAAATAAAGAAGATCCCATGCCTGGCCCACCTTCTATGACCTGGCAGCTGTAACAACTACCAGTCTCACAGTCAGTGGAAGGGGCTAATCTGTTTTGGAGCTTTGCTTTAAGCCCCATTTCCAGAGTTGTCACTATTTGAACAGACTAGGAGCTCTCTGGAAATGTCCCATTCCCAGGACATTGTTGCTGTTTAATGTGACTTATATTTCAGCTTAGCCCTGGCTGGTTTAGCTCAGTGGATCGAGCGTCGGCCTGCGAGCTAAGTGTCGCTGGTTCGATCTTCCAGTCAGGGTACATCAGAGAAGGAAAACTCTGACTCCAAAAAACCTCTGCTGCCTTGCAGCATACCTCTTCAGGGGAAAGGCTAAGTAAGGGAGTAAACCCCGACAGAAAATCCGGAGCCGGAGTCCCTAAGGCGGTTTGACGTTGTAGTCAACACCGGCAACTCCTGCGGCGCACCTGAAGCCAAGCTGTATTGACTCCGTCTTTCCCTTGGACCCTTCAGCTGCGAAGAGAGGGGGGGTCTGCTGCATGGGCAACAGCAGACCCTCCATATCACCCTGCCCAGGCTCTGTAGCTTCAGCTTCACTGGAGAGGACACTCCAGCGTCATCGTAAGATGTCGATTCAACACGGGAGGAGACAGATACCGTGTCACTCCCAAGTCGGACTGCACATCCATTCTCGACGGTGCAGATAGACTCTTAAGAAGCTACACCATCGTCTCTCGAGACGGACGGCTGCCGACGACGACGATATTTCAGCTTGGTGGAAAAGCCTTGTTTTGGGGTCATTGTTAAAAACAAGCGCATTTAGCTACAATAGTTAATATTACCACTGCCTCAGGGTGTGCTACCAGCTGGAACAAATAAGAGGCTGGCCAAAAATTTTTAAAGGAAGATCTAGGGAATGGTGCAACCTTAAAGAGTTTTGAAAATACTCAACATATTCCTGGGGTCTAGAAGTCCATATACATGTGCAGGTAGTGCGCATGCCCAAGAATACTGGAGGAAGTCTCAGTTACTCATTACTGTTTGGTTGACTTTGTGGCCCTGCATAAGCAGGCATATAAGCTAATGCAGAGAGATAAATTTTCTGAACTTTGATGGTGCGCCTCAATTTTTGCACAGTTCCCCTTGGAGAAGACTTACTGGCTCAAGAAAATCTTCTAACTAAACACCGACTGACCTCTGAGCTATGCTCATCCAGGGGTGAACCCCACAAATCCAGTCTTAAAAATATAAACAAGATAGATAGATGAATAAGAGATAGATAGATGATAGATAGATAGATAGATAGATAGATAGATAGATAGACAGATAGATAATAGATAAACAGCAAAGATTTCATTGACCACACACTTTAGGGAATATATACTCTACAGAAGTAATCCTGGAAAGTCACTAAAGAAACAGCAGTAGGAGCAACAACAATTAAACCATAATACCAAAACAGGGGAGGGGTATGGTAATGTCAGGGTTGGTCTAATATACCAATAGTCTATTCCAATTATTTACAGATTTCTTATTAATGAATTCAACTACTTGCTAAAATTTATTTGTAACAACATAATTAATACTCATGGTGCTTTCACAGTCATTCTCATAAATGTGAGCGCACAGAGTGGTAAGGTCGTTTAAACCCTCAAACAGAGATGACCAAAGAATAAACAAAGTAGCAGAGCTACTGGTATACCAGGAAAAGTTGTTTTCAGAATATAATCTATGTGAAATATGTCTGTCTATCTATCTATCTATCATCTATTTATCTTTCACCTGCCTCCTCTAGGAGTAATAGTTCAGTATTCATTAATTCAGTTATGCCTTTATAAGATATAAATACCATGAATAAGGAAAATCAATACTATTATCTAAATTTTCCTGTTTTCAACAAAAAATATAAGGTATGAAAATAATCAGGAAAGTATAGCCTATACACAGAAAAATAAAAGTCAGTAGAAACTGTCCTTAAGGAAACCCAAATGTTTTACGGAAGGAAACCATGTTTAAGGAGCTAAAAAAAATAAAGTATGACAACTATATGTCACCAACTAGAAAAAATCAAGAGATAGAAATTATGAAAAAAAAGACAAGTGGATTTTCTGAAGTTGAAAAATACAATAATTGAAATATAAAATTAACTAAAAGGGGTTAGCAACAGGTTTGAGCTGGTGGAAGAACCAGTAAACTTGAAGTTAAAAGAAAAAAATCAGTGAACCTGAAGACAAATTGGTAGAGATTAGCAATTTTGAGGAAGAGAAAGAAAAGTCAATGGAAAAAAAGAAGAGAACAGAGCCTCAGAGAATGTGGGACTTAGAATTAATCTGAACTAGCTTGTTTTAAATTAATATGCACATTGTAATTCCCAGAACAACCATTAAGAAATTAACTTTAAATATATAGTTTAAAAACAACAAAGGAAATAAAATAGTACACTAGAAAATACCCATTTAACAAAAAATAATAATAAAAGAGAGTAATGGAGAAATGATGGAACAAAAACATATGACACATAGAAAACAAATAGCAAAATGGCAGGTGGAAATTCTACTATTGAATGTAGTTATCTTAAATGTAAATGAATTAAACACTGTAAGTAAAAATCATAGCTTATCAGATGGGATTGCTAAATAGAATCCAGATATATTCTGCCTATAACAGATATCAAATTCAAATCGATTAAAACAATCAAGAGCTGAATGACTATACAAATTTCAGACAAAATAGACTTTAAGACAAAGCAATAAACAAAACCTTGGGTGAGGATAAAAAATATATATGTTACTAGGAACAAAGAGGTACATTTTACAATGGTAAAAGAAAAGACCAATTCTTCAGGAAGATATAACAAATATAAGCCTATGCAGCCAACAACAGAGCCACAAATTATGTGAGAAACATACTAACAAAATTAAAGAGAGCAATATATAATTCAATATTAACAGTTGAAGAGGTCAGTACTTCAGTGTCCATAATTGATAGAGCAATTAGACAAGAAATAATTTCTTGAGGATGGAGAAAAAATAATAGCAGCATGGCAGTGAGGCTGAGGGAGAGGTTGGACCAATTTTTCCAGAACACTTCTACAGGTCTGCAATGGCATTATTTAACAATTATTTTAATGCTCTTTAATAGTTGTCAGATTTTTGCTTTACTCTTTTAATAATCACTAAATTTTATAATTTTTTGGTTATTGTCTTGGCTTTAAAGCCTACAGAATAATTAAATTGCATTGTTGAGGTACTACCATTTTCTCTGACGTATTTTTTAAAATCTAAGATAATATTAAATAACATAAGCATATGGCAGAAAATATTAAAAAAAGAATAGTGATGGCCATGGTTTCATAAATTTTGGCTAATCTGACTATCTGCAATACATCTCTTTGTAGCTAAATAATTATAGATATTATCATTTTCTTAGAATAAATTTCTAAAAATAAAGTTGTTCAAGTAATGGGTATACTCATTTTAATTTTTTTAAATACATGAAGGCGATTGCCCCTCCAAAAAATAATGTATCAGTTTACACTTCACCATCATAATTTATGACTCTCAAATTAGATATTAGAGTAAGCAGCTGAGCAGATTATTTAGTAATTTACTTAACTACTGTGTTAAAGTTGGACTTTTTAAGCCTTCATTTTATAAACAAATTACACATGGAAACAATTTTTAACATAATTACTGTTGAGTTTGATTTTTCAACTGTTTTAGACTTAAATAGGCATGCTGATTTCACAACTGTAGTTAGTTTTCCTTCAGCTGCGAAGAGAGGGGGGGTCTGCTGCATGGGCAACAGCAGAACCTCCATATCACCCTGCCCAGGCTCTGTAGCTTCAGCTTCACTGGAGAGGACACTCCAGCGTCATCGCAAGATGTCGATTCAACACGGGAGGAGACAGATACCGTGTCACTCCCGAGTCGGACTGCACAGCCATTCTCGGCGGTGCAGATAGACTCTTAAGAAGCTACACCATCGTCTCTCGAGACGGACGGCTGCTGACGACGACGAGTTAGTTTTCCTCTATCACATCAAGTTTTTTTCTGTACAGCTTATTTTAATGCGATCACTCTAGGCCGAATTGAGCCTGGATCAAGGGAAGCACTAGTGCTCTCCTATTGGCTGAGAGCAAACCTCCCTCAAGTGGGGAGGGGTGGGGGACAGCCTTGGAGACCAGCAACAGGTTCATACTTGTCTAGGCCATTCAGTTACACATGAGACAGTGTGGTGAGAGGTTGTGTGCCGCTCTATATAGTGAATCGTATTCTGAAGTGTAGTCCAAGTTCTTGTCTGTATACAAGGAGTTAGCAGAGTTTATTTTTTAATTTACATATGTACTTATTTCATTTCCTTAAGATCATGTCTGCCTCTGCTATGTCTTGTTGTAAGTGCCTAAACAACCCTGATTTGTTTTGTTATACCTGTGGCAGTTTCACCATTCCCAAAGGACAAACATCAGCGCATTTGTCAGACAAACCTACTTTGCATATTTTATAGTAAAACTTGATGATCAAGATAAGTCTTGGGACCCTCATAGGTGTGCAAGCAGTGTGTTGAGAGTTTATGGATGTGGACAAAGAGAACACGTGATAAATGGCCATTTAGCATACCTATGGTTTGGCAAGAGCCCAGAGATCATTCAAGTGACTGATACTTTTGCATAGGGAAAATGTCAGAATATAACAAAATAAATAAATATAAAATAGAGTATTTTAGTCTACCATCAGCTATATGCCCAGTGCCTTATTCAGCTGAAGTCCCAGTGCCAGTTTTCATTGAAAACTCTTTCAAAAAACAGCAGTATGGTGAAGAACTAAGTGACAGCAACGATGAAGATTCTGAAATTGAAGATGACTCCATTCATAAGGAATTTGGTCAGCATGAGTTGAATGATTTGGCATGCGATTTGGGACTATCCAAAAAGTCTTCAGAACTCCTAACATCAAGACTGCATGAAAAAAACTTGCTTGAAAAAGGAGCGAAGGTATTCTACTTTCGATCAAGAGAAAGTGCATTTCTGCAGTACTTTCAAAATGATGGTGGCTTTGTGTATTGCCATAGCATACATGGTTCAATGGAGGAATTGGGAATTCCAATCTAGAACAAAACTGAACGGTGGTTGTTCAGCGATAGCTCAAAGCGGAGCTTGAAGTGTGTCCTCCTGCATAATGGCAGTTTATCTGGTGCAGTCCCAATTGGCCACTCAGTTTGTTTTTGTGAAGAATACGAAGACATAAAGAGAGTCATTGATCTGTTGCAATATCACAAACACAACTGGATCATCTGTGTTGACTTTAAAATGGTCTGTTTCCTTCTTGGTCAGCAACACGGACACACCAAGTACCCCTGTTTTCTGTGTATGTGGGACAGCAGAGCTCATGAGAAGCATTGGGTGGAGTCAAAATGGCCTCCAAGATCTGACCTCAAACCTGGTGATCCAAACATTCTACATGAACCACTTGTTGACAGAAAAAACATTATGTCCCCCCCTTTGCACATAAAACTAGGTCTCATGAAGCAATTTGTTAAAGCTTTGCCAACTCAAGGAGACTGTTTCAAGTATCTCATTTTGGCATTTCCTAGCCGGTCATTTGAAAAGATAAAATACCTTCATATGTATGTTTGGTAGCAGAACTTTACTACTTGTACACAATTTTACTTACAGTAACAATATATAGCCTTTATATGAATAAAGTAACTCTAAATAAACAGTCTATTCAGTTAATTTTTTCTTTATTTTCCTTTGTATGTATATTTGGTATGATTTTGGGGACAAAGGGAGGGTATCCTGTACCTAAAAAGTTGACGTGATAGAGAAAAATTGGGGCCAATTTTGGATTCAGATGCCAAGAGTTAGTACAAAAACAAGTGTCAGATTTAACTCAACGAAATTTGTGTTCCCCAGTGTTGTTGAGTTTCTGCTATTAATCTAGTCCACGAGTAGAGGAATTCATAAAACAGACACAGATTTTGCCCTTGAAAAATTTTCATTTTTGCACTATCAACTAACATTATAGTCATTATTTTTACAAATTCAGATTGTTTTTAAGTAAGTGCCAAAAGTAGTGATGTATTTTCTAACACTTCTGGAAGTGCAGGATTCCCAGTGCCTGTAAATATTCTTCACTGGAAATTCTATGAACATTGGGAAGACTCCAAAAGCACACCAGAGAATGACTTGACTGCTAGGACTGGAGTAAAAATAATTGGCTCATGCTTATTTTGAGACAATCTTCGGAAGAAAAAGTAAATGAGAGTTGGTTTTATGTGTATACATGAAATAGGATAGTCAAAGACTTTCAGAGCTAGATTGCCCTTAGAAATCTCATTCAAATAGTTAATTTTGCATTTTTACTAATATTAAGACAAATATCGTTTTTTAAAAAGAGGCTCCTTTATAGTCTAATAAAAATTTAGAAATATAATATAAATGGTAAAATAACTAGAAGAACTTTAAATCTTGCTAAACTTTCACTCTGCCTTGTCAATAATCAAATAATTTATAAAAGAAGTTTTATTCTGGAATATAAAATTCAATACAATAGCTATACTATATTCTAGAATATAACAGCCACATATATATGAGTATATGTGAATATTTATGAATATATATTCTAAAGAGTGGTTTTTAGCTGAATAATTAACTGATAATAAATTAGCCTGAGATATTAAAGAAATCAACTCCCTCCTTATATGTCTTTTCTAAAGAGAGTGCAGAAATTTTGATAACGGACTTAAAAAGCCTTGCTCTGAGATTGTCAATATCATAAAAACATTATTTCTTTTTTAGTGTCTACAAGAATGTCATGAAGATTTCAATTTGGGAGATGTCCTAATGAAACTGAATATATTCTTCTGAAGAATTAGAAATTCCTTTTTGGCTTTTGAGAATCTTTTTCTTTTGTGTATATTTGTTTTATATAATTGGAAGTATTAACTTTGAAAAAGACTGAGGATTTCAATACAAGTGAAGTGTCATCACTTACCATGAGTAGTGAACGTAACACAAATAGCTGTTTGCATTACTCAAAGAAGTATATCTAATTCAGGGTGTGATATGAAAAAAAACAAGTCAACACTCAGAAAATGAAGAAATGCTTCTGATGATCAAAATCAACAAAAAGATGCTTATCTGTATAAAACTATACATTAACAGAAACTTTAGATAAATTAGTTTATTCTTTTTTTGTGTGGTTTCTGGAATTTATTCCTTTTTAATGTTGAATATAAAATCTGAGATTTCACCAATGCCTTTAAGGACAAAATGCATACAAATTGAAGTAAAAAACTAACAATTATGCAGATCACAGTGAGCCTGACACTTTAATTGCTAAATGAAAAGTATTTCTAGGAAAAGCAAATCCCTCTATGGCAAAATGGAATTTTAAAAAACCAAAAACAAACAAAACAGTAAGAGACTTTGGTACCTTTCAATAACAGAAAAAAATGTTTAGTTCATTATAAATTCATGTAATACAAAAACATCTATGTGAGAATGTTGAATAAATCTATAACAGAAACATATCTAAAATATATTAAAGTCTCAAAAAAAAAGTCTTCCTTTTCTCCTCTTTGATTTTGGTAGAACACCAGAATTTGGAAAAAAAAACAAGTATTTCCCCAACTAAATCTCCTTCTGGTCTGCCTACCCCCAGCAGGATGGCACTCTGTATTTTAGCTAATTTTACAATGGTAAACTTCTTTTTTTAAGCTGAAATAATGTGATATGTTAGGAGTTCTCCAGAAGATAAACAAGTTCCACTTAGACATTTGTGAAGCAGAAATTGACTGGCCAAAGATCAAAAGCTATAAAACTGTAAAGTAATAATAAAAATAAATCATTGGCCTAGATGTGGAAAAACCCTTTCAGAATGATTGTCACCAAAAATAACAAGGAATCAAGAGTTTCTGCCCCTACTTTTTAAACTTTGATAATCACTTTGGCAGCACTTGTTAATTTAAAAAGTCCCTGCCAATATATATTTTTTACATAAAAATATATAATATAACCAAAAAATGATTGTAATGTCCATTAATTGTCCTCATAGGACACTTATAGTTTCACTTAGCTGTCTGTCTTATATTACTATTTCATATTTTTTATAATATCAGCTCAATTGATATAACCAGTCTCCTCGGGAAATTTTGGTAAGGTGCTGTTTTTGCTGATTATCTTATATTTGGATAACTGTATATTAATTTTGGGGGGCAATCTATTCTGTGGTAGTTATTAAGCTAGTTCTCCAAATTCTGGGCAATGGTATGATTAAATCTTGGCATCTTTATGGTTGGATGGGGCTGTGTGACCACTTCTGGCTGAGCAGAAATGACGTGTGTGGTTTCTGGACCAAACATTTAACAGTACAGCTAATGTAATAATAAAACTATGTGAGACTGCCAGACTCTATTTAGGTTCTCCTTCCTTGCAGGAGTGATCTGGATATTGCCTCCAGGCAGAGGCCAGGGTGATTGAAGGATGTGCCTCATTTGTTTCCTTTCTCTGGTGGATCATAGCCCTGCTGCTGCCTGTTGGTCAATGTCTAAAAGCAGTTTTTCTTTGACCAGTTAGTTATTTATGGCAAAAGAGTATGTGTGGCCCTTGTCTCTCTGTTATGGTCAAAAGCAGATGTTCAATTAATTGACTTTTATATGTTGATATTACATCTCGACAACTTACTAAACTCTCGATTATTTCTAGTTGCCTGGATGGGAGTCTATGGGTTTCTTATGTGGATAATAACATCACACAGGGGGAATAATGACTTGTGTTTCCTCTTTTCCAATAAGCCAATCATTACTTTTTCTTATCTTTACTAACTAGCTAGAACTCTAACACAATATTGTCTTATTCTGAGAGGAATAATGCTTATGAATAAATTTACCTGAGAAGTATAAAAATTATCTTTGTTTTTATCTTAACTCACGATTTTTATCTCTAAATCAATTAAAATTAAATTTAATATATTATCCTAACATTAATAGAAGTAGATTCTACTTTTCCTGTCTACTTATTCATCTATATAGTTATCTTATGTGGACAAAGGCATACAAAGATGCTTGGAATGATATTCACCAAATTTTAACATTTATTTCTGGGGAGTAAGAGTTGGAGTAAATTTTGGAAATAATTTTTACTTTTCTTTTTGTTCTTCTCAGCATTGCTTGAATTTTTTTTTTTAATGACAAGTTTGTGTTATCTTTTGAAAATAATAGTTCTTAATCTAAAATAATTACATGCTTGTTGTAAAAAGTCAAATAATATGTAAGTGTAGATAGAAAAATGTGAAAGTTATCCTCATTCACCACAACTCAATTTCCCAGGAATAACCATTACTAATTGATATATACACTTCCATACTTTCTTCAGTTTATTTACAAGTATTTAACTGTATATAAATTTGTGTGCATGCATATATATAGTACTTATGTATCTATTTTTATATATTTATGTATGTAAATGCACATGCATAGATATATATGTATATGCACATGTAAATATTTATAAATATATACATATATGTAGTATAACTAAAAATAGATATGGTTTCCCTCAGATGATATCATGTTTAATATAATAATTTGCAACATACATTTCTCAGTCTAATAATATACTGTAACCACCTCTTAATGTCAGTACATAGAAATACATTATTATTTCTAACTTATGAAATTATATTTAAAACTATTATCCTTTTTTATATTTAATAGTGAGATGTTGATTTTAAAAACTGTGCAATTTTTACTTCAGCTAATTCTTACCCTCTTGCATCACCTTTTCCAAAAGCAACACTGTAAACAGTTTGTTAGATAAATGTCTTCTCTTCTACACACTTAAATATATTCAATTATACTTACACATAGTATAACTATACATCCCCCTATATTTATTTGTACATATACAGATTTTTCTAACACTTAATTTTATATTTAACCTTAAATAGGAATCTTTTTCTATTTCATTGTATGTATTCCTTTAAACAGCATGTTAATATTTCTTAGCATGAATGTTTCATAGTTCATTTAGCTCCCTCTGCATTGATGGGCTTTTAGGTCCTGTGGCAGATATTACACATTGACTTGCTTCAGTCCATCTCCAAGTACCTTGGAACATGCTTGTCTGAATGACAGAGGTTGAAAAGTTACAGGCTACTTTTCTCAGATTCCCTTATAGGTCAGGGTCCAAACAGGTTTAGCTTTCAAAGAACATATTGGGAATGCAGTCTGGCACTTCTGTTTCTGCGAATGAGCGCAGTTGTTTGGTTTTACGAAACAGCAATTACTGGCCGATGTATGTGCAGTACCTAGCTACCTAGCTTCCGAGGTGTTATGAGGTACCTTTGCTGGCCTGAATCTTGTCTAAATAAGAGTGATCCTGGAAGTGGATTTGGTGGTGGCCTCACTCTCCCTATGGCAGAAGAGGTGTGCACATGGGACATGATTCCCTTATTTTCCTGGTCATGATAAAGATAGAAGATTGCTTGATGGCACAATTCTGTGGGAGTATTCCAGGACTCATTTCTGGAACCTAATACAAAGGTGGTGTTTTTAGTCCTCCCAATGATTTTGAAGAACCTAATTCCTGTACTAACTCTTTTTCAGCTTACATAGCTAGAATAATTTTTGTTTTCTACAGGCATTGAGTGCAAAGAAAATTTAAACCTGATATTGTGGACTGCATAGGGCAGAAACCACAAAACTTGGCACTGGCTTAGCAATCAAATGGGGGTTGGGGAAGGCTCAGATGTTGCCGTCTAAAAAGGTGACGAACTCTGTTCTTTGATGATAAAATGAATACAGTTCTTCTCTGTGATACAATGTACTTACCGTGGCTGTAGCATTAAGGGGAATTTGCCTTTGGCTTTGTCAATGAGTGACCATTTGAACCTTCGGAACTTGTCTAATATCAATGTTAACAAACAGAACAGTATCTTTTCTTTGTGAAGGAACTTGTGACTTCTCATACATATACCCTTATAAACCATACCTATATGGCAGCAGCAGCAGATTATTTATTTAGACAGGTTTATATTGGTACATAGAATGTCCATATACTTTAGTAGCTTTACAGTAGTCCCTCTCTATATCACAGTTCACTTATTGTGGCCTCACTGTGTTGCAGGGTTTTTAAAAATGTTATATTTAATTATTTATCTCGGATTTTTTGCTATATTGCAGGATTTTGCGGTATTGTATATGTATGTTGTTAGAGTTACATAGGTTTAAGAGTGTAGAATATGTTTAGGAACATAAGTAGTGTTTATAAAAGTGTGGAAAAGGTTAATAAGGGAGTGGGAAAGGTTAATAAGGGACTGGGAATGGTTTATAAGTGTGTGGGAAGGGTTTATAAAACCTTAAAATATATATATAAATGCTAAAGTAAATGTAAGGTTCCTACTTTGCAGATTTTCACCTATTGCAGGGGGGTCTAGAATGTATTACCTGCGATAAGTGAGGGAATACTGTATTTCTATGGCCTTCACTTTTTAAATGATCCTTTAAAGAAGCTGTTGCATAGATCTTGCTAATAGACCCAGAGCAGATGGCAGCTAGTTGGGAGACAGGGAGGAGGTTAGGGAGTGAAGAGATTGAGCAAAAAAGGAATAAGGACTCATGGACATGGACAATAATATAGTGATTGCTGGGGGGGAGGTTGTATAAGGGGACTAAATGGTAAAGGAAAAAATACAATAAAGATTAAATTAAAAATTAAAAAATAATAATAATCCTTGGGCAGAAGAGTCTGGCTAAGTTACTGCTTTACTTCACCGTACCTAATTAGAAAACCAAATAGTTGGTATGGGGTGAAGAGTTCTTTTAGGTTAAAACAAAAACCAATTAATCAGTATGCGTATCTCATATAAATACTCTAGAGATGCAGATTAATAACATTTTCTTTTATTGTAGAAGAAGTATTTGTATTACAGTAAAAATTCCCCTTTTCCCTTGGATACCTATGGGAAAGCGCTTCTAAATATTGCGTTTGTTTTGTCTCAAAGGCAAATCATGGGTAATCTGAATCTCTCATCAGTTTCACAATTCTCTCTAGATTAGTTCTGTTTCCTCAGCAAATTTTTGTTCATCATAATGAAAATTTGAGCAAAAATGTGTTTATATTTTTCACCAGTAAAACAGTTTTATCTGAAGGGCCTCCTCTGTGGTATTCAGGGAACTTTATCTCTTACTATTCATAGTTTGGCCAGAACCTGAATTGGACAGCGATATTTGGGCTGTTTTAGAACTCATTCTGGGGGCAACTTGTTCAAATCACAAACCGCAATGTGGTTGAACCTATTACAAATTTCAAAAACAAACTTGCCTGAGGCAATATTTTAGTGTGGTTAAATACCAGCAAACCATCTCCCTTACCCTAGCTGAAGATTGCCAGGGAACTATGTGGTCCATTTCTGTGGTCCAGTAACAAATATGACTATTGCATGTAGGAGCGACGGCCTCTCTTCTACTCTCTAAACCATTTTTTTTTCTTTCTGCTCTTCTACTTCATTATTTCTAAATTTTTCTAAATTATTCTTTTCATAATCAGCAGTGATTTCTTCAATATTTTAAATGTTCAATAATGGACCCTTGGGAAGAAGTAACATTATATTACAATATGTAATTTATAACATTATATAATGTAATGTAATTATTTCTTCCCAGGGGCCTATTACTGAATATTTAAAAATATATATAAAATTTAAAATATATATTAAATATTTTTTAAAATATAAAACATTATATATATAAAAACCTTTTGTAAATTCTGATGATTTATAAAGATAGGTCTGCCATTAAGCATTCTTTTGCCAAACTCAGAGCAAAAGTTTTTTTAAAGTGTCTTAAAAGAGAGAACAAATAACACAGTAGGAGTACCAGAGTAAGAGATCAATTAAAGAATAGTTTCAAACATTATATGCAAATTATAAATTTTAGAGAAATCCTGGATTCAAATAAATAAAAAATAACTGTTGAGTATGTTCCATGCATTAGGTACAATATTTCATATTCCCTGCAATCCTGTGTATTATAAGCATCTCACATATTTTAAAACTATTTTAATTAAAAAAATATTTATATGCATTCTTTATGCTAATTGAAAAGCTATTGATTTCACCAATGAAAGACCACTTCTAATATTAGTAAAATCTCTCATGTCAGCATGAGTTAAAGGTGTCCTGGAGTGTGACCTCTTTGATTGAATGTTGAGTTTACTGTTTCCTGTGAACACCTGAGTAAAGCCGCTAATGACATATATGTCATATCACAGTGTCTATGCTGAGGTATTTTTTAATTAAATTGTAGACCTCATAACACACCATTGATTTCTTCATTCTAGCTCACTAGTCACTCTTTCTTAGTTAGCTTGGCTGATAGATCTAGAATCAACTGTAGGTGGTGAGCTGCAGAGGGCTGAAGCTTAACTCCTATTTTTTCTCTTTAAATGACTTTAAACACTGTCCATTTGCTGATGAGTCACAAAATGTCTTTATCTGACCCTGGTATTTCCCCTGAGCCCCTTAACTACTTAGTTGACATCTCCACCTGGATGTTTAATTAGCAGTTCCAACTCTCCATAGCTGAAACAAATTTCTTGACTCCACACCTGACTTCCAATAAAGGAAAAAAACCTTGCTACATTCTGGGTTCTCTCCATCTCAGTATGCTACCACCTTCTACAGTATTCCCTCACTTATCACGGGTATTACGTTCCAGACGCCCCGTGAAGTAGGAACCTTACATTTATTCTACACTCTTAAACCTACGTAACTTTAACAACATACATATACAGTGCCACAAAATCCCACGATATAGCAAAAAATCTGCAATAAATAATTAAATATAATATTTTTAAAAATCCCACAATACAGTGAGGCCGCGATAAGTGAACCACAATATAGAGAGGGACTACTGTATATAGTTTCTCAACTCAAAAATAATAGAATGAGTCTTTGTTTTTTCCTTTCTCTTAACACATGCATACAATCAAGAAATTCTAATTTGAGCCCTGGCTGCTGTGGCTCAGTGGATTGAGCATCAGCCTGTGAACCAAGTGTTGCTGGTTTGATTCCCAGTCAGGGCACATGACTAGGTTGCACGTCAGGTCCCCAGTTGGGGGCGCGAGCGGGAGGCAACCACACAGTGATGTTTCTCTCCCTCTCTTTCTCCCTTCCCCTCTCTCTAAAAATAAATAAACAAACTAAATAATTAATTTTTTTAAAAGAAATTCTAATTTATTTGACCTCCAATATTTCTCTGATTGTTCTAGTTCACTCCAGATACTTTGTCTTGGAAAAGACACTTCTAGCTCATGCCCTTCCTTCTTTTCCTTCTTTTTTTATATTAAATATTTTTCCTTTGATATAGTTAGTAGAGATATAATTTTAAATGTTCTCTTTTGACAAAGTAAACAACTCCAGGCCAGCACTCTGTGGGTTTTGTTTGTTATCTGTTAGTTTTTTTTTTTTTTTTTGGAGATTGATTTAGAAAACTCTGATAATAAAGTAAATTATAGGTTCCACCCCGCCATCTCTTTCAATCTCACTCCACTGAAGTAACCAATAAGAACAGTCTGGTGTATCTTTCCACATCTTTCTCCATGGTCACCAAATGTGTACCTGCACACATGTACACATACATACACATGTGCACATACACAGAGTTTTGATTTTTGATTTAGTGCAAAAGGATCATATTATCATATTATGCACATTACATAAATTTTCTTTTTAACTTAGTAATAAATGTAGAACAATGTATATATTTGTAACTCATTCTTTTAATTGTGTATTATATTATATAGCACATATCTGCCAAAATATATTTAGCCATTAACTTAGTGAAAAATGTTCTCAATTTTCCAGGGTGTTTTTGTTGTTGTTCTGTTTTTGCTTTGTCCATTGCAAAAAATGCTGAAATAACATCTCTATATCGGTAAATTAATATACTTATATCTTTATGTCTTCCTACATTTACATCTCTTCTCACATAATACTACTATCACTTCCTTAGGTTTGTTAAAGAGGTGTATATGTACTTTAATTTTAATTTTAGTATATTAAGTCTCTCCAGAAAAAGTCCAGCCATTGTTAACATAATGAGAATGGTTTGCATGACATCGATATAATCTGGTAGCCAAGGAGAGTGGACTGGAATGAACATGTGTGAACAATGTCAACTTCACTGTACTAGTCAGTGGGGGCAGTAGACACCATTGAGTGAGCACGTATATCGTGTGGTTGTGACATTCAAAATGAGTAGAGCAATGAATCTGGATCACATTTTGTGTTAAGCTTGAACAATCCTCTGAAGAAACAATTCCTATGACTCAGAAGGCCACAGCTATGGGCAACTGGTGACTGGCGGTTTCATCACGACAACACACCCACTCATGCATATCATGCAGAGGTTTTTGGCAAAACATCAAATCACCCAGGTGACTTAGCTCTCCTACAGCCCAGTTTTGGCACCTTATGACTTCTGGCTTTTCCCAACACTAAAATCATCATCAAAAGGGAAGAGATTTTAGACCATCAATAAGATTCAGGAAAATACAGTGCAGCTGAATACAGACAGGGCAGCTGATAGGATTGGAAGAACTGTGTGAGGGGACTGAGGCATCATTGTCCTGTGTACAATGTTTCTTGTATCTTGTATCGTCTTCAATAAATGTCTCTATTTTCCTAGTACATGGCTGAATACCTTCTGGACAGACATCATATTTTGGAAAAGGCGAAGAAATTTAACCAGCATGGCCTGTCAGTGCTCTATATTCCCAAAAGCAGTGTTAGCTCTGAAACTTCCTACTATAGCTGTCATGGCCTTGTCTCTTAGAGCACTCAGTTACCACCAGAACATAACCACACAATCTGTCCCTTAGCTGTTTCTATTTTATTCTGTTATTTGACACTGTGGAGAGAGTTCTGTAGTCTGAATTACCCAAGGGATTAATGTATCTTCAGGTGAGGTGGAAATCTGTGTTCAAGAAAATGCTTTCAGTTTCTGCTCCTTATTTTGCATTTTTAACCACTTGTTTCAACATGGTCCCTGTATCACTGACAGTCAGCTTCCTCTGTCTTGGGCCAGTAAGAGTGTTCTTTTGCCCTACAACCAGACTCCAGTGATGACAGGGTATGTTCCTCTCTTATTCCAAACAAGGTTTTTCTTATTCATTATTTTTTCTTTTTAATATAAAGTCTGTGAATTATATTCAATATCGTTTTTTAGGTAGTTTTTTAGAGACAAAATAGAAATTTAGATTTTTCAGAAAACTCTGAGTAGTCTGCATTTGTCATCTTGTCTCACCTGACTACCCTGCTATACAGATTTCAAAGCATTTTATAATGATGTGATATGCTCATATTCTTGGCAGTCATCTATAATCCAAATCAGCCCTGACTTAGTTCACACTTTGTACAGGAACCTACTAAACAGTCCATGACCACTGTCTGAAAATGCAATTGGCTTTGACTCGAGGGCTAAGTGTTTAATTCTGGTATATGTTGCAAAAGAAAGCAAAAATGCTGACATCACCCCAGATAGTGCTGCTATGAACTGTAGTGTTCATTTTCTAATTATGGTAGGTTTATTTATGAAAAAAAAGAAAACCAGTCAAATCATTACTTGCCAGATTAATAGAAAGCTCATGCCTGGTCCAAGAAACATGAAGAGTGGGACTGACCTCTACACTCCAGGGAGAGGAGCCAGGCCCTGCCTTGAATTCTACGGTCACAGATATGAAGCTGATGTGCACTGGATCCAGGTCCCTGCACATGCACCAGAATTTTCCCCCAGCCCAGCTTCAGCCTAGTGTTCTTAAAAACTCCTCAGGATAGTGCTTACAGCTGATAACTCTTTCAGGACAATTTCTAAAAGTGACAGCTGCCTTAAGAGTATCAAAATTAATTCGGGTGTCCATCTACAAACATAAAGCCACTGGGCCTTTTTCTTCACTGGGGTGTCTCATTACGGGCTTCAGGTACCTATTCTTCTACTCTTGAAATATAAAAGGGGTCATTACTCTCTTTTCCTTTTAATGAAATACTGCTATGGGATAATCTGGCTAACTTCCTGGGGTGGCAGTTTTGATTGTCCCAAGGAGCCCTGTAATTTAGTAACCTCCTCTCACCAGCGTGCATTCGTGCGCGTGCACACACACACACACACACACACACAGACTGTCAGAAAGGGAGTGATTTACCTTTTTAAAGGTTACATACCATACTAAAGACAACAAGGTGACATTCTGGTCACACACACAAAAAAGGGAGGCTGTAATGTACACAATAAATATTTAATGAGGTACCTTGCATCATAACAAATGGATTAAGATTTTGAGAAATGAAAATGAAATTACACTATAAAATATTTAAAGTGTGTGAAGTGGTCAGAAATCTTCTCTTGCCCTGGTTGGTGTGGCTCAGTGGATTGAGTGCCAGCCTACGAACCGAAAGGTCGCCAGTTCTATTCCCAGTCAGGGCACATGCCTAGGTTGCGGGCCAGGTCTCCGGTTGGGGCATGCTGGAGGCAACCGATCAATGTATCTCTCACACATTGATGTTTCTCTCTTTCTCCCTCCCTTCCCCTCTCTTTGAAAATAAATAGTTTAAAAAAAAGAAATCCTCTCTTGTACCTTAATACAGATGACAGAAAACAGTCAATAATGTTCTTTTTCTCATATACAAAATTGAAGCTTATTTGAGTCTCTGAATTAAACAACTATCATATCAAAAGAAGGCTTAAACTTTCTGTTTACTTATTTACTGTGAATAGTGAAGTGATTTGCTTCACAAATGCTAATTCAAGAAAACAGCCACTTACAGAATGTGTTCTTAGGTTACACAAACAGTCTGTGCCACATTTGGTGTTGGGTGAATTAAGATATGAGTCTACTGGCAACATTCTGAATAAACAATACATGCCAGGAAAATATTCAACAAGCTGTATTATTAATCTGCTGTCCCAAATTCTTTAGCTGAAAATATTCTTCAAATTATTTTTTGTGTTTGTTAAATGTTCTGTTAACATGGAAATATTTCTGCTTTACTTTCCTCAGAAAGTTTAGGTATTTTTTTTAAAACTGCACTTCACTTTTTCTCATGAAGAAACTTTATTGTGCTTTTCATAGCTTGAGTTAGTCTGTGTAATAATGAAAAATATACTTACATGTCTACATGATACCTCAGGAATTAAAGTTAATATATAAATTAGTTATTTATTTTTAAAAATGACATTAAAATCCTAGATACTTTATTGATTTGATAGATTGTTAACTATTGGACATCCTGAATTTTTTTTTCATGTAAGGCTGAATGCTAAATGATTGGGTTTAGCATGAACAAAGAGTTCATCTCTCCCATTTTCTTACTCTTCAAATACATTCAGTCACCAAAATATAAAGTCTATTTACTTCTCACCCAAGTTCCTGATTGGAGTAGAGTATGAGTCCCACTCATAAACAAGCTAGATATAACTTTATTTTATTAATAAAGAGCCAAACACTGTAGGATATTTAAAAAATCAATACCATAAGGAAATTTTAAGTAATAATCATAAACTAAGAAGCCAGTTCTAAGCATTAAAAAAATACACACCAAAAACAGGAGAAATGATTACAGGCTAAATAGCTGTGCTCAAATACAAAATAGCAGTAGAGTAAGCATAGATAATATACCAAGTGAAATTTGGACTTAAAAAGTAGATTTAACTCTTTACCCCTTATTAAGTAAGTGATGAGTGATTATAACCCCTTATGTGCAATTTAGAGTAAGGAAGGTAGTTTTCTGTGGTTGGGTGGTGACTATTGCATTCAAGAAGCAAGCAGTCACAGCCTGCTTTGGAAGACAGAGAGCCTGAAATTGGTCCTCTACTGAAAACTACAGAGACTCTTCCCCAGTCAGTCCTTACTGGCTAAACTTACAACCATTGCTCAGAAAGGGCATTGGTTAATTTTATCATCTTTTTTTATGTAAGTTTAAGACATCACTAAAAATAGCACATTTCAACCAAAAGGGTATGCCTTCTTTTCCTTAAATTTACAAATTACCAGAGGTTCTTTCAGAAATCCCACATGCAGACTTAGATGATTTATGAGTAACTCAAACTGAAATACTCCAACGCTAAATATATTTACTCTGCTGCTCCACACTTACTGCCACTCCCACACAAAGTAAGAGAGCTATATATTGAGCACTGAAGTGCCAGGCATTGTGCTAAGTTCTTCACATACTATATCACTTTATCCTCATCTCAACTATACTGATGATGATTGTTAATATTTTAAGTTTATAGATAAAGAAAGTAAAAATTCAGAAGATAATAACTTGCCTGGAATTACACTGTGGAACCAGTGTTTCCCATCTCAATGACATCATCACTATCCATCCAGTGGAGCGAGCCAGAAACCTAGCCCTGTCTCTTTCTCCTCCACCTCCTAGGGCATTTAATCCATCACTAAGTGTTGCCAACCACTAAAACACTTCTGGAAATCATCCTTATCTTTTCATTTCCTATCACTGCCAAGCTTAAATTTTCATCATCTTTTGTCCTAAGAATAGCCATAATCAAATAATCTTCGAATCGGTCTTCCTCTTTTGTGTCTCTCCCACTCTTATCCTTAAGCCACCCTGACATCGGTGCTGCCTGCATTTTTTCCCTCATTCCTTCCTTTCCTCCTTCCATGAACCCTCCCTGAGTTCTTCTTTGTCACTCCTGCACAGGTTAATAATTTCCTCATTTCTGTGTCAACAGAACCTATGTGTTCATTAGTATAGAATTCATGCCATTGAAACACAAATAACAAGACATTTCTGTTGTTTCTACTACCAGACTATTAACTTCTTGTACACAAGACCTTGTCTTACTTATACCTCAATTCATTTATTAAATCATTTTTCTATTTATTCAACATTACCTATCTTGTACCAGTAACCTTATTTTTGAATAATGACATTAACAATAATAACTACCTTTTAATAATAATATAATAATCAATCCTATGAGATAGGTATTGTTACCTTTATTGACATTGGGGAAACTGAGTAGAGAGGCGGACACCACTCTCAAGGAAGCATTTTGTTGTATGACTGTGACTGTGTAAGGGTTCAACACGTGGTAGTTGAATTTAGTTGGACTTCGAATCAAAGAGCAGACAAGCACTTACAAGAAGCTGTCGTACCCAAGAGTGAGCCCAAGGGCAGCGGGGCCGTAGAGCAGCGGTTGAAGAACTTGGCCCTTTGAGTCAGACAGATATACAAATTGTAGTTCCTCCTCTGTCACTAATAAACTATATAACCTCAAAAAAATTGCTTATTTCTTAAAACCTCAATTTTAAAGCTATAAAAGAGAGATAATTTTAGTACCATTTCAAAGGACTATCATACTGGTTAAATGTGAAAACACATGGAAAATGTTTAGTAAGCTATTTGGTACAAAGGAAACCCACAGTAAGTGTCAACTATTAATATAATGACTGTTCAAAAACATAATATATTATGGGGTCAATAATAAGCTATTCAATGCAGAATTATACATTTTCTAGTTAGATCTTTCTATGTAATTATTTTTATTTGATATATTTGTTTTTTTAATTGTTATTATTTTTGTGTAGAGTCAACAGCATGCACAGCATGGGAGAGGCCAGTAAATCCATGGGAATGGCCGCTGATGAGTTCCTCCAGGTTTGATTATAATAGCATTCAATATGAATACTAGTCAGATGAAAAGTATTCAATATGAGACTGAAGGAAAATAATACTAATTATTCTTCCATAAACATTATTCATATGAAATAGGGCTATTTAAATGTTTTATATTTTGTCTTTTTCTTAGAGGATTGCTAAATAAAAATAAAGGTAATTACAGAATTAAGAAACTAGGTTAAATGTCATATAAAACATTATTTCTACCCTAGGGACTGTCCTCTTGAGGGAGAGGAAAAAAATGTCATGCATCTCAGAATACAAAGAAGGAATTTCTGGAACTTAGGGGAGACTTTTGGCTACATAAGTTAACCAGCATGCTCTAGGCCTGAAATGCCAACTGACCCCATTGCAGAGCAATGTTAGGAACAAATGGCCATTGCCCAGGAGGGGCTGCCCTGTGTGGTGGGTGGGCAAGCACATGGCTCCTCTTTCATTCTGCCCCTCAGGTATGCTCACTCCACACTAGCAGTCAGTTTTCCAGTGAATAAATACTGCCTGCTTCTTGACACACATTCCACAGACAAGCTAGATTTTAGGAGACAAAAGTCAAAAGTGCCCCCCCCCCAAATTATAGATGTTCAAGAGGCCGCAAGAGAGTGGGGATACTTGAGGGTAGTAGTGATAGTGAGGGGCTTTGCTTCAGCCAGTGCAAGCATTACTCAATCCTCTGTTTCTATAAACATCCTAAGGATGGAAGCATTAGATTGTGGGCCACTCCAGCAATTCCCAAATAAATGTATTGGGACTTCTGTGGTTTATAGTCCAGGACTTTATTTTGCTGTATCATCTGTGTATTTTTAAATGTTGTATTTCTTTTGGTTAATCTTCCTTCCTCCTGGGAAACAAAATGTTCTGCAATAACAAACATTGTGGTAAGTCCCTAAAACCCCAGTGCCATGCATAGCAAAGCCTGCTGTCCATTCTAAATACACTTGCTTTGTTTCTTTCTTAAGCCGGTCATGTTCATATCTCCAGCTTTGTATTCCCTATGTGTCATTTTCTTTAGTCACCCATCACTGATTCCTCCTTTAAAAAGATGTGTCACCATGTACAGTGAATATGTTCTTCAAATAAAATCCACAAATCTGCTTGACTTGGAGAAATTATCGAAATCTTAATACTATGAAAACTATGCCATTTTTTCTTGCTGCATTCATTATGTGCAAGTCTGTATAAATTTTTAAATGTATTTTAATTGTGAAACATTTTGACTTTAAGGAAAGCCATAAATAAAAATATAACTATTTAAGTACCATCTTGGGTATACTAGTCAGAGTTTATTACAGATATGTTTTTACTTAATAGAAATTCACTGATGATAAGGCTGAACCCAATAAATTAATTAACTGATTGTTGGACTTACTCAAAGAAGAGGTGCTTTAGAAGAGTCTCACAATACCTACAGGTGAAAAGCAAGTGGTTCAGAAGAGCAGAGTGATCAGTGTGAGAAGCAATAGGGAGTGACAAGTCTCTGGGTAGAGTAGGATTTACCCCAGTTTGCCCAAGGTTAGGTTTGATTTATGCCTGTTTTTCTAGCATAATTATTGATTCCACTCCTATCACTTCCAAAGTATGATGGCTCTGACAATAAATTATACAGTTATCCTGGAGCGTACATGGTCTACCTAAACAAGGGAACTTTTACTTGGCTCCAGCCAAGTACTGTCATGTAGGAATGAAGATCATTGTAAGTACGATTCCCCAATATTCAATGTGCTCAACTGTCTTCTTTTTCTCTTTATTTCCATTGTAAGACAAAACTTGTCTGAATAAATGATCTCCCTATAGGTTACCAATTTACTTCTTTTGGCCTCAAACATCTACAAATCAGGAGCTTCAATACCACCAGTTCCCTCTCTGCTCCATCGGTTGGAATGTTTGGCTGCACTTAGAATATCACATGTATACTATAGTTCAGGTTCAACAGGCTCTGTTTGAAAGCTTTTAAATGGGACATCCATCAACAGTTTAAAAAACTGACCAAGAGATTGGAAGTAGGGTGAGTGCAGACTCAAGCTTCATTAACAAATTTGCTGACATATGCATTTAAACCATTTTTTTGTTGTTAAAAATATCATGTATTGAACACCTACTTTGTGCTAGACACTAGCCTAAGCATGTCATCTAAGTTATCATGGTGTTAGTCATCACAGAAATTAAGTGGCATTAGCATCATTATTCTAATTTTAAATGAAATTAGATAGAAGCTCAGAAAATTTATGTGATTTGGCCAAGGGCACATGGCTAATAAATGACTGAGCCAAGATTAGTACATAGTCTGTCTGGTTCTAAATTCTGTGCTCTGCCTAGTCTACTCATATTTTTTGCTGAGCAAAAATTAGGAACTCCATCATTTTGATTTTTATTTCAAGCAACTATATTATCCTAAACTTTCCAGTTTCTATTTGAAGAAAAATATATGTTAATAAATTCAAAGAAAAAAGCAACCAAGTTATAGAAAGCTATCATGATGCCTACTTAGAAATGGCGAGGGAGATTGATAGCTCTGGAAAACATAGTCTTACGACTAAAAATTTCCGACTATTGTCTGTACAATAGGACAACTATGTGATCTTCATCATTGTTTTTGGTCAGGTTCCTTAGAAGCAGAGTATGAGATAGGGATCTTATACAAGTGATTGTTTTTTCTTTTTTTTCTTTTTTTTAGGAACTGCTCTTATGAAAAACTTGTAAGGGTATGAGAGGAGCAATATAAATTCGAGGAAAAACTTGGCAAAGATGGACTTTTAGGAGAAGTTTAGCCTTTTGATCTTGTAGGGAGTTCTGGAGCTTGGACTGTATCGTACAATCTGTCTGGCCTAGAAGCAACAGGGCTGGGCTGTTACTCCCCTGCCTCATCAATCAATCTGCAGCTACTGCCTTCCAGGCATCTCTTCAGAAGTAGGATCCCATCAACCAAGGGCAGGCCTCCAGAGAAAGATGCAAATGCCTACCCTTAACAGCTAATACTAATACCTACACAGTCAGGTGGGGGCACATGGGGAGAGGGAGTGGAGAAGTGGGAGTTACCACTGACAGTATTCACTATAGCTATCATGTGACAGAGATTTGGAGGATTTATTCTCTTTATTTATAGTAATTTTATCTTGTGTTATTTTAAATTAAAGGAGCTATTGTTGTTTCATCTTCAAGATTGTATTTTCTTCTTTAATAAGTAATAGTAAAAGTCTGCTGAATTCTTAGTATCTTTTATTGTCCTGAATGTTCAAACCATCCCCATCTTTCACTCATTTCCCCAGGGAAATACTGACAGCTAAACAATGGGCCAAATGAATTCACAGTCAATTATTCCTTCCTTTTAAACAATATTTATTACAAGATGGTCTAGTATAATAAAATAGTCGGTCAGTCACTTGGAGATTCTTATATCTGGCTATGTCATATTACACAAGTAAACAAAAGTTTAATATCAAATACAGAGAAAATTATTCTTCATTTCTCTTAATAAGAATGTATTTCTGCAAGAGAAAAAGTTCTTTGAAAATAGTCCCCAAAATTTCCATGTGTCTATTGTATCACTGACAAAATAGGATTAATAGTAACCATTATAGTAACTTTACTATAAATATGGTGTTTTATTATGTGTTTCACATGTATTATCCTAAATGGTCATTATATTATAAAGATATGTGAGCATGTTAGCTCTATAACCATGAGCTTTTTAATTCAGAGTCACATTTTACGCCTAATTTTCTACAACAAAAAGCAGAGAAGCAGATAATAAATATTTTGCTATATTTTTACAAGACAAAAAAATGAGCCAACCCAGTTTGCTCTTTAATATTTGACTTCTTCAACTTGCCACCAACTGCCCTGTTTACAATAAACCTTGGAACCAGAGATCAGTGTCACTGTTGGAGATTTTAAAGCCATTGTGGACATCTAACAGACTATCTTTGGTGCACAGGTGAAACTGATGCTTTTCACAAAAAAAGCATGAGGAGAGAGCATATCAGTGGGAAAGTCACTTCTTTGACAGTATATCAAAGGTGAGGAAAATTTTTCTGATGTTATTCACTAATGGGATAAAGAATTATAATTTGGAGGGTTTTTTTGCTTAAGTGAACTGTGCAGATTTTTCATTTCTCATTAAATATACCCAAGGTCTCAGATATTTTGTCTTCATTAAAATGTTCTCAAGTGTAACCTTACAAGTGAAGGCTAAAATCTAAAACATTTCTCTCTATCCAGCTTATGAAAGACTAAGAATATATAAATTTGCCTTTATGAAATTTTCGTTTAAGGTTTCATATTCTCCAATGGGCTGCTGAAAGTCAAAGGAAGTCTTACATATTCTCATTGTTATATTTTGAAAGATTTCTTGCAAAGCTTAGGAATAAAAAAAAGGATCCACATTGTGTCTCAAATGTATCCTAACCACTTCTATTAACTATCTCATTCCCATTTTAATATAATCAGTGCTCAGAAAATATCCAAAAATCAGGTATGTCTATTCTTTCAACAAGATGAATAGTTCTCATCTTTTTCTTAAGTGTATGAACACTGCGTGTGTGTGCGTGTGTGTGTGTGTGTAAGCAATTTTCCAAATAAATATACAAGGTCTGTCCAGAAGGTATCCAACCATGTAATATGAAAAATAGAGACATTTATTGAAGAAGATACAAGACACAAGAAACATTGTACACAGGACAGTGATGTCTCAGTCCCCTTCACAGTAGGCGCCTTGAGTCCTCACACAGTTTTCCCAGGTGCCATCAGCAGCCCCATCATGTTTTCCCGAATCCCATTGATGGCCTGAAATCTCTTCCCTTTCAAAGGTGATTTTAGTTTTGGGAAAAGCCAGAAGTCACAGGGCACCAAACCTGGGTTGCAGGGTGACTGTGTCACCTGGGTGATTTGATGTTTTGCCAAAAATCCCTGCATGTACAGGTACATTGTTGTGATGTAGTTTTCAATCACCAATTGCCCATAACTGTGACCTTTTGAATCACCGGAATAGTTTCTGTGGAAGAATGTTTGAGCTTAATGCAAAATTTGATCCAGATTCATTGGTCTACTCAGTCAGTCATTTTGAATGTGACAACCACACAGCACACATGCTCACTCAACAGTGTCTCCTGCCCCCACTGACTAGTACAGTGAAGTCATCATTGCTCACACATGCACATTCCAGTCCTCTCTCCCTGGCTGCCAGGTTATATCGATGTCACACAAACCATTCTCATTAAAATAATAATGACTGGACCTTTTCTGGACATACCAGAATTCATATACTAAAATTAAAATACATACACATTCCTTTAAGAAATCTAAGGAAGTGATAGCACTATTATGTGAGAAGAGATACAAATGTAGGAAGAGATGTAAATGGAAGAAGAGATAAAGATAGAAATTTTTATATTAATTTATCAATATAGAGTTGTTAGGGTTAGGGTTACATCGATGTCACACAAACCATTCTTTTTATATTAACAATGGCTGGATTTATTCTGGACAGACCTTGTATATATTCATTTGAGGTATATATTCATAGAAGAATTTTGAGCTTAGGCTCCAAGAGACCTTACAGCTTCTGTTCTCACCCTATTGAACCATCTCACTGAGGCTACTATATAAAGAAGCTTAATCTAGCCAACTAGAGGCTGAAAGACCTCCTGGAGCAAAAAGAACCCGCCTCTCTGAAATCCCTAGACCAACTAGCTGGCAGCCAACACTAACCACCATAAAGATAAGCATCTTATATATCATCGAATCCCAGCTGAAGCTCCAAATGATTGCAGTTGCATGAATAATTCCAGCTGAGAACAGCAAAACTTCCCAAGTGAACCCAGCCTGAAGTGCTAACCCACAGAATCAAGGCGAATTTTGAGGTTGTTTGCTTCATATCAATAGATAATAGATAACAATAGTTAACAGATAATACACATGGTTTTCCAAAGAGACAGCTTATTTTATGTTATTTTAAGTCAAACCTGTAAATGTATCACTCTTTTTGAATCTACAGTGTTATTTCCTTTTGTTTCTCTCTCATAGCTAACATTGTTCAACACCTTACATTTAAGAAAATATTTTAAACTATATTCCTATGATCCTTACATCCACTCTGTAGGAAGGGGGCAGGTGTTAGGTGTTATCAGCATCCTCATTATCTGGATGAGGAAATTGAACTCAAAGAATGAAACTATTACCTGGTAATAGAGCTCAAGGCCAGGATCAAAACCCAGCAGTTTTTATAATGGGCTGTGCTGTCTCACAGCTCCCTCTGCTTTGGGGAAATATTTTGTTAATATTGGCAGAGTTGGATTAAATCTAGGCTTGCATTAAACAAATCCTTGATCCTGAATCTTTAAAAAATCTAGTCTTATATCCACTTTTCACCATTACCTTTCTTTTTAAACATTTCAGAGCCATGTTCACTTTACGTAAAATTTAACTCTGAAGTTTTTGATTAATTTAGCAATACTTTTTTGGTATTCTATATTCCCTTTGAGCCATTTTCTAGGCCATTTGCACCTTTTATATATCTTTGAATCTTCCAGTCACATCTTGCCAGGGAACTCAAAATTATAATTCACACTTTTTGTATTAGGTTCAAAAAGCAATGTATTTCTAAACTGAGTATTGTGGCCTCAGTCAAGAAGGAATTGTTGTATTGTATCCTTTACAAGCTGGTTTTCCCCACAAAGAGGAAATTTAACTCATGTAAATTTTATGACTATCTCGGGTTACTATAGTTCAAAATAGGTCATTGGGTGCTTTTTTTTTGGATTCTAATAAAATGGTCACATAAACTATGAGGATAGAAATCATCATAAACACCAATTTTGGGGAAGATATATAAAGAGCAAAATCTTAAGTAAAGCTTTTTGGGTCAGCAGTACATTAAAAAAATAAAAGAAAAGAACCCTTGTATTACTTATTTAAAAAGCATTGCCGTGGCTTAATTTATAGGTGATATATCCTTAATGTCTTAATGTTCCATTGAAATGGCAAGGTCTATTTCTTTCCTCTATCCAAAATAAGTGTGACTATCATTGATTTAACATTGAATAATTCTTGTTGCATGTTATTTGTTTAATCCTCTCAATAATTCACTAACTAGGTAGGTATTTGTTATTCTCAGTTTACAGACAAGAGAATTTAGACTTGGAATTGCTAATAGCTGAATTTACTCTCTATCTAGCACACTTTGATGGGAATGGAAATTATTTCGCTTGTGTGAACTAATGCAAATCAGCGAATCTCTAGATGTTATTTAACTTATATGTAAAAGAACATGACAACTTATGCACAATGCATAAAGTAATTTATGTGAGAACAAATCCTAACCTGTATGATGCTATTCATATAGCTGTCATCATTAGATTTTTCCAAAGAAATCATTAGTCAAAATTATTTTTAGTATTTTTAAAATAAAACTCTATGCTTCCAACTGAGTCTATAAAGCACACCAGGAAAAAACAAAAATTAATACCTATTAGTGAAGCACACAGTGAAATCTCACATTGAGCAACCTGGGGAAGCTGCTCATCCTTCTTGAGGGCAGCTTGTCCCTAGTCCCACTTCTATACTGAGGAAGAATGTCACATCCCACAGAGTAATTGATTCCTGCACTGAGGTGTCTTATCTTAATTTCTATTGGGAAGCGGGGAGCCAATTAAACACTTTGATTGAAAGTGCTTCACTTACATCTAATTAAAATACACAACACAAGGAGAAACCATATCTTCTATTCAGAATATTTTTAAATATTGGTAATAATCATTTTTAATAATGTGTTAATTCACTAAGCTTTATTTAAAAACATTATAAAATAAGCATTGCCTGTCTATATCTGTATTTTCCCGGCTGTGGAAACTGAGGCAAAAAGACATTGTCTTATAGCTAATAAGTGACAGAGTCAAACATTGATAACCTGGCACTGCTACACAGCAGGCTCCCAAAATTCCCCAGAGCCTACAGTTGGGGGATGGGGGAAGAGGACAGCTTTCAAGACGCCTTTGCATATCTATGTCTGGTGGCTAGGGTCTTAGTTATGCAAATAGATTTGGTTCTTCCAAGGCCCCAAGGAGGTAGGAGGGGTTTTGACCATAGATCAGTGAGGAGAGAGCTTACTGGGTCTGCACAAAGTTCTGCAAATGGTCAGAACAGGTTACCCGGCCCACTGAGTCAGAGGCCACAGTCAGGGATTTAAAAATAAGGCAGCAGCCATTTGCAGGGAGAGCACCATGCAATTTTAGAAGGAAAGAGAGATCCATGCAGCTTTGAAAGGATAGAGGGAGTTCCATGTGGTTTGTAAGGAGGCGGGAGAGAACCATGTGGTTTTGAAAGGGAAAAGATAGAACCATATGTGATCCAGTGCAAAACAGCACATGTTTTTCTGGAATGTTATACAAAGACTGATGACATTGTACACCAGGTCCTGAAGGAGAGAGTAGACAGATAAGGGACAGGGTACTATTGGGCTTGGTTTTGGCTTATAGCCTTTTGGGGAGCAAGGGAAGTGCTGGGTCCTGTGGGAGAACAGGTCTCGGAGCAGGAGTGCTCATAGCCCTCCCCGGGCTGGAATATTGTAAATAAAGGCCTGTTTTCCTCAACATTAATTGTTGGGTCTTACACCAAGATGCCACATGAAAGAACCCCCTTTCGTTTGATAATAGTACTAGAAACCTCATTCTTTGCTTCTTGGTTATTAATAAATCCAAGGTTCTAATAAGGCCAGTTATAACACAGGAAAACAATTTTCAACATAATTCCTGTTGAGTTCAATTTTTCACCTTTTTTAGACTTAAATAGGCATGCTGATTTCAAAATTGCAGTTGGTTTTCTCCTATCACATCAAGTTTTTTTTGTTTTGTTTTGTTTTGTTTTTTTTGTACAGCTTATCTTAATGTGACCACTCTAGGTTGGATTGAGCCTGGATCAAGGGAAGCACTAGTGCTCTCCTATTGGCTGAGAGCAAACCTCCCTCAAGTGGGTAGAGGTAGGGGATGACCTTGGAGACCAGCAATGGGTTCATACTTGTCTAGGCTATTCAGTTACACATGAGACAGTGTGGTGAGAGGTTGTGTGCCACTCTATATAGTGAATCATATTCCGAAGTGTAGTCTGAGTTCTTGTCTATATACAAGGAGTTAGAAGAGTGTATTTTTTTACTTACACACATACTTATTTTCTTTCCTTCAGGTCATGGCTGCCTCTGCAATTTCTCGTCGTAAGTACCTAAACAACCCTGATTTGTTTTTATATACCTGTGGCAGTTTCACCATTCCCAAAGGACAAACATCAGCGCATTTGTCAGGCAAGCCTACTTTGCATATTTTATAGTAAAACTTGATGATCAAGATAACTCTTGGGTCCCTCACAAGGTGTGCAAGCAGAGTGTCAAGGATTTACAGAGGTGGACAAAGAAACGTGATAAATGGCCATTTGGTACACCTATCGTTTGGCAAGAGCTCAGAGATCATTCAAGTAATTTTTACTTTGTATCATGAAAACATCAGGATATAACAAGAAAAATAAATGTAAAATAGAGTATCTTAGTCTACCATCAGCTATATGCCCAGTGCCTCATTCAGCTGAAATTCCTGTGCCAGTTTTCACTGAACTACTCTCTTTTGAAAAACAGGAGTATGGTGAAGAACTAAGTGACAGCAGTGATGAAGATTCTGAAATTGAAGATAACTCCATTCATAAGGAATTTGGTCAGCATGAGTTGAATGATTTCGCACGTGATTTGGGACTATCCAAAAAGTCTTCAGAACTCCTAGCATCAAGACTGCACGAGAAAAACTTGCTTGAAAAAGGAGCGAAGGTATTCTACTTTCGATCAAGAGAAAGTGCATTTCTGCAGTACTTTCAAAATGATGGTGGCTTTGTGTATTGCCATAGCATACATGGTTTAAGGGAAGAATTGGGAATTCCAATCTAGAACAAAACTGAATGGTGACTGTTCAGCGATAGCTCAAAGCGGAGCTTGAAGTGTGTCCTCCTGCATAATGGCAGTTTATCTGGTGCAGTCCCAATTGGCCATTCAGTTTGTTTTTGTGAAGAATATGAAGACATAAAGAGAGTCATTGATCTGTTGCAATATCACAAACACAACTGGATCATCTGTGTTGACTTTAAAATGGTCTGTTTCCTTCTTGGTCAGCAACACGGACACACCAAGTATCCCTGTTTTCTGTGTATGTGGGACAGCAGAGCTCATGAGAAGCATTGGGTGGAGTCAAAATGGCCTCCAAGATCTGACCTCAAACCTGGTGATCCAAACATTCTACATGAACCACTTGTTGACAGAAAAAACATTATGTCCCCCCCTTTGCACACAAAACTAGGTCTCATGAAGCAATTTGTTAAAGCTTTGCCAACTCAAGGAGACTGTTTCAAGTATCTCATTCTGGCATTTCCTAGCCGATCATTTGAAAAGATAAAATACCTTCATATGTATGTTTGGTAGCAGAACTTTACTACTTGTACACAATTTGACTTACAGTAACAATATATAGCCTTTATATGAATAAAGTAACTCTAAATAAACAGACTATTCAGTTAATTTTTTCTTTATTTTCCTTTGTATGTACATTTGGTATGATTTTGGCGACAAAGGGAGGGTATCCTGTACCTTAAAAAGTGATGTGATAGAGAAAAACTGGGGTCATTTTTGGATTCAGATGCCAAGAATTAGTCAAAACAAGTGTCAGATCTACCTCAACAAAAACTGTGTTACCCAGTGTAATATTATATCTAAGGTATTTTGAAAATTCTTATGTATAATTTCAATGAAAGCTATTGTTTTGGCTAAGAAGTGAGAAAGTCAATCAATGATTTTAAAAACATAGGTACCAATTTGCAAACATTGTAAGCTATTTCCCTTGGAATTACCTCTCCATGGAACAACAATAAAAAATTAAATTTAAAAAAAGGAAAAAAAGAAGAAAAGGAAAGCAAATAAAAGCATAAAAAACAGGAGCACTGACTTCTACAATATTTTAGGCATAAATCTTTTTGCTTCCTTTTCTTCTTCCTCCCTAGTATTTATTAAATGCTTAGTAGAAGCATTTATGAGATTAATTGCAGACTACTTTAGGTGGTATTACTTTGAAGATAAAACATAAGCATATACTTTAGAATAATTTATCTTTCTCATCTTCACTTATATTTTTTGTCTCTATGGGCTCTGTTTTATAGGATGTACTTTTTAGAATGTTAGAATACCACCATCAATAATAAAAAGACCATTCCACCAGAAAACTTCAGTGAGTCTGGATTAAGTAACAGTTGGATTTAATAAGTCTGCAAATAAGACAGGAAACAAATATAAATAAAGTCACTTCCAAAACTTTATGGCAAATAAAACTGTGTCTCTCAAGAGGGTGTACAAGGTAATGTAATGCAAAATATCCCAGCTTCTGAAATGAACAGAACTAGCATCCTTGCTTCTACCACCAATCACCTATCTGACTTCAGACAAATTATTAAACAGTCAACCTCACTTTCTTCATCAGAAAAATGGAGTTAATGAAAACATACCTTCAAGTTTTATAGAAAGAACTAAAATGGACATGCAACATTTCCAACAAAATGGCCTTCACAGTGCAGACATTCAATCATTTTTAATCTCTTGTCCCCTTTCTACTGATCCCCTTCTCCATCTCTTTCTCTCCTTTTTATCTATGGATGAAATGTGTCAATGAAAGCAAAAATACTTATAGACAAGTATAAGCTATGTATAATCACATAACATCTTTTAGGGGAGGCTTTTTAAAAATGGATTAATTATAGTGTTAATTTCAGTAGATGCCTTGAAAAAAACTAAATTGGCCTTTCTTGACTTACTGTGGGCTTCTGTTTCTACAAAAGTTACACAGGTTTGTATATAAAACATAAAATAAACATTCATACAATTCAAGAGTTATAGAATTTTAAAATTTCAACATTCAGGAAGGAAGAGATGAACACTTATTCAAATAAGCAAAAAATTACGAGTGCTTACCATGTGCCAAGTCAAGAAGTCCCTGAACTTTTGAAGTTTATAGTCTAGGGTAAGGTGCACAATGTTCAGTTTTACTTGGCTATTGTGCCCAAGAAATGACTGATAACAACTGGATGGTGAAAGAAGGTATATCCCACGAGGTTTCATTCAGCAGACACTTAACCATGGGAAAGAATAGCTGTGTGGAGGACAGGAAAAAGAATCATAAACAGGGAAAGGCAAGTATAAAGCTAATAGGAGGGAACAATCTTGGCCTGTTTGTGGAACACCAAAAAGGTCAATCAAAAAAAAAAAGAAAAAATAATAAAATGTGAAATATGAAGTCAGAAAGGAAAGCAGGAACAGATTGTGTAGCATTTTATAGACCATAGTAAGTAGTTTGAGTTTTATTTTATGTGGGATAGAAAGCCACTGGAGAATTTTGAGCAGGAAAGTAACTGATCTCATTTATAAATTTAAAGATAATTCTACCTGCTAAATATTGGTCAGTGGGCAAAAATGGAGTCAGGGATGTAATTGTATTCTAAAAATTAATAAAATAGTTTAGGTTAATGTGATAACAGTGAAAATGAGAAGTGGTCAGATTTAGGTAGAGGCAATGGGACATGATTATGAATTCAATTGAGGATTCAGGGAACTCAAGAAACCAATTGGGACTCCTAAAATTGGGACTTAAGCAAATGGTTGAAAGTTGTTGCCATTACTGTGATGAGAAAAACTGGACTGGGTAAAAGAAAATATGAGGAGGTGTTAAGAATTCAGCTTTTGACTTGGTAAAGTGGCTTTTAGACATTCAAGTAGAGGTGTTACAAAAGTCCATCAGAAACACGACTTGAGTTTGAGAGAATTAGTCAAGAATGAAGATAGAAATCTGTTGGTCAGCAGCATGTAGATGCTTTCTAATGCCATGTGCCTGGGCAATTCATCTAAGACAGGAAGACAGGTCCTCCTGGTTCCGCTATCTGAAAGAACATTCCTACGAAAACTTAACTAAGCCAATATGATGTGAAGTGAAGAAGCAACTCCCATTGATGAGTATGAGAAAACTTTGAGTGTTCCCAGACCCAAAATTCAACACACACACAATGTATTAATTTTGTTCACCACATTCAGAATGCTTAATTACATCCAAAGAATGGATAAAAGAAAAGAGGGAGGACTGAAGAAAGAGAGAAGTTAGAGAGAGGTGCTTTGCAAACTTTGCCTCAGGTATGTACTGTCTCATCCACACTAAATTTTTTTCCCTTTTTAAAATGTATTTATTTATTTATTTATTTATTTATTTATTTAACAGGGAGGGAAGGGAGAAAGAGAGAGAAACATCAATGTGAGAGAGAAACATCAATCGGTTGTTTCTCATGTGTCCCCGGGACCCAACCCATAACCCAGGCATGAACAAGTGACCTTGAGCTTTGTGGAACAGCACTCAACCAACTGAGCCACACTAGTCAAGGCCACACTAGTTTTCAAAGGAGAATCCAGGCAGGACAAAAGATTATGCATCCAGCTTTCTGTGCCTCTCTGTTGCATATTGAAAACTCCTAATGCCACTGCCCGTAGTGGCTTCCTGCCATTTTTCAGGTTGCCTGTCTTCATTTTGGCTCAGGCTCCAAGCCAAAATGTGGGAGTTAAGGTCTAGACAGCAATATGGGTCATGATCAAACACCCTAGGTCAGTTGAACTTTGAAAATATATAATTACTCCAACATTCCCCATTACTCAAATGATTGATCCCCTCAAATGGGTTACTTATTGTGTAACTACTATCCATGAAAGAACCGAAACATGTTCTGAGACTTAAAAGAGTGCTTCGGGACATCAAAGTCCCAAGTGGATTCCTTCAGGAAAAGCTGATGAAATACAAAAGCGTAACACTTAGCAACCACTTGAAAGAAAAAGAGAATTACACTATGAACTCTGATAAGTATAATTAAGAAAACTATTGAACTAGGGGAAGGATCTAGTCAAGGAACAGATATAAATGACCCATGGACATGAACAACAGGGTGGGGATTGAGGGGGTTGACTGTGGGAGCGAGAGTATGGGTGGGGCAGGGGAGAGCAATGGGAGGGCAACATCGGGACAAATATAATAAAATAACAATAAAAATAAGTGAAAAAAAATAAGATGTAAAACATTTTATTGAACTAGACAATAAAGCACAGGCTTTAACGTCAGTCAGACGTCGGTTCAACTTCCAACACCACCACTTATTGGTAGTTTGACCTTATGCAAACTACATGACCTTCATAAACCTTGATTTCCTATCCTGAAATGGCATTATGATAACATTTACCTAAGAGGTAGATGTAAGAAGCAGATCACATGATATTACTTAGTCTCTTCCAGGCATTTCTTTTCTCTGACTCCTGCAGCAAAACTGAGTAAGAAGAGATGAAAATTTATGTTCTTTCCTCAACTTTCTTAAACACCTTTGCTTCTTTGTCTGCCTTCCCCATAACACCTAGAAAACACAACTGCTCTGCTTAATGATCGTACTCCTATCCTATCCAAAACCAACCACTTTCCAAATCTTTTCACTCCTTTCTCCCTCCCGCTCAGGCTGTTCTGGCCAAGTCAGTCCATCATTATACTCTGCATCTCCGTGCTTGGTCCTGCTGAATATTCTCACCTGCATTGCTCCGCAGCTACCTCATTCTGCTGAGCTTTCTTTCCTTCTTTGTGTACATCCAGTCATTATTTGTCTTCAAAATGCATTTTGACTAAATGCAGTGTACTTTCCTGAATTGGATCCTGGAGCAAAAAAGGAACACTAATGGGCAAACTGGAAAAATGTCAATAAAGCAATGTTAGTTTTGGTTTGGGCAAATGTACCTCAATGTAAGATGTTACATTATGGGAAACTGGGTGAGGAGTATAATGGAAAGTTCCGAATGATCTTTTTAGCTTCTTTGTAAAACTAAAATTATTTCAAAATGCAAAGATTATTTTAAAAAATCAAACCCTCACATTTCTTGAAGATTTCCTTGCTTATGATATCCTATTTGCCACTCCCCTCCCTACTCCTTTCCTAAGACCATAACTTTGGGTACAGTGCTTAACTGTCTTGGGCCAGGCAGAGGTATTACACTTTATGTGTTTGTGAGGGTGGAGTGTGTGTGTTGTGGGGCAGGAAAGTACGTGAAGGAGATTCACACCCAAGATGTCTAGATCAAAAGTCTCTGCTCTTAACCAGTAAGATGTGCTGCTTGTGGAACCATTATGTAATATTTTGTTGTAAACACTTGCCTAGAGTGCTTAGAGAAAAACCAGAAAGAAACTTCAAACAGTGGGGGTTTCTCTGAGCTATGGAATCATAAAAGTTTTTTATTATTTTATTTTCCTTCATTTTACAAATGTTCTACAAGAAATATATATTACTTGTGATGAGGCATAAATAATTATGCACACCAAACTCAGCAGTGGTGACCTCTGGAGACAGAGTGATAGAAATGAGATCAAGTAAAAATTAATGGGAGCCCTGGATGCTGTGGCTCAGTGGATTGAGCGTCGGCCTGGGAGCCAAGTGTCACTGGTTCAATTCCCAGTCAGGGCACATGACTAGGTTGCACGTCAGGTCCCCAGTTGGGGGCACAAGTGAGAGGCAACCACACAGTGATGTTTCTCTCTCTCTCTTTCTCTTTCCCTCTCTTTCTAAAAATAAAATAACAAACAAATTATTTTTAAAAAAGCATCAAAATTGGTGATAAAAAAATTAATGGGGACTTGCATGTAGTTCTTAAAATCAGAAACAAATACCATGTAATACTAAAGGGTGTTACTTCTGACCAATAGACAGGACAAAATTTAGGGGACATAAGCACAAAAAGGGGGGTGCCACTCCTCCCTATTCAATTTTTTAAAAATAAAAATAAATTATTGCATCCAATTTTTGACTATTCACATAGTGAATGATTTAAGTACCTGATCTGAAATATCAAATTATTTCAAAAAATGTTTGCACAGTGTCTGTGCTGTACTGATAGGCTTCATTAAGTGTTTTATCTGCCTACAAGGTACTTGGCTCTGCCAAAGTTACTTCTTCCATTCACATTACAGAAGAACAGGGAGGTTTCTATGCAGGAATGTTTCCTCATTGGGCTCTCAATAGTTAAAGCACATGGCCCATAACAAACTGGCAACATGAAATAACTGGATTTCAATATATCTTTGGGAGCAAAATCTTATACTCACAGTTGCTCAAAAACTTTCAAAAGCATTATTAAAGAAAATACTGTCTATAGAAGTTACCTAAATATTCAGTGATCTACCCTAGAGATATACTTGTCTATATTGATTCAAGGTGAAGTGTCTTTACTCATTTGCCCTTTAGCATGAAACAATTCGCTATATCAAGAGGTGTTAGAGCAACTCAACACTGTTAATACTGAAAGTATACTTTTGAAGGTGTTGATTATTATAATCCACATACAATCCTGGAGAAGTTTTACTCTGACATTATTATCAGGATATTTCCTCAACATTATTTTGCTTTTACCTTATAAACACTATGAATACTGTACTTAGTTGTGCATTATTTTCTTGTTTGGCTATTAAAAGATTTTTGGAGTCAATTTTGTGGCCTAAAAATAATTAGAAGAATATCTGCATGACATTAACATTGACAAAAATGTATTAAACAGAACACAAAAAGCACAGTGACTTATAAGATTGATAAATTGGATCTTATTAAAATTAAACTTTTTGTTCATCAAAAGATACCATTAAAAGAATGGAAAGACAAGCTATAAATTGGGATAAAATAATTTTTAAAGATTCACCTAACAAGGATTCTAATTTAAACATGGATGAAAGACTCAAAAAGACACTTCACAAGAATATATCAAAATGGACACTAAACATGTGAAAACGTGCTCAACATCATGAGTCATCAGAGAAATGCAAATTTAAAAAATAATAAGACACTATGATTCACCCATCAAAATGGCAAACATTAATAAAATTAAAAACACAAAATTTTGGTTAGGATATAGACTAATGGGAACACTTTTCTATTGCTAGTAATATTAAGAGTATAAACTGGTATACCAGCTTTGGAAAAATACTTGGCAAGATCTGCTAAAGCTAAAAATATGATGCAATTATTCCACTCTTAGAAATATAACAAAAAACAAATGGTTTTATCCACCAATAGCCATATACAAAAAATATTTATAACAATTTTATCTACAATAGCCCTAAATCTTAAACAATGGTAGAATGCATAAATATATTGTAATATGAGTCCATTTAATAAAACACTACACAATATGAAAGAAAAATCCAAATGTCTACTAAAAAATAGATAAATATCACAAACATACTGTTGAGTAAATGCAATCAGACACAACTTGTATAATGTCATTTATATGAAGTTCAAAACAAACAAATCTAATGTATGATAACATCATAATAGTGGTTACTCTTGAGGGAAGAGTGAGGAAACCACAGAGAATGATGGGAATGTTCTGTAATTTGAGCAAGGTGGTATACATACATACATACATACATTTGAGGACATCCACTGAGCTGTACATTTAAGATTTGTGTACTTATATGTTATGCTTCTTTGTTAAAAAAAAAAAAAAGAAACAAGTTATGTCCTCTTAAGAAGTTTATATTTTGGTGTAGCATGTATTTGGTATAATGACCTAAAACTAGCTTTATTAGACATTTTTGTCCTAATTTTTCTTTCATCTTTTTTTGTCTTTATTTTAAATTATTTTATCTTGCAATTATTTGCATTTTTCTGAGCCATCTGAAATTCTACTTAGGACATAGCTTATACGTAAATCAAAGTTCAGGTGTTCCTAAATTGAGCATCAGATTTTCATTATGACTGTACTTATTCAGAATGCAAATAGTACAACTAGTGAAGCAATTACTTAAGATATTGCTACTTCACATGATTATTGAAGGAATCAAATAAAATAGCATAACAAAATTTATTTTTCAAATTTAGAATGATATATAAATTACATTTTAAAACAGCCAGTATTAATCTAGGAACATGATCTCTGACAGTAAACAAGAAAACCAACAAGCCACCACCAACAAAAACAGTGAGTCTGACAAAGAAAAAATTTGTTTTAAGTCATAACTTCTGTCTGTTCTGAGACTGTTTAGAATTGCTTTAAAAAATCCTTGGCATCCTTGTTTAAATTCTGTCCAAGTGACCACCAACATAAGTGTAGCTGATTGAGAAATTCCTAGTGCTCCCGGCTTCAGCTTCTGTGAAGCTATCAGGGGACAAGACTTATTTGCACACATAAAAATTAGTCCAACCATGCAAAGTGATTTATTAATGCAGGACATAAATATACAACATAATAAAAATCAAGTTAAAATTTTTAAGTAAAGTCAATAGCAAAAAATCCATTTTTAGACAGTGTTTAGAGAGGAAAATAAAAAAGGATGTGAAATGAGTATAATAGTTGTTTTCATCTCTCATTGTGCAGCTAAAGCAGTTTGTAGAGAAAAAATAATGTTATGAGACCTTCCCAAAAGAGTTTCCAAACATAAATATTCTGACTTTTATGTTTAAGGACATCAGCTCTACCAGGTGATTTTCTCAAGTTACCTTTCAACTTAACGTATTCCTCAACACATTTCAAATAGCTTCTGATCCCAGTACTCCATTGAGATCATCCTCATCAAGATAACCTGTGATCCTCTTGCTACCAAATTCAATACACATTTTTTAGTCTTATCCCATTTGAGGCTTTCTCCTTGAAAAACTTTCCTTAACTTCTGTGAATCTACACTCTTTTGGTTTTCTTCCTGTCTCCAGCAGCTGTTTCTCAGTGTCCTTTGTAAACTCTACTTTTGCCCATCATTTAAAATTTGGTGACACCTGGGATTGCGCCTGGGTCCCCTTTCTTCTCTCTCCCTAAGCAATCTCATCTAACCATCTGGCTTCAAATATGATTTGATATGGTGACTATCGAACCAGTCAAAATTTCATTCCTGGACTCCAAACTCAAGTGACTGCTGAGTGGACATCTTCGCTGAAGTTTCCTGTGGAAACTTCAAAACCAGCAAGTCTTAAGTAGACTTTGCCACCTCTCTCCCCACTCCTATGCTCTCTCAGTAAGCAAACCACCACTTACCAACTTCTTTTTCCTAACGTTCTCCGCTTTCACACAATCAGCAAGTCCTGATAAAATGTATATGCTAACTACCACTACAATCCATTTATTCTCCATCTCATTTTTTTCAATTATATAAATGCTTGCCTACGACCCATTCCACTCATAACAGCCAATTATAAATTATGCCTTTTTCTTGTTTAATATCCTCTTTCAATGTTAAAGACATACTGCTAATGGTGATTTGCCATAATAGCTCATGAAGAGTTAGATTATTTTTCAGAAGACTCATTTTTCAGTGTAACAACTTTTATATGAAGCAATATTTACAGATTACAATTTCAAGCAAAGACCCATCTACCAATTTACTTGATGCAGAAAGACAAATTTGATGTGAATGCAATTTGTGGATGAATCTAAACATATTGTTTTGCTCGCATAAGCCAAATGAGAGTGAGGAGGAGGTGTGGTTCTTGAGTCTGCCATCAGCATGCACTATTTTCATGTTAGCCTTTCCTTTAGTTTCTGGCATGTGTGTGTGTGTGTGTGTGTGTGTGTGTGTGTGTGTGTGTGTGTGAAAACTTCATTTGTAGTGCAGTTTAGGTACGAGAAAACCATTGCCCTTTCTCAAGGCTATTATTTAAATTCCCTCCCATTTAACCAAGTTCTTTCTTTAGCAAGTACAACAAATCTTCAGGATATTGCATTATATGTTACATGTACAGATTGTATTTATTTTCATACTGTGATATTGTAATTTATAAGAAATATATATTTAGTCTTTGTCCAGCATTCCTGGCTCATAGCTTCTAAAACCTTTGCAATTTTCTATGACAAAAAAGATAAAGATTTTTTTATTTGAATGAGGTGACCTTTGGGAAGCCATTAGGTAACCTAGGGATGGGGCAGTTAGTTGCCAGAACCAACCACTTCATCAGAGGGTTGGAATTTTCAATCCTTGGCCCATCTCTAACCTTAGGGAGGAGAAAGAAATTGCAGATTGAGTTCAATTGCCAATGGCTAATAACTTAATCAGTCATGCCTATGTAATGAAGCCTTCTTAAAAACCCAAAATGATGGGGGTCAGAGAGCTTTCAGGTTGGTGATGCATGGAGATTTAGGGAACATGACCCACTGTGAGAGGGTACGGAAGCTCTGAGCCCTTGCTCCACACACACCTCAGCCTATTCTTCTCTTCCATATGGCTATTCCTGAGTTATATTTTTGTTGATGTTAGAAATGATCAAACCTGTAGAGAATTTGACCCAAATTGAAGACAATTGCTGGGAAGCAAAATCTCAATGAATTGAGAAAATTCTCCCAAAAAAAAGTCAGTTTTGCAGTTTATTTTATACATTAGAATCAAAGGAGATGATGTACAGAGGGTTACATGAAATCCATTGGTGGAAGATTAAGAGGGCAGAAGAGAGCAAAGTCAGAAATGTCTGGGATTTGAGAAACAAAGAGACACATACTTCTTTTACATTGGTGGGTACAGGATAGTTAATAACTAACATTTACAGCATCTAGAGATGGTATTCTGGGAACAAGTTAACAATAAGGGATTATGTGGTCTGTGCTCTGGTGCCTGGTTGTCCACTGAAGTGTCTGAAAAGGAAGATTACTCTGACATTTTAAACATATGTTATCTTAGATGCAAAAAGACAGTAGACAAGATCACTTAATGTAGAGATTGACGTTTGTTAAGGAAACGATAGGCCTAGAATTTGACTACCTGCCATGATCACCTTTAGTTAGAAATTTTTATGTTCAGATGTTCCTGTGTGGTTACTTTAGGTCTCTGAGTTTATAAGGCCTGCCATGGAAGCCTCCCCTGAGCTTGTCAAGTTCAGTATGTGGCCCTTTTTTTTTTCCATATCCTTTCATAGTAAACTAGTGATCTAGTAAGTAAAACATTTCTCTGAGTTCTGTGAGCTGCTCTAGCAAATTAGTCAAAACTGTGGAGAAGGGCATAAGAACCTTTGAGTTATAACCAGTGGTACAGGTAACGAACTGAACTTGTGACTGGACCCTGAAATTCAAGGAGGGAGTCGGTTGTTAGAACTCCCAAGCTATAGCCAGTTGATCAGAAGCTCAGATGACAATCTGGGCTTTTTGATTGGCATTTGAAGGGGGAGGGGTGATCTTAATGGAACTGAACCCTTAACCTGTGACTCCTGATGCTATCTCTAGATAGAGTCACAATTGAGTTGAATTGTAGGAAACCATCCTGATATTGAAACATTGCTTGTTAGTGTGGGGAAACCCCCAAACACATTGGAAACTGAGGTTCATACTATCCATTCTCACAGAAATATTTTAGTGTTCAAGTGATATATAGTTATCTATATATCTATCTATATGTGAAAATTGTTTAACTTGAGTTGAGATGGAACATGTAAGAACATTTCCCAATTGAAAGTAATGAAATATTGGACAGACTTAGCTTGGGGTGATGAATGCATAATATAGCGTACAGATGATGTGTTGTGGAATTTTGCACCTGAAACTTGTATAATTTTGTTAACCAGCATCACCCCAATAAATTCAATAAGAAGGAAAAATAAAAAATAAATGTAATGAAGAATTTATTTTTACTTAATTACTTTTCACTTAGCAGGATGGTTTTTAAGAACAAATGCAAGTTATTAAGTGAGAGTCAAACATACACTTCTTGTTTTCAGATAAACTTTAAATTCCTATCATAACTTGAAAGGTATGTGAGCTATCTCCTGCTCCATCTGAGACCAATCCCCATTTCACACTTTAATTCTGAGCCACACAGAGCTGCAGAAATCTTGCACCAACCCAGAAACAATATTCCAAAATACTGCATTGGCAGAATAAGGCTGGCATAATTATGTAGTCTCACATAGGGTAGAGGATTCAGGGAAAACAATAAAATGACAGTAAATATGTAACCAGACACAGGTCCAGCTGCCTTCCGCTATGACAGCCAATACTTGAAAGGCAGGTGCTGACATAAAGGAAATTGGTTTATTTGCAGATGCCGGCCATCGGCAAGATGGGGGACCCATGTCTCAAAGCCCATCTCCTGGGGAAAGGGGGACTCGTCTCACAAAGCCCATTTCCACCTCTTAGTGGAGGCAGAGGTTTTTTTATAAGGAGAGAGAGGAGAACAGAACAAAGAGATCAAGGGAAGGGGTTTCAAAATTCTCTGAGGGCAGATGAGCACAGTCCATTCCGATAAGGCAAATGATAGTCCTGTGTGCATCATCCCAGCTTCACGTCATTCTGGCTCCATGGTTGAAGGTCAGCAAATCTCCCAGAGCTGGGATGCTTGAAGGTATGTATCTTTTGTAGTTCCTAGGATTCTTATACAATCATGCTGTTTATCTACAAGCTACGTATTAGAGTTAGCAGTTGCAGAAACAATGTCAAAAGAATGGTGGGGTGGAATGAGTTACAATCTTCTGCTGTTACAAATATGTGTGCCACAACAAAGAGACGTTTTAAAAAGTATCTTCTTCTAAAACAGACTGAATCAACACATGACTATTCTTCTGAATCATCTTAAACATCTATTGAAAAGTTATGGTGCTATAGTGATCTAATGAGGCAAAATATTTTACATGTTTTATTACATTGACTACTTCCATTTGAAGTTTGCAAATCAACCCTTATTAGTTTAAATTTTAAGTAAGCTACTTATAAGTGTTAGTTTTGTAGACTCGTGTCAATCATCCTATGTTTTGCTGATTACAGAACTTTCCTTAGCTCCAGTGTTTTTTATTTTGTTTTACCAATTAGTCTTTAATGTATTTGAATGGATATAGTAGCTAAAGATTTTCTTACAGTTCTTCTTAGATAAAATGCTATCAACTAAGTGGGCTTTAATGAGAGCTTTCCTCTGGCTACTTTGTAAAGAATGATCGCTAGGACACCACGTTGTGAAGCTATTAGAATACTCCAAGTGAGAGGTGGTGGTAGCCTGACTATGGTGGTGGCGAGGAGTTGGAGAGAAGTAGGAGTAATATGAAAACTTTAGAATGAAAAGTCCTGCCATTTGCAACAACATAACTGACCCTGTAGCACATTATACTAAGTGAAATAAGCCAGGCACATAAAGACAAATACAACATTATACCACTTCATGAGGAAGCTATAATAGTCAAACTTACAGGAGCAGAGACTAGAATGGTGATTGCCAGGGTCTGAGAGAAGGGGAAAACAAGGAAGTATTAGACAAAGATATAGACTTTCAGTGATCTAAGATGAATAAATCCTAGAGGTCTACTGCAGCATAATGCCTACAGTTAATAATATTGTATTGTATACTTCAAATTTTCTAAGAGGGTAGATCTTATGTTAAGTGTTGTTATTACACAAATAATAATAGAGTGGGAGAAAACTTTCAGAGGTGATGGATATAATTACAGCATAGATTGTGGTGATAGTTTCATGGATCTATACTTACCTGCAAACTGATCAAGCTGTATATATTAAATATGTTCAGCTTTTTTTATGTCAATCATACCTCACTAAAGTAGTTTAAGAAAAAAGAATGTGAAGCTGAAATATGTAAGACTTAAAAAAGGAATAAGTAAGGAAGTGAGAGATTTGTCCTGGATAAATATAAGTTTCATTTGCCTGTCAGACATCTGAGTAGAGCTCTAAGCAGTTAACTGGAGAGTTTGGTAAAGAAGATATAAATTTGGAAGTCATCTTTACATAGCCATGAAACTAGCTGAGATCCCAAGGGTAGAGTATAGGTGAAAAAACTAGAAGGCTTTCATATTGAGACCAGCACTGGAATTAAAAATGAATAGAAGTGGACCTTTGGTAAAACAAATGCCAAATGAAATGGCATAAAACAAATCCTAGATTTCTTCTCTTCAGCTTACTCATAAAAAATCATGCAAGTCTGTTTTTAGAATGAAGCAGGCCTTAAGCAAATAATGTAAATCATTTGTCACAGAATGTAGAAAATGCTCTCATGTGCCTTCCTACAATGCCAAATGAGAAGTTAAACATTCTCTATACTGCTCATGCAATATTACTGTGGTATTCAAGGAGCAGCCTTAAATATTATGTCAACCTGAACTTATTACCAAGCTCAATCTCATTGTCACTAAAACCAAAAGTGTTTGGCATTTTTGACATGCTGAAGGATAATTTTAAATAAATCCCATTTCACAGAAAATAGTTACCTTGTAGTGTATTTTGCAGTTAACCCAAGTCACAACAATGGAAGTTCTATTCTCCTCAAAGTAAAATATTCAAGCAAACCATTTTAGAAATCTTGAGACAGTAGAAACTCTCATACACATTCAGACAACATAACTCTTAGTAGTCTACAGCCAGAGCTCTTATTCAGGATTTGCTTCAAAATCTCATAGGAGCTTTGTTTTTAAGCATTCACATTCAATAGGGACTATACTGTGTAAGTGATATTCTCACCAATGAGTCTAGCCTCTCTTCCTGAATTATCAGAAAACCAAATGCCTGGGCTGTATCACTTTTGATTGCTTTTGTTCTCAGTGGAAATGCCTTCAGAGAGTAAAAATTTTAAACACTGAGTCCTCAAGTTTTATGGAGGTTTATAAAAGAGATAGCCTCATCTTATAAAAACTACTATTGTAGACACTATATACAAGATAAATTTCCTCTCAGAGTGGAAAGCCAAGGAAAATGTATGTAATATAAATTGATATGTTTTATTTTATTTATAAAAAGAATTACTTAAATGCTTTGATCTTAACTGCCAAGAACTACTGGAGTAGGTTTTCCATGCTACCAGAGACATCATCCCTAACCAAGGCTTTCTGGTTGAAGTGTCTTCCCATGTCACTTGGCCTTCATTCTTTTATTCTTGTTTTAATGGTGCCATGATGCCTATTGCCTTTTATTGTAAGTTACTTCAAATCCTTTGTTGGAAGTGAGTAAATATTAATAATAAGATCAATCCTAAACTCAGGTCTTTCATAAAATCAATATTCATTTAGTTTTAGTTATTAAGAGACCACCTCCAACAAGTCTAGTTTGAAGATTATCTAAATTAAATGATATAAAAGTGCTCTGCATTTATAGAGTGGGGTCCCCAAGGAGATAGGAAGGGCTTTAACCATAGAATGGTGACAAAAAGCTTACGGAGCCTATGTAAAATTCTATGAGTGGCCGCAATTAGTCACCCTGCCCACTGCGTCAGAGAGGAAGAGTACCATGCAGCTTTGAAATGGAAGGGAGAACGCCATGAGGTTTGTAAAGAGGCTGGGAACTCCACGTGGTTCTGCATTAAAAGGTGGAGAGCACTACAACACAGGCACCCGCCCCCCTGCCCCCAATCAGGCTCAAATGACTGGGAGCTGCCGGTAAAACGGAACTGTGTCTGGGAAGTAGGAAAACTGTATCTCTAACTTTTCTAAAACTAGCCTGGTTGGCAGGGGGAGGCAGAACTATGTGTTTGTGGCTGTTTTAAAGAAAATAAGACTTAACGGCAGCAATTCGCCAATAATCTAATCTGTATAACCTTTAAATAAACAATTATTTTTCTTTTCACCAAACTCTGGTATTGAGAATTATGCTTCTGGTGACAGGCAATTGGGCACCTCATAACTGAACAGCCCGTGAGTTCCATGGGTTCTGTTACAATATGACCTGCTGTGACAAGAGGCTTTCTCTCTGGAAAATCACAGTTTAGTCAGGGGTTGTGAATGCTCCTTTTGGTGTCTGGCATTGAACCTGTGATTCTCCACCTCCTCCTCCCCTTCAGCACTTCCTATAAGCCAGCACTGTGTCCAAAGCTTTGCATGCAAGAACTCCTCACAGCAAAGTTGAAGCTGGTCATAGTAATATCCCTATTTTAGATAAGAAACCCAAAACTTAAAAAGAATTAATATTTGAATTCAATACATGTTTCTAAAGAAAAACAGGACTTATGTAACCAGATATTCAATCATTAGATTTAGTTCTAGCTGAGACTGAGAGAAAGAGAATAAGGAAATACTCATGGTCTAGATGCTGAGAAAGAGAAGGAAAACTCTGACTCCAAAAAACGTCCGCTGCCTTGCGGCATACCTCTTCAGGGGAAAGGCTAAGGGAGTAAACCCCGACAGAAAATCCGGAGCCGGAGTCCCTAAGGCGGTTTGACGTTGTAGTCAACACCGGCAACTCCTGCGGCGCACCTGAAGCCAAGCTGTATTGACTCCGTCTTTCCCTTGGACCCTTCAGCTGCGAAGAGAGGGGGGTCTGCTGCATGGGCAACAGCAGACCCTCCATATTACCCTGCCCAGGCTCTGTAGCTTCAGCGTCATCACAAGATGTCGATTCAACACGGGAGGAGACAGATACCATGTCACTCCCGAGTCGGACTGCACAGCCATTCTCGGCGGTGCAGATAGACTCTTAAGAAGCTACACCATCGTCTCTCGAGACGGACGGCTGCCGACGACGACGACGACGACGAGATGCTGAGAAAAAGTATTGCTGCTCCCAGAAGCTCTCCTGAGCTCAATGTAGAAGAGAAGAATGGCCTTTCTCTTGCCTGTAGCATGGGCCAGACAGTTGAACAAACATAACATATATAACAGTGCTCTGATTCTTTAACCTGAGTTTCAGCTTTTCTCTTTACCAGTGTTATGTTTGAAATCTAAATAAAGTGTTGAACAATGGTAGATCCAGCTGACTGAAGGATTGAGCAGATACAATTGACAGCTCCAAGGCCCATAAAATCCAAGTGACAAGGGATCGTGGCCACTAGGTTGACCATCTGACTGTACCATGGTTACTAGTCCCAGAAATGGATCTCTCACAGAATTTTTTCTTTTTCTGCATGTGGAGAGTTAGCCATTGTGTACTTATCATGAGACATACATTTTACTACAGCCTTGACAATGATAAGTGATAGAACTTGACTCATATTCTTTGACAATAGGATTCAAAATTAATTAATGGAGGTAAGGATTTAACCAGGGAATCTAGTATTTACATTTGCTTATTAAAATGATATGTGACTCTGGACAAATTATTTAAGTGCTATCAGCCTCAGCTCCTCAACAGTACAATGAAAGAGTTGTATTAGATTGTCCTGAAGGTCTCCTCCAACTCTGAAAATCTGTAAAGTTACTGATCTCTCTGATTTACTATATGAAGTGACTCTTTACAGAGACAAAGCTTTGCTTTATATAATCTTTTTTGAGTCTGGCAAAAAAAGTTCAAAATCAATAGACAAAAGCAAGAAAGAGCTTTTTGCAACATAAGGATAAATTTAAGCATGAGCTGTTCTCACATGCCTCATTCAGTCATTTATGAGCATTTTCTTTCATTATTACTCATTTCCTTAATTGACTTTAGATTTGGACACCTGATACATGAAGATGATGAGGTCAAAATAATCATTGATGAATTTCCTTTAAAATAAATGTAAAAATTGCTTCTCATTGTATCACACCATGAATGAGGTCATGTTTTCCAAGTCACCAGATACTAACTTATTACATTTGTTTATCTAAGATTTGTAATTATAGAACACTCTTTAAACCTATAAATATTTAACAACACAGTTCCTTACAGATGCTTAAGGAAAACAAACCTTTCCTTTTACTAACTCCCTGAAATCAGCTCTGTGCTGAGAAGCCTGGCCACTTCTCAGTCCCAAGCCCAAGGAAATCTTTGTCTTAAAAAAGATTTTAAAAATCAGAGCCTCAACTTACAATGGTTATGACCTGGTCCAAAAAAAAAGTAATTTTCTGCTATTATCCCTGTTTGTTTTTTTTTTAATTTATTATCCTTTATTTCAACATACTTTACACACAGCCATGCTTATTTTTCAAAATGTTATGTTTACTTTTCTAAAGCCATTTTGTCTGCAATTCTGTCTTTATTCCAAAAATGGCAATAAGCCATCTCCCACTTTCTTCTAACTTAACTTTTCCAGACTTCTTAATGGCTGGGTCAATTTCCTGTCATTGTTCTCCTATAGGATTTCCTTAGTTCCCTCCTAATGCCTTTGGCATGCATTTATACTACAACTGATAAAGGTGGGGAAAGTCATCAACACAGTCCAGAGGAGGACACTGATTCATGTGATAAAACTAAGTTGAAAAGCACAGTTTAATAACCTATTTCTGGAGCATGAGTTGAGAATCAGACCTGTTCTTTTTACTTGCTGGAAATAGTTGCTTTTCAATGGTAGTCCCAAGGTCAGGAAGGAAACATGACATCACTGAGGAGAAGCTGCCCCTCCCTGAGGTAGTGTAAAGAAGTGTCCTGAAGCTGCTGATTTTAAAGGTACACAAATTGTGCCCATCCAATGATCTAAAAGATAACATAAACACTAAGATTTAGGGGCAAATTCAGAAAAACTCAAAGGAATAAAGCTTGGAGTTTTGTTTTCAGAATCAATAAATTTTAATCTTTATAGATAAGTTTCCTAATATAATTTGTTCTTTCATTCTGGGATGAAAGTAAGTATACCATTTTCTTCTTGCCTATGAGGTCAATTGAGACTTTTGGTTTCTCCCCACAGAGTCCAGTGTTAAAGACTCTGAGTCCAGAGTTCAGACTTAGTTCACATGATCTCTCTTTGTCTCAAGTCACATTAAGATTTAGAAAGAAAAAGGAGATCTATTTTTAAACTATCTAGACAATGGGCATGCACATTGTAAAATACAATAAGGTAAAATTTATTATTCTTAGTGAATCAAAAATCTTAATATTTCAGCAGATTTAGAAAACTGTTACTTTTCCTAATTATTAAGAGCTTTATTCAATGGTAAAGCAGACAAAATTTTGCTATAATAAGTCTAATCTGTTATAACAACTTCATCTACCCTCTATTTTTACTTAGAAGCTATAATGAGCAGCACATATATGTTTTCAAACTCATTAACAGTGTAAGTAATAGCATATATATTTATACACACATATGAATGTGGTGGCTATAATATATACACTCTTGAGTGTGAAGTGTATTTGTTTCCTATTGTGGTCACAAATTACCACAAACTTATAACTTAAAACAGCACAAATTTATTCTCTTACAGTTCTGAGTCAAAAGTCTAGAATCTGAGTGTTGGTAGGACTGCCTTCCTTCTGGAAACTTCAGGGGAGAATTTATTTTTCTCGCCTTTTTCACTTTGTAAAGACTGACTGCCTCCTTGGTTTGTGACACTTTACATCATATCACATATGTTACCAGTCCCTCTAATCACCTGTCTCTTTTGTGGAAGGATTCTGGTGTTTACATCAGACCTAGATGGTTCAGGATAATCTCCCAATCTCAAAATCCTTCATTTATCCTATCTGAAAAGTCCCTTTTACCATATAAGGTCAGATTCACAGATAAGGGGAATTAGGACATGAAATCTTCGAGGAGCAATTTTCAGCTTAGCTCAGTAAGGGTCATTTACCCGCTAATATACTTCATAAATCCTCTGGTCTTAGTGGAATATGACAGTCAAAAGATAATTTAAAAATTTATAAGTAGAAGTCAAACAAAGGTTCTACATAGTAACGGCATTCTAAAAAAATGGTGATACTGGTAAATATAGTTAAAATATGTGACATGAAAATCTACTGCTATAGTAAACCATCAACCCATCAACTTTAAGGACAAAATGGTAAAAAAAAGTAGTAACTATAGTCAATCTGAGCTGGGATTATATTAAAAATTATGAGCTTTGAGTGGATAAAAACATATTTAATTTGTTAAAGTTCTAAAGAAAAGAGTTTCATCAATGGAATAATGGATAAATATATGTGGTATATCTACACAGTGGAATATTATTCAGCCATAAAAAGAAATGAAGTACCTATACATACCACAATACGGATGAGCCTCAAAAACATTATGTGGAGTGAAAGAAGCTAGATACAAATGGTCATGTGTTATATGATTTCTCTCATATGAAATATCCTGAATAAGCAAATGCATAGAGACAGAAAACAGATTAGTGGTTTCCAGAGGATGAAAACAAAGGTAAATGATGACTCATTACTCAATAGATATGGGATTGTCTTCTGAGGTGAATAAAATGTTGAAACTGGAGGAGGATAGTAGTAATACAATATTGTGAGTGTACTAAATGCCACTGAATTGTGCACTTTAAAACAGTCAAATGTGTAGTTTATGAATTAACCTCAATTAAGAAAAAAACTCTAAAGAAATCTCAACATAACAATTCTACTTTTTAACAGTAATATAATCATTTTGATAATAGATTCTGTGAGAACCAAAGAAATATAAGTGAATCTCAAGAAGTGCTTTCAAAATACTTGATCAGCTAATGAGCAATGTCTGCCCTGATCTCAACTAAACTGCAAATTAGCCATCTGACTTTGGAAAAAAATCACAATGTCTCAGGGCTCATTTTCCTATTCATAAAATAAATTGAGTAAATCAGATAATTTCTAATATTAAACTTCAAAATTCTGTCATTCTCTTATACTGTTCAAAACTGAGCTAGTTTGGGGAATTAAAAAGTTATTATCTTTTCTGTCCCCAAACTGTTTACATTCCAGTGTAAAAACCAAACACAGCAAATGTTCTATTTATTTGACTTTACTGTCAACCCTTGTACAACACGGGTTTGAATTGTGTGAATCCAGTTTTACTCAACATTTTAAAATAAATATACATTTGACCCTCCATATCCCTGGGCTATGCATCTACTGATTTAACCAACCAGGGATTGAAGGCAATATTTCCTATCTACTGTTGGGAATCCATGTGTGTGGAGGACTGACTGTGTGCGTTGTTCTACACCATCTTATATAAGGGACTTGAACATCCGCAGATTTTGGTATTTGTGGGGATCCTGACACCAATTCCTGGCAGATACAAATAGACAAATTAAGTTTGAGGAAGTCAAAAATATACACAGATTTTCACCTGTACAGGGGTTGACACCTCCAGCCACATGTTGCTCAAGAGTCAACTGTATAATTTAAGGATACATTTATACATAATCACCAATAAATTTTAAAAAGAGAGAGACAGACAAACAGACACACACACATACACAAAATAAATGTACATATACCTGTCAATGATTGGTTATATCTGGCTAGTGAGATTATAGCTTTCTTGTTATCTTTATCTTCTAATTCTTTAAGATATAATATGTTATTTGTATTGTTTAAAAAAATCCTGATATATTTGTCTTTATAGTTTAAGGTTTAAGTATGGCTAAATCTGTAGTTATTAGTAATTCACAGTAATCTAAATTAAAACTAGTATTTTCAGGGATAATAATAAAATTCTTTTTAAAAATTAGCATAAAAAGTCATAAATCTGTTTAATTATTTAACCCTAAAGAAATGACCCAACAAGAGCAAAAATATTGAATACAAGATGTTCGCTGAAGCATTATTTATAACATTTCCAAATTGAAAGAGCAAACAAGTAGTAAGAAGACATTTAAAAAGAACATAATAGCATGCAATTAGAACAAACAACTCATTGTTCAACAAAAGTACTCTGATTCTTCCCATCAAAGAATTTACTTGTGCATCTTTAACTTTATGTGCGCTACTTGAAAGTATGTAGACTCTATGCAAAGGAAAGGTCTCTGGGCATATCTGTAGTAGGATAACACTGAGCTTCTGTGTGTGACTGCAAAACACACAGTTGTCAAATGAAAGATTGAGCCAAACTTTGTTTTCTTTTCTAATCAAGGCAAAATCGGGTTAACTTTGATTTTTGCCACAATTTCAATCTAATAAATATGTTATTGGGCTAAATTGGTACTCCCAAGAATATTTCCTTGTTTTACCATGGCTTTTTGGCTCACAGAAAGTTTTTATGTGTGCTAATATTGACAGATAGAATTCTACCATTTTCTTAAGAAGTATGACCCTGCGACGCGTCCTGCATGTCGCCTGGCAGGATAAGGTCCCCAACACCGAGGTGCTGAAGCGAGCCAATATGAGCAGTTTGCATGCAGTTCTTAGCGAGAGACGCCTCAGGTGGCTCGGCCATGTCAAAAGAATGGATGCAGGCTGTATCCCCAAAGACCTCCTCTACGGCGAGCTAGCAGAAGGCAAGAGGATGACAGGGCGCCCAAAACTGCGGTTCAAAGACATCTGCAAAAAGGACATGACACAATGCTCCATCAATCTCAACACATGGGAAGTTCAAGCAGATGACCGCCTAGCCTGGAGGCTCGCGGTCAGGCAAGGTACGTCACGCGCGGAGGCTGCGCGCAACGAGGAGGCGGTCCAGAAAAGATCGAGGCGGAAGCAGCGTCAGCAGCAGCAACAACAGCCATCTGCCTTCACCTGTAACAAGTGCGGCAGGGATTGTCACTCCCGAATCGGACTGCACAGCCATTCTCGGCGGTGCAGATAGACTCTCAGGAAGCTACGCCATCGTCTCTCGAGACGGACGGCTGCCGACGACGGATGACCCTTTTACACAATACAAGTCATTCATTTTGCTAAGCAAGCTACGTTCTCTTCATTTTTGTCAATATTTGCACAAACATGTACCATTTCATAGATTTCTTTTTTTATATTTTTATCCTGATTCAAACATCTTGAAATGTTAGACATAATTTTTTTTCCTGAGAAACAATATTTGTCAGAGTTTGCTTACTCATAAGTAATGGGAAAGACTTAATTTCAACATGAAGTATTTTAATCTAAAGGAGTTCCACATGATATAGCTCTAAAATTCTACAGTTATAGTCACTATATTTCTGATAATGCTTGTTAATTGTGTGAAAGGGATTATAGAGGTTGGGGAGGCTTTCATTAAGCACATTATATTTAATCCAATTTTGCAACAGCACTTGCTGATTCCCATTTAGCAAGATGTATCTTGGAATCATTAGTTTTAAAGATTCAAAATTATTTTTATTACCAAAAGCTAAAATCATTTTTTAAAATAAGGTATAATTTAGTTCCTATACAACCTATCGGGTATTAGGTTGTTATTTAAAGTTGACCCTTTGTTTTACTGACATATAAGCACAGACAAACAATGTTCCACAGAAAACACTTAAAATAATGCATACAGTCATTCATCTATTGCCCAACACAATTTAAGTATTTATGACTAACCAGGGACAGTGCTAGGCTTCTATGACATACTAGTGAATAAGACATTCTTCATGATTTCAGGAGTAAGAGGTAAACTGACATTCCATACTGTAGAACAAGGACCTAAGTACAATGAACTCTGACAACATACAGAGGAACATCTAACATTGTTCTAACCTATCAGGAAAGTATTCTTGTGGGAAATGACTTGTAAGCTGGAACTTTAGGATGAATAGGGATTAGCCAAGAATCGGGGGACTGGGTGAGATTGTGCATGAACGTGGGAGTATATCAGTAGATGGAAGTTATCCTCAAAATGAAAGTAGTTCAGTATGCTGTGTATAGTGCAGTGTGCATATTGGGTGTGTGCGCGCGCGCGCGCACATGCACGTGCATGTGTGTGTTTGTTGACATGGTAGGAATTAAAAAATAACAAGACTGAGTCAGGAGTTGGATAATAAGGTTCTTTTTTATTCCATACCAAGGAAAGTGGATGTTATTAAGGAAACAACAGGAAAGTAAAGGTTTTAATCCCTGAGGTGAAAAAGGATGAAGAGAGATGGGCAACACTATCAGTTGTAAGTTTAGAAAGATCACTTTCCAGTTACTAAAATGATGCTGCATTGTGGGGAGCCATGAGATATACCACAAAGCTAATAGGTAGTTTAGACTCAATAAGAATTAGTTCTGAGGTTACTCCTGTGTGCCCCAAAATGTGTCCCTATTCTGCCACACCTGAGAGACAAGGAACATTTTCAGATGATGCACATCTCCAAGGAGCACCATTCCCTTCTAGCCCTGATAGGATTGTCCCTTCATGGGGAAGGTATGGCCTGCCAGTGCAAAGGGGCTTAAGGAGCCTGACAATTTCACAGCCTGTAACCATTTCTTTTTCTGATGGACCTGAAAAAACAACCACTAGTTATTGTGTCTTTTGGGTTTCTGCATCTTTTGGAAGAAAGTAACCTCAGTTTTATATCACAAGACCACTAGGAGGCACAAATCAGGATACATATGTAAACCCAACTATGTAAAAAAGTAAAGGGTGGTTACAAAATGCAAGATAATATTCCTAGGGGTTATTCTTTTCTGGAAATTAGATTGTTCATATATTTTAAATTTTCTTCATGTGTAGTCCAATTCAGGAAAAATAAAATGTATAGGTTCCAAAACTTTTTTTCTTTTGTAAAATAGAAGTATTTTGAGTCCCATCAAAAGATATATTATGAATGCATTGTATCATTAGTGCCTCAAAATCTCTCTTTAAGATAGGAATTATTATTATCTCCAATTCACACCTGGTGAAACTGGGTTTAAATAAATGAGAGCAAGTTGTCCAGGCTGTCTCGGGGTCATATCCAGTCAATGACAGAGGTGGGCTAGAATTAGTTCATACCCCTCACCAAACAAAACATCACTGTGCCAGATGCTACAAAGGATGCTAACAATGCAAAGTAAGTAAGATGCAGATCTCTGTCCTTCCTCATCTTGGGTTGCCTCCCACATTTGTAGAATCTTCTTTCTCTCTTTGTCCACAATAAGCAGGAAGTTCTAAACCCAGAGCAGCACAAAAGACTGAAAAGACCACTACATTCCTAGACAACTAGGGAGTCCATGGCTGCTTCTCTCCAGGCAGAGCTCAATGAACTCCCAAACTGGTATGAGACTCAGCTTTTGAGAAAAAAATCCTTAAATTGATATCTGGGATTTTTATGGTATTGTTCTTAATTGTAGTGCCTTGATGAGATAAAAATGTGCAATTAAAATTTGTTATATGAATCTTGGGTTGCTCATCACTGACTAAGAGTCCAGACTCTGAAGGTCAGATGTAAAATTTATTATTTTGCTTAGGATCTACCCTTTAAAAAAAAATTTTAAAAAATAACCGAATCAAAGTTTATTCCACATATGTACTAAATAGCATGCACTTTGGATATATGAGTATGGGAAGAATTGCTTTATACATCCCTACAAAAGCATTTATGTCCCCACAACTATTTCTAAAAAATACATTCATATGATGATAAAAAGTATAAGATCTTTTTAAAATTCATGTATAGCATTTAAAAGTGATTGAAATATAGCTCCCAATTTTAAAGCAGGTTAATTATTAGGTAAAAGTGGGTTAAAGAAAAAGACATCAATCAAAGATTGCCAAGATTTATCTCCAGCCACAACTTAAAATTGATTTTATAAAATCAACCCACTCAGCAACAATTTAAATAACATTTTGGATTCAGCAACTTATCCAAGTGTATGTCAGTAGCATTTTTCTGAAAATCTGATATAACAGAACAAAAAAATCAAAGGGTAGTTTTCATACAATGATCACTTATGTTTCAGAGTAGGTGAAATAAGTATTAAAAACAAAACCAAAAAACTCTCTGGGGTTTAAGGCACAAAATGTTTTAGGCTTTGAAGGACTAAAGTTAACAAACCACATTTTCACATCTTCCTTTATAGTGAGAACCAAAAATGACACAAAATCTATTCTGTGATAATAATATCTTTCAGCTTTTTTCATTATTCCCTGAGGATCCAAATATCTGTCATTCTCATACTTGCTAGAATCTTTCCACCAAAGTAAAAATATATCTGTGTTCCAGTTTCCACTCTGTAATATTGCTCCTGTCATTCAGACCTACCGCATCACCACAAATAAGTTAACAGGAACCTGTGAAATAAGTTGGGTCGTTCAGGTAATAACAAGAAATATATGTAAGTTTGCAACACAAGAGTGTCTTCAGGGCATTCGCACATACTCCTTATGAACCTCAATGGAAGAGCCTGCAACTTGTAAAAGTCTAGTCAAAATTGATAAAAGTAGCAGAGTTTGCTGGTAAAGTTATCTTCATTCCCAGAGCTGGCATTTGCTTTCATGCCAAATTTATTAGATTGTTTTGATTTAGCACAATGTTTAGTATTTTAAAAATTTCTATAAACTCCAAATTTTATTACAACTTATTTAAGTAATGAGGAAAAACACCTAAATTGTTATGATGATTAGAGGTTTAAAAAGTTATATGCTAAATCCAAACCCTCCTCATAATCAAGAACCAAGGTTATAAAATAAAAGGAAGAGAAGGTATCACATTTTAAATTTTTTATAATTTGCATTTATATGTAAAACTAAATGAAATAGAAAATCAATAAATATAGAAAAAATCAATGGAACCAAAAGCTGGATTTTTGTTAAGTTCAATAAAATTGATAAACTCTAAAAAAAGGTATCAAGAAAAAAAAGAGAAGTTCATAGATTATCAATATAAAAAATAAAAGAAAGGACATCACTACAGATCCTACAACTATTAAAAAGATAATAACAGGATATCATGAAAAACTTGATGCTAATATACTTCACAACTTAAAATAAATGGACAAATTCCCTGAAAATACAAACTACCTGAGCTTATCTGAGAAAAAGGGACAACCTGAAAAGTCTTATATTTATTTTTTTAAAAAATTATATCTTTTGACAAAAAAAAAAAAAACCACAAGGCTAGATGGTTTCATTGGTAAATTCTTCCAAATATTAAGTATTAAAAAAAAATACCTGTACCTCACAAACTCTTCCAGAAAATAGACGAGAAGAAGCAACTTTCCAATTCACTGTGTAAGACCTGAATCATTCTGATAACAAAACCAGGTGGAGACATTACAAAGAACACTACATCAATATATTAGGGTGATTGTACATAAATATTCTTCATGAACATAGATAAAAAAAATTTTAGAAATTGTTAGTGGGTGAGGGAGGTGGAGGAGGGTATAGGAGATAAATGGTGATAGATGGAGACTTGACTTGGGGCGCTAAATACACAATGCAGTGTACAGATTATGTATTAGATTGTGTAGAGTTGCACTCCTGAAACCTGTATAATTTCATTAACCAGTGTCACCTCTATAAATTCAAATTAAAAAAATAACCAAATGGGGAAAAAAAATTTTAACAAGCAAATAAAGTGTATATATATATGGAGTATAGAAACTAAATGCAAAAACAAAGATTATAAAACCACTAGCATAAGGTAACGTAAGACATTGAAAAACACAAAGCATAAAAATTGAAAAAAAAATAAGTTTTCCTCAAATTAAATATTTTCTCTTCAAAGGACGTTTTTAAAAAATGAAAAGATAAGCCAAAGATTAAAAGGAAATATTAGCCAAACATATAAAAGACTTGCATCCAAAGTATATAAAGACATCTTATAAACCAATAATAATGAGACAAACTACCATATAAAAATAGGCAAAACATTTGAATATTTACATCACCAATGATATATATGAATGGCAAACAAGCACATGAGATGTGTTCCATATCACTAATTATTATAAAAATGTGAAGTAAAATCACAATTAACTATCAGTACACATCGGTGACTAAATTATTTTTTAATGACAATACCAAGTGTTGATGAGGATAGACAACTTTCATACACTTCTGTTGGGAATGCAAAATGGTACATCCACTTATACATGTGATATGGCCCAGGAATCTCACTCCTATATATTTACTTAAGATAAATGAAAACATATGGTCACACGAAAACTTGCATGTTAATGTTCATGACAGCAGTGTTCATATTACTGCAAAACTCAGAACAACCTAAATATTTATGAACTGGTAAAGGATAAACAAATTGTGGTATAGCCATGCAATGCAATACTATCCAGCCATGAAAAGGAATAAATTACTGGTGCATGTAATAAAATAGATTAACCTCTAAAGTATTGTTAAATGAAATAAGATAGACACGAAAGTCTGTATACTATATGATTTGATTTATATGAAATTTTCAAAAAGGTGAAATTATAGTGACAGAAAACAGGTCAGTAACTGCAAGGACTGGTTTGGAGAGATTGATTGGACAGGGGCAGCAGCCAAGTTTCTGAGTTGTGGGAAATGTCCTGTATCTTGACTGGTGGTTAAATAGGTGTAACATTTGTGAAAACTCATCAAGTTAAACATTTAAATCATTGAATTTTATTTCACGTAGGTTATACCTCAATAAATCTGACTTTTAGAAGAATAAATGTACTATTTAAAGGTACCTGAGGTTGTCTAAGGTAAAATGTTAGGCTGATGATATTTAAAACCATCTTAATAGGCCTCCAAAAAAAGCTGGAGAAATAAAGAGGAGCTCATAAACATGAGAGACAAAAGGAAGTTGCACAGCATTGAAAAGTTACAAGTGGAAAATTAAATCAGTGAAAATTTTGGCAGTAGGGCAATTAAAAATGAGGGAGATAAGAGGGGGAGTAAGACTGAGCAATAAAAATAAGGGGGGACTTCTGGTCAAGATGGAGGTGTAGACAGACATGCTGCATCTCCCTCCACAACTAAGAAGGAATACAACTACCTCAAAACTAGAAACAACCAAAAGTTCCAGAAAATCAAACTGCATGGAAGTCCAGCAAACAAAGATATAAAGAAGAAATACTCATCCAGACAGGTAAGAGGGGCGGAGAGGAAATGGTGTGGTGGTGGTAGCAGCAGCAACAGCAACAGCAGGCCAGCAGAAAGCACAGTTACATGTTTTAAAAAGTCAGGAGGAACACCTGGGGAGCGTTCCCAGCTCCCCACCAGACCGCGCAGCTCACGGACCCATAACCAGGGAAAATCAAACCTTGTTGCTTTTGACTGTGCAAACCAGTGGGGCTTGGGGCGGAGGCAGGGGCTGCCGGTCTCTCAGCAGAGTGCATTTGTTTGGAGGGATCCCGCGGTCCGAGAGCATCCGCAGACCCATCCAATCTGAGAATAACGACCAGGGCAATGGCTGGAGAGGCGCCAGTCCCATGCAGAGGTGGAAGAGGTGCCTGGAGAAGGGGCTAGTGCTCGGCATTGTTCCTTCTCAGACCCCTCCCCCAATATAGTGCCACAACATGGTGAAACAGGTCGCCCTGTACTGACAAATCCCTAAGGCTCTGACCCTTACAAATGTAACAGGAGCAACAGCTCTACCTAAGATACAGAGGCAAACACACAAAGGAGACTTCCAGCCAAGATGGAGACTTGACTGACATGCTTCGTCTCCCTCCACAATTAACAAGGACTACAACTACCACAAAACCAGAAATAACCAGAAGTTCCAGAAAATAAATGGAAGTCCAACGTATGAAGTTACAAAGAAGTGGTGCTCATCCAGATGGGTAGGAGGGGCGAAGCCAGGGCAGAGAGGTCAAGCTGTGCTGGTGGCAGCAGCTGGGGCAAAGGCAGCGGGATCGCAGTAAGCACAGACACCCATATTTAAGGGGAGGCGAGAAGCACCTGGGGAGTACCCCTGGCTGCAGACCAAACCTGTTAGCTCACGATTCCAATGCCGGGGAAGGCAGACCCCCATTGCCTTGAACTCTGAAGCCTTGAGGGGATGGGGCAGAAGAGGAGGCTCCCGGTCTCTTAGCGGAGAGTGAATGACAGGAATTCACCTTGGACTTCCACCCCAACAGAAAATGCCACAGCGCGGTGAAAAGGGTCATCCGGTTGTGATGAGTGCACGGGGCTCCACCTCTATAGTGTAGAAGGTGTGACAGCCCCACCCAGGAAGCAAAGGTAAACACAAAACTGTCAGGATGGCACAGATCACGATAGAGATCCTGGTGACACAGCTGACCAGGCAGCAAATATCTAATCTAACGAAGCAGCAAATAGGAAATCTTTCTGAGGCACAGTTCAGAGCTTTGGTTATAAGAAAGCTTACAGACCTAACAGCAGAGCTTAAGCAAGACAGGGAAGGAATGAAGGCTAGCCCTGCTGAAATTAACAAAAACACATACAAACTAATGGTGAGGAAAAGAAAACCAGGGATCAAATAAACAAATCAGAACATAAGGAAGGAACAAACAGTCAACCAGTGCAGAAAGAGGAAACAAAAAGTGAGGAAAATGAGGAGATGCTCAGAAACCTATGGGACAACTATAAGCGGGCCAACATTTGAATCATAGGGTTGCCAGAAGGTGAAGAAGAAGAACTAGAAATTGAAGCAGAACTTCCCTAACTTGAGGAAGGAAATAGACTTACAGGTCCAGGAAGCACAAAGAATTCCAAAAAAAACTGGATCCAGGGAGAACCACACCAAGACACATCATAGTTAAAATGTCAAAAATTAAGGATAAAGAGAGAATCTTAAAAGCAGCAAGAAAGAAGAAAAGAATTACATACAAAGGGGTCCCAATAAGACTTATCAGCTGATTTCTCAAAAGAAACTGAAGGCAAGAAGGGACAGGCAGGAAATATTCAAAGGAATGAAAAGCAAAAACCTACAACTATGATTACTCTATCCAGTGAAGCTGTCATTCAGAATAGAAGGGCAGAAAAAGTGCTTCCAGAACAAAGTAAAACTGAAGGAGTTCATCAGATCCAAACCACTGTTACATGAAATGTTAAAGGGACTTGTTTAGGAGAAAGAGGATCAAAACTATGAACATTAAAATGAAAACTATCACAACAACCAACAACAGAAGCTAGGGAACCAAAACAAAGGCAAACTAAGTAGGCAAGGAGAGTGGAAAAAGAACTATAGGTATGGGGAACATATTGGGGGGAGGTCAGCAGGGAGGGGGAAGGGGGAGAGGGAGGGAGATGGTCCAGGAATTGAGAAGCATAGTAGGAGGGAGTGGAGTAGACAGGAAGAGGTTGAGAACTGTATGCACAACCAACCAATGTACATGGTCTAAGGGGCGGGGGGGACAACTGGAGGGAGGGGGCTCACTGGGTAGAGGGGAACAAAGGGAAAAGAAATTTGGACAACTGTAACAGCACAATCAATAAAGCATATTAAAACAAATAAGAGGGGAAACTTGGTGATAGAGAAGATGGTTATAAGGGACCTCAACATTCTCTCACAGTGAGATTTGCAAAGCTCCTTTTAAACCTGCTTTCTGGCATAGTAATTATGTATGGATTCCAGAGGCAGGATATGGATTCCTTTATGTGAATAGTTCTGGTGCTTTCCTGAAACACCAGGGCAAACTTCAGAGGACACCTCTTCTCTTTGCCTATGGCAGAAGGGAGCTAAGTTCAAACAATGCTTAATTGTTTTACAGCTGAATGGATTTTAGGGAATGTTTCAGAATTAAAGGCAAGAGAGCTCATTGAAAGGCAAGCTTCAAATTCCACCTGCCCATGTTGAAGGATTGGAGGAATGGAATGCTTTGCTGAAGAGAAATGTTTTCAAAAATAGAAATAAGCAATTTTTTAAAAAGTATGTGGTGAAGCATCTAAAAAGCAAAACAGGGAAATATTTTGTCAAGCAATTTCAAAAGAGTTCTGTATTTTCAAAATAAAAAATAATTGGTCGGAGGATGAGCCATTAAAACGATTCTTAACTAGCTTCTAGAAATAGAAACCTCAAGACAAAGTAAAGAAGTCATGAGGAATGTCTCACAGAGCAGCTAGTTGGTGAGAGGTAACATCAGGGACAGAGGTGAGAACAGAACCAGGAGAAGGGATGGGGGTGGGTGGGGCTGTAGGAAGGAATGTGAAGTATGGGGAACAATAGCATTTAACCTCCTAATGACCACAGTAGAAGGCTTTTGGAACTATTTGTCACAAATTACAGGTGACAGGTTGAGGTAGGGAGGGGTGTAGAGGTCAACTATAGTTATAGAAAACAGCTATAGTTATAAAGCTATAATCATAAAGAATGAGTCTATAAATTCAAATTTTTTATGAAAGCACATAAACTTGATGCTCTGCCCCACTCAATGTTCGCATGCTCATATCTTGCCATTTCCTCCCCACCTCTATGCATTCTGTGGACAGCAAAACCCAAACTCACATTTGTTTGTCCCTTCCCATGTGTCATTTTGTCCTCTGCCTTGAATATATTTTCCTTTCAACTGTCACCGTTTGGGAAAATATTTTTTCAGATGTACCTTCCTTCAAAACTAAATTATTTTGAGTTACCATAATTCTTCGAATAAATGTAAGTGACAACACTTCTATTGACCATGTGTTGTTTTGATACTGTAGTTGTTGCTTTACATATTATTCCTAATCTTCATTTAAAAGAAAACTAATAAAGCAGGTACAATAATCTTTGAAGCAATCTGGGGCACAGGGAGCTTTTCTAAAGTGCCTAAGGTCACACACGTGGTAATTGTTGAGATTTGAGCCCAGATGTGGCTCTAGAGAACACATTGTTTTCCATTTCACTAGGCTACATTTTGCACTAATCTTACATATTGTGATTATTTTTTTACATGTCTGTGTCTCTGTGAACTCTTCCTGGTTAGGATATGACTATACATCTTTGTCTCTCAAATACCAAAAAGATTAACTACTCGGTGTTTAATAAATGTTTAATAATATATGAAAGAATGAATGAATGATAAGTGAATAAATAAGTGAATGATTAGCATGAAAATGAAGCTGGGGATGTCAGTTATATAATTAAAGTATGTAACAGTATCAAGCTCTAAAAATCTAGTTTAGTGTTTAAATCATTAAAAAATGAATTTAAAATAGAACACACAAATGTGTATATATCAAAGTCCAAGATGATGTAAACCACTTTCATAAAAGCATATGCTGCCAGACTTGTTTTGAGACCTTGGCATAAAATGTCTGACACATCTGTGCTTTTGTTTGAATTTCACTATAAATGTGTCACTGGTTCTTTTTTCTTTTTCTTTTTAATTTTTGTTGTATTTTTTCCATTACCATTTAGTATAACTTTGTCAATGGTTCTGAAGAAGATTGTTTGACATATTGACTTGATATTATTACTTCTGTGAAAACTCCAATTGCTAACATAGTCCTGAATGACAGAGAAAGTGAAGTGAATTGCTGGGGTAATGAATCACCAGTTTGAGGAAATACAGCAACATGATTTATCCAGATGAACGGTTACAGGACCAAGGCTTATGTGCCTGATGCTTCCAAAGAAAAGCCAATAAACAGTAGAGAAGAGTTTGGAGCAAGGAAAGGTTTATTGATTGAGAAGGCCTAGCTTGAGAAGATGGAAGAACTAATTCTCAAATCCTTTCTAAGAGAATCTGGAATCCAAGCATCTTTTACTGTCAGGGGATGGCAGGAAGAGGGTGACAAGGAAGCGGTGCTGGCAATAGACAGGTAGGTGTGGAAGGGAATCCAAGGAAGAGTGTGAACTTTCTCAGCGCTTTTTTGCCCTTTGGTCCATTGAGCCCTGCTGATCTGAGTCCAGTTATGGAGGCTCCTGTGAATCTTTGAAAAAGTCATTACTGTGTACATATTTCCCTACCTCTTTGCTGACAAGAGCGCTGCCCAAACCTCAAGCAGAATTTCTCCAGTTCATTAGCATATCAATAGCAGGTGCTATTAGCCTGCAGGTAGTCAGAGAGAGGCAGCATTTCATTCCATTACAGAACTAGCACAGTTCCTCACTTTATTTATATGGGTGAGGGCTAGGCTTTTTCAAATGGGCATCAAACAGCAGCATCGCAGGTTGTATTATTGTTTGCAATATTCACCCCCCTCTAGCTGTGAGAAGATTCTATATCCCAGCCCATTGATGTCCTCTTTGTAGTTTTTATATATTTCTCTGCTGTTTTGACATCAGGCTTAGCCATTAGACTGGCTTTGGCCAATGGCCAGTGAGGAGTCGTGCTGTTTTGCCAAGTCTGAGCAGGAGCTTTAGGACCCAGCACTTGCCTCCGCCAGCTTTTTTGCTCTTCCCAAGCTATGAAAAGGACATGTTCCATGAAGGCGTTGGAATAAGAAGCCACATGCAGCTGAGCCAAGCAGGGCCAAATGTTGACCCACAAATGCTGACATGTAACTCAAGCAGAAAATCAATGTTTGTATCTGTAAACCACTGAGATTTGGCAGTTGTTTGTTACTGCAGCAACACAGACTAATAGATAGGAATTTAATGAAAATAAAAGAACAGTGTTTTATTTTCTTATGAAAGTGTTAAGAATAGCCCTCTCCTTAATGCCGCATAGAATTTTGTTCTTTGTGTCCCACAGGAGCACTGCTTGTACCCAGAGTCTTAAATAAATCACTGCAGCCCTCTCTCTATCACTACTTTAAATGCCAATGTGAGGAAACGGGCTTTCAGATCATTTTTGTTCACAAATGACAGAACTCAAAAATCACAACCAAAATAAACAATAAAAAACCTCCTCCAGATATCACTTGCCAAAAAATACCAAATGCATATCAGTTTATGCAAGCAGGAAACAGGAGCAGTTACCAGCTCTTTAGACCTGCACACAGCCAAATTCTGAAACCCAACCACAGATACTCTAGGGCACCCTGCTTCGTCCCCTTTTGATGGATGTGGAAACTGACTCTCAGAGTGATTACCATGATAAATTTCCAACATCACTGTAATGGACTAAGCTGTGTCCTCTCCAAAGTCATATAGTGTAGCCCTAACTCCCCGTACCTCAAAACATGACTATTTTAAAAAGTGATTATATTAAAGTAAGGCTGTTAGGATGGGCCCTATTCCATTCTGACTGGTACCCTGTAAAGGATCTGAATACACAGAGAGACATCATGAGAAGACCACGTGAGAACAGAGTGAGAAGGCAGCGATCTGCCAGCCAAAGGAAGGCCTCAGAAGAAACCAAACCTGCTGACATCTTACTCTTGGACTTCTAGCCTCCAGAACTGCAAGGATATAAATTTCTGTTGTTTTAGCCACCTAGTCTGTAATATTCTGTTATGGCAGTCCTAGCAAACTAATACAGTCAGAGTTAATAAGTAGCTAAGGTACATTTTAAACCTGATCTGCAAAACTCCAAAGCTTTGGTTTTTCCACACTATTGATTTCCTGCCTCTTTAACCAATAGTAATTTAGTATTTGCATATATCTTTATAGAGATAGGAATCTAAAAATAGCTCAGTCTTTATTGAGCACTTATTATGTATTACTATGTGAATAGCTTTGCATGTAAACAGGCTGGATCATACTATGAGAAGCAAATAAATTGATAAGTAAGGGAGGTCAACTGTTTTTTGAAGTCCTACTTACCACGTTAGACTCAGTTAAACTCCATTTCCTTTTGGGAAGAAACAGACTCTATTCTAAAGTGGATATCCCTTCAAAGGTTTTTTATGAAGTTATGTGTTTATAATCTATCTTGATCTTATCAATTTTAAATTGCTTATGTCTGTCCCCATACTAGAAACTGGTTTCTTAAATATCAAAACTGTTTTCATTTCTTTATTCTCACCACCCTGCATAGTATATTTTTTCTTGAACTGAGGCTTTATAGTTGTTTGTTATCATTTCTTACCAGAGAAAACTGACTTGATAAAAGGTGATATAATTGACTTGAAATAGTTCTTCATTAAATGTGTCATCCCAGAATGAGCAAAATTCTCTTTCCTTGGAAGGAACAGGTTCAGCTCAACGTGTACCAAAGATTCTTGAGCAATTTGGGGGGAAATTTTACAGAAATACAAAATATGAGTCAGACAGATAGCAATGATATTATTTTCATCACATTTTTGCTGCCAGTGTAGACTTTCCTTATACCATTTTAATTTAACAATCCGCTATCACCACTCCTAGTTGGGAATCAAAGAATGGTGATGACAGATTTTTTTTTTTAAGTTTAAGGACTAAGATAACGTACAGTCATCCTTTGATAAATATTTGATGAATGAATGATCAGAGGTAAATATCAGATAGTCTATGCTTCTCCTTTGGTACCAAATCTCCTCTAGCAACCACCTATTTCTTAATTTCTTCTAAGGTCCTCTTAGGTAAGTTGCCACTTTCACAGTCTCCACCTGACCACCTCCAATTTAGTCTTTTGTGCACTCCAGATAGACTTTCAAACTCACCACTGCACTAACACTTCTCATCAAGGTTATCAATGACTCCATGTTGCCAAGTTCAATGAATACTTCTCTTTTTTTTTCAACTTCCACTGGATTTTCACACAGTTGACTGCTCCACCCTTCCTGAAATGCCTCCTGTCATGGGCTTCTGTAATGTCTCTTCGGATTGCGAGTAAAAGGAACACAAACCAACTTATTTAAACATAAAAGATATTTATTGGCTTTTTTTATCCAGGAAATTCAAGGAATGGTGCTAGCTTTAGGCACCACTGGATCTAAAGGGTCAAACAATATTATCAGAAATCTATTTATTTTTTGCTCTCTCCCAGCTTGTATTTCCGCTGTTACCTTGTTTGTTAGGCAGGTCACTCCATGTGGCAACAAAGAAGGCTCTTAGCAGTTGTAGGCTGGTATCAATCATTCTTCTCTTAGCTGGTTTTAATTAAAGGGGGGAAAAGAACATGACTATTTCTTGTGAGTATTAGCAGAAGTCACGGGAAAACTTAACTGAGCAAGCCTGCTGCCCTGTCCAACCTAGAGTTGGTGAGGGGAGGAGTGTTCGGAGAGAATCAGTCCCACCTGAACTGCTTGGACTGAGATGTAGGAAAAAATATTTAACCTACAAACAAAACACAACAAAGCAAACAACGCATGTTCTGTAGCTTCTATAACAATCCTCCCTCATTGTTTCTGTGTCCCTGCCTGCTCTTCTTTGGTCTCCTTTGTTGGTTTTGCCTTCAGGTGTCTGACTAATTGGACTTTGCTATGAGTCCTCTTTTCTTCTCTTCCTAGCTGTTGACTAGAATTCTTCTAGGTCCACAGTTTAAATTTACTCATGAAACTGATGACTCTTCCAAGTTACATCTCCAGAAACACTCTCTCCTCTGAGTAGCAAATACAGGCTTCCAATTGCTTATTTGAAATTTTCACATGCATCTCAAAGTGGTGCTCTTGATTCCTCCCTCCCCAAACCTTTTCCTTTCCCCACCCTTTAACCTCTCATTAAATGGCATCAACAACCATCAGTTGGTTGATCAATACAAAAATGTAGCAAACACCTTTGTCCCCTATCTTTTCTTCAATTTCCATATCTAATTTATCAACAAATCACACAAATTATAGCCCCAAAATACATTCAAATCTATCAGTGTATGCTACATCACCTTTTCTAAGCTACTCTAATTTCTCATTTAAACAGCAATGGCCTATTAAATGAAATTGTCTCCTTGCTCCTATTCTCCTCCCTCTGTAATCCACTTTTCTACTCAACATTTGGAGTGATTTTTTTTTTTTTTTTTTAGCATCTCTTACCTCAACTCCTTAGACTTTATATCTCTCACTGTAGTACTAGAGTCACGCCGGTCCCCTTTTTGTTTCTCTGGTACACTAACCCATTAGCTGCTTCAAAACCTTTACCTTTTGTCTTTCCAGTGCCAGGAATGCTCTTCCTTCAGCTCTTTGGACCTTTCAATTCTTTGCTTAAACAACTTCTTTTTAGAGAAATCTTGTATTACCACTGTATCTAAATTTATTTCTTCATTGGCTCTTTTAATTCATCACTCAGTGGACAGAGTATTAGATCCATGAGCATGTGGACCTTGTCTATTTTGTGTATCATTAAATTGCCACAATAGAGGACAGTGCTTAGGCATCCAAAATCTATTTGAATAAATAAAGACCCCTATTTCTTTCCTTCACAGGCTTTATTACAGTTCCTTTCTTGCTCACTTGTTTACTTGTTCAGTGACTATCTTTTCCACTAGAATGTAATTGCCATAAAAGCATGATAATCTCACTGTATCTACAATGTTATGTACTTAGTAGGCACTTAATATATGCTTTTGAATAAGTAATTGAATCAATGCTTATCAGTGATTGCTGCCTGAATTTAAGCAGAGATTGTTACTAATAAAGTACTGGTCTCCATACTCCCACTTGAAATGAAGAAATTTTACTAATAATGATATAAAATGAATGTCTACATCATGTCCAACATTTTCCATTTTGGATTAGGAATTGGAAATGTTCATCATTAAGGCTAAATTAGAATATGGTTAGGTACAAATTCTGTAAAAGAGCATACAGGACCTTTATAATCAGACTCTTGCTTTTTTGGTCTCTATATTCCTGTAGACACCCTATATACACCAATAATACCAATCTCTCAGTATCTCTTGGTCTTTTGTACCTCAATGCCTTTCTGCATTTTGCTTCCCCATTTCCTCCCCTTCTTTTTTTTATCTGGCGAATTCCTATTACTAAGCATTAATGTCTATTCTATTGAAGCCCTCCCCAAATTTTGACTCTTCCTTCTCTGCTTTCACAATATCTTTACATATTCTTATATGGTAACATTTATTAAATTATAGGTCCATACATACTCACATATGAATGTGTGAATATGTGCATGTGTATCTTGTTTTTAAATTTCTGTTACCTTTTCCTCCCCTAGATTCTCAGTTCTCAAGTTCTGGGTCTCTGTCTTGCTTTTTCTTTGGTACCAATAAATGTAGGTGAAAATAAAATTAATGTAGCAGTGTAATTTTATGCAAAATTGGCCTGGGGTATTTGTTGTGGTCAATCAATTGAAAAGGTAAAAGATAATATCAACTTATATTTTATGTCAGTTTTAATTTTTATTCCAAACCCTTTCACATCAATTTCTCATTTTACCTTCATGACACATACATAGAATAAATCATTTCCCTATTTCACTGAGGCAAAGATAGGTTAAGTCATTGGTCTATGGTCAACAGCTAATAATTGACATTAAAGTAAAAAATAAAATTTTTATCTTCTGACTCCCAGCCATATATTCTTCCAACTACACCAGGCATTCATTTTCAGTTTCAGTTCAAGACAGAATCACTAATACTTGGACTGATATTATAGTGATTCTAAAAAAGATCATTGGCTTCCAAGCAGGAAAAATTATATTCAACTTGAATACTAATCAAAAAATAGTGCAATTGTTAATTATTGAATCCAGTATTAAAATCTGTTGTGGAGGGAATGTGGCAAAGCTACCATGTTTCCCTGAAAATAAGACCTAGTGGGTCTTTAGGAGCAAAAATAAATATAAGACACTGTCTTATTTGGGGGGAAACATGGTAGTAGTCTCTATTTTATTGGTAGTAATAAAAATTGATTTAAAAATATCCTTCAGAAAGGAATTTGGCTGCATTTTATAAGAATGTTAAACCACTTAAACACTTCATAAACCCACTTCTTGGAATATATAGTCTGATAGTATGAGACATAGCTTTATACATAGTGATGTTTTTTATAGTGATAACAATGTTTATGATAGTAATGAAAACTGAAACAATCTAGATATGCAACAATGAGGAATGACTAAGTACTTTGAGATAAGAGTATGATGGCAATAATTACATTTACAAATCCATTTTAGTAACAAAAACCTTTATTTAATTTTAATAAGATACTATAAAATGTTTTCATAATCTTATACTTGCAGAAGTTCATAGAATGAAAATGAATAGTAGATTAATACTAAAATAATATTTTTCTTTTGTGGGACAAAAGAATTTTTTTCCTTTCTACAAAAACTTTTAATTTTTAAAATATTTATTTATTTATTTATTTATATTAATTTGTTGTTGACACTATTACAGATGTCCTCATGTTCTCCCCCTTTGCCTGCCTCCCCCGCACCCACCCTTCCCTCCGGCCATCACCACACTGTTGTCTGTGTCCATGGGTCAGGCCTATATGTTCTTTGGCTACTCCTTTCCCCTTCTTTCATCAGTTCCCCTCTCCCCCCTCCCCTCTGGCCACTGCCAGTCTGTTCCATGTGTCCATGCTTCTGTTTCTATTTTGTTCATCAATTCATTTTGTTCATTAGATTCCACATATAAGGGATACCATATGATATTTGTTTTTTCCTGACTGGCTTATTTCATTTAACATAATAATCTCCAGAGGATCTTAATGATTTATTTGTATAATAGAAAAAGCAAATAATAAATAAATACTTTCAATGTTTTTCAATATGTAACAAGTTTTCAAACACTACAGAAGCATACTTGCTACAACTGACAAAAAAGTTTAAAGATAAAGAAAATTTCAATTTTCCTATCATCTAAGAAATTTGATTGCTCATTGAAACTTTGTCATTTCCATGTAGAAGGAAGGGTCAACTGATGTAGCTAGCAAGAAAAGTCAGAGATGTTACTGGGATACAAGGAAGCATGAGGCTGTAAAAATCAGATTGAAAGGAGACTTCTAAGCTATAGTATAAGCCAAGCACCCATCTCCCCAATAACATCAAATGACATTCAGGACAAAATTTCCCACCTGAATTATCTAGTGTTCTGTGCCTCTTTTCTTACCACAGTCCACTTTCTCTTATCCATATGGGTGTTTATATTAAACCTCCTAAATTTTCTATCTAGTGACCATGTAATGTGATCCTTGTAACTTCCCAGTGCCTGAAATACTTGGTGCTTATCACAAAGTAAGCTCTTTTGAGTTTCTGGAATTAAATTGGATAAGCATTCAATAAGGTCTCAGAGTAGGGGAGGCTGATGATGAAAGCAAGTTTTTAGGAAGGTGACTGTGGTAGTGATGCAGGACATAATTCAAGTTCAGAGAAGCAGGATTTAGAAAGTGTAGGTGAGCATGGATGGCTATGGTAATTTGGGTACAAAGGGTCCTTTTAGGGCGGCTACAGGACTGAACTAAAGCAAGAGTGATAATGAATGAATTTAACACCTGTACAGCATGGACTCTGACCAGCCGAAAGAGATTCCAGCTGGGCAGGAGTGCTGGAGGACTCACGGGGCAGGGACAGATGTGAGCCCTCGGGCCACTGGTTGTGTAAGGTTGTGGGGAGGCCCAGAAAAAGGACATGGGGGCCAGGTGGTGGTGAGCACTTCGGGGGCTCAGGGCAGAGGCAGAGCAAAAAAGAATTCAAAGTCAGTACAACTGCAGAAATGCACAGCACCTGAGGTCTACCTTGGATAGAAAGGGCAGTTGCCAAAGATGATTTGGGAAGAATGAGTTAGGAAAACTTAGCAACTGGTTAGGAGATGATGATGTAAAAATGGAAGTGTTAGAGAAGCTTCTAGTAGTTGTTAGGGAGAATATTTTTTCTTTTAACAAAAAGAGGAAAGGAGTCAGTTCTGATGGTAAAATGGAATTAGTTTTGATCGTAGGACATCTAAATGGGACTAGGCAAAGGAAAGTCGGGGATAAACGACTTAAGGGGAGGCTAGCATTTGAACATTCTAAAATGGAGAGGAACTTCCATCCAGAGGTGTAAACTGGGGCAGCCCAAGGAGAGAAATCCTCTGAAGTTTGCAAAAAAAAAAGGAGAAAGGGAGATATCTTAGCAGACACTGTCATGAACTGCTTAAATTAGGAGCCTTTGAAGAATTATTTCTTTCTTTCTATTTTTCTGAAGTTTCCATATTTTCTACAGCAATCATGCCATTCTTTTTTCTAAATAGAGAAAATATTTACTGTTAAATCTGGTTTTATTTTTACCAAATATATTATCTAGAGCAGTATACTTCAAAATGTGACCTAAATCACAGGGTTAGCTAATTTAAAAAAAATTTTTTTTTTATTTGAAGCCTAATGGATCAGGATCTCAGTGGATGGTACCTAGGTATCTGCATTTTAACAAACTTCCCAGGAGATTCTTAAGCGCATTGGAGTTTGAGAAGCAATGACCCAGAGCCGGCAGCACAGCACTAAGGGACAGACAGTTCCTTATCTCTTGTGGCCTTGATGCTAATCAGCGTGCACTGCTTCCATCTGGAGCTTGGGGCCCAGCTCAGCTCCACTGAGCCCAGAGCTTTCCCTGGCTCCCAAATGCTCTTCGGAATTTCTACTGTTAATGCCTCAGACAGGATTACTCAGTAAACCATTTTGGTTAATGTGTAGACTTAGATAAATCAACTGGCTCATTAAAATTGTTTGTACTCTTTAGGGGATAGAGTTTTGGGTTTTGTTTTGTTTTTTTCCTTGACCTGTTATCGTTTTTTACTTGTCTCATCTTAGTACAAAGTGTTCCTTTATTCTTTTATTTTCTCCATTAATAATAGTCACGAGATGAGCAAAAACAAGCCTCATTTACAGAAACATGTATAACTGCAAACAATGAGATGACCTCAAAGTTGAATCAGGTCTGCCAACCTTTGAAGAAAAAATGAACATCAATGTTTAATGACTTTATTTACACACACACACACACACACACACACACACACACATGCTGCGCACAGTCTTTGTCCAGGACCTACTACCTCTCACACTACATTAATATTATAAAGACAATAAAGATATTTATTTTTTTTAAGGTGTGGGAAATCATTAAAAGATGTGTAATTCCTGCTTGAGGACAAAAAGATTTCAATTCAGGTTTTTGAGAGGGTCATTAAAATGTGTAAAAGCATTCTTACTGGGAAAGGCACTTTTTTAAAGCCAGGTTTTCCTTTATTCTCCGCTCAAATGTAGATATTCTCTTGATGATTAAAACACCTTTTAAAACTGTACAGTGGGGAACTAAAGACAGTCATTGAAATCACACATTGAGGTGTGCTAGCAAATAGTGATAAGGGTTATTTTCTCACATCGATGCTCTCTAGCAAGATCAGAGGCAAGGTTATAAATTCCCAAATGGAACCAGTTAGCTGCAGTATCCAGTGTGGTGCTAATGAGGCTAAGGTCAGGGTTCAGTTCCCAGACAAGGTGGTTAGCGTGACAAGAGCAATGGCCTCCCCCAACCTGGCTGTACAAAGCATTAGTCACCTGGGGATGTTTTCTTATGTGTGTTATGAATTTCTGGGCCTTATTCCAGACAAATCAAATCAAACTTTCTTGGGCAAGGAACCTATAGTTTTAGAGAAATCACCAGGTAATTCTAATGCCAGTCAGGATTTTGAAGTCAATAACCACAGAGGAGCCAGTACAAGTAACAAGTAACCCAAGAGGACTGAGTGCTTAGTGGTCTTTGCAACAAAAACTATAAATTCTAAAACTGTATCAGTTGAGAACCTTCACAATCTCCAGTGAAGTTTTCCTTCTGCACACATGGATTGGATTTCTCTGCAGAAACCAAGAATCCAGAAAGATTCCAAGAGCTAATGACAAAGGGCAAGCCTGGCATCTTTAAAAAAGCCCTTCCACCTGCCTCTTTGCATGTGCACATCACTGAGCTTTTAAGTGCTGACTGACAGGACTCACCTTTTCTCACACAACCTAAGACACACAGGAGGGACTGCTTCCTGTTCTGGGAAATGAACACTGATTTCGATTCAATCCTATGAAATACTCTGCTCTGAGAATAGTGATCAGTTCCCTAAACTTCCCCAGATATGCTTCTGGAGGAATGAAAGAGAAAGGATATCTTCTCTGGCAAGTTTGGAAGGTTTTCATGGCTGGAGTATTTTCAAACACAGAAATCATTCCCTGGCCAAGACCAGAGGAGCCAGGGTGGTCCTGAGGGCAATCATGTGAGACTAAACCAAAGGGCAAATCTATGTCTCTGTGAGAATTTGTGTTGGGACGAGGGGAGGGACTCTGAGGCAGTGTGGGATCGGGCCACGGCACATGGGTGAAATGAAAAGCCAGGAAAACTAGTATGTGGCGTAGAAAACAAATCACCAGCAAAGAACATAAATTTTCACATTCTGATCAGCAGCGCTGGGGTAAAGTATATATAATCTGACTGTATTTGTTATATCTTTCAAGTCAAATGGATAACAAATTGCTCCCAGAGTTATACACAAATGCATTGAGACAGGGAAAGCAATTTATCTTAAGGCACAAAATAAAATTTATGTCCTTTTTTTTTAAGTTTTACGGCAATTTTAATAAAAACTTTTAGGTTTGAAAAAGCTCAATTTTAAAAGGTTTATTTTCCCTTTGAAGCTAGGATTAACCTCCCTTCTGTCAGAAATTGAACAGAACCTTCAGACCTAACCCAACGAGTTCAATAAATATTTTCTTAAATGCCAATAACATACCCATTCCACTGTCCTCTAGCATGCTGAATCTAAAGCCAAAGAAATCTGCTTTTGCAAACTGTGGCAACTATGGCTGACATTTACCCACCATCCTATCTGTTACATATTTGGATTTGTTTCTGAAGATATGTTTTCTCATAATGCCTCCTGTTCTACATAAGCTAGAAGGGGCCAGGGGGGAAAAGCTGGCACATTGTATTACACACTTTGAAAGTTGCCAGGCCCCTATGGTCCTCAAGAGTCAATACTTTTAATACAATGTTCTTCTTTAGAGAATCTTTAAATTAAAGGAATTTCCACACTATTACTAGAGCAAAATGATGTCTAAAATCATCCCTTTCCTGAATTCTGCAGGGTCTTTGAGCCATCAGGCTACAAAGAGAGAAGCCTGATTGGTCCCATTTTGAGACAGTCAAACGAAATGGTTTTACAAAAAAGAGGAAACTGTGGGTAGATGAAAGTTCTGCTTATAAAGTGGATGTTACTATGGTGCAGTGTGGTTATATGATGTGTGCCCAAAGGATAAAGAATTCAGGTGTGAAGCGGTGTGGCAAGAGTTGCAAATTAAATAAGCTGTGCTTTGGCGTTTTTCCCTTTAGTGTGCCGCAGTAACATGCCCATGGCTCCAGGGAACTTTATGATTAAGTTGAAACGAAGCACCGATGCCTCATGTTAAATATAGCAGAGGAGAGGTTATTAAATATATCTTGGCAATTAATTACCGAAGATACGCCCCTTTTTCACAGCTTTGGTGTTAGGTATGTGGGGGAGTTGAAAATATTTAATCGCACCTAATTTGTTGTAGTTCAATGCCTCAGCATTGTACTGGAGTCTGTAACCCGTGTGAAGTTTGTAAAGGGCTTCATTCTGACACCTCCAGAGGAAGGGGTTTTTCTTTTTTAACTTTCATGCAATAATCTTACCTGACCTTCCATCTTTCTTCGAAAATAAGAAAATTACAAAGACCTGCCAAATACGTAATAGGTTAAATACAATCTGGAAGAAAAATCCTTCCTACTGCCTCTGCAGTCTTTCCTTAATTAGACAGCAATTTTCCTCATGCCCACCAACCTGTTGGCTCAGACCCTGAGAGAAATTCCTCTCGGATAGCAAAGAGGACTGGGGGTAAGCACCCAGTTGCATCTGGCCCATTTCCATGTATTTTGCTGGCCACTGTTATCTTCAATCACCTGAGATCTGATTACTCCTCCCAATCTTGCAGACTTCCTATTTTCTAGACATCTTATTTAATCACAGCATTCCAGCATTTTCACTTTTTGGCTTGAAGACAGTCTTCTGGTTTTCAGACCCTCTCTGCTTTTCTTCATAGCACTTAGTAATGCCTAAAATCACATTATTTATTTATTAAATGTCAGATCTTTTTTTGTCTATCTTCTCTCACTATAAACTCCAGGTGAGAAGGAAACTTGCTAGTCTTGTTCACTGTTAAATCCCCAGCACCTAATGCAGGGCCTACCACCGAGTCTGTGTTCAATAAATATTGGATCAATGAATGGATGGATTGATGGATGGATGGATGATATCTTGACATTTTCTAGGCTCTGTTCTGGATTGGTTCATGTTTCTGATCAACTCCAAGAGAGTACACTCCATGGAACCCAGATCACATATTTTAGACACTTGCCAAAGTCTTTGTATATACATTGCAGACCAAAAAAAAAATAATAATAAAGTTAAAATTTTTTTAAATCTGCTAAGAAAGCTCAAAATAAAACTAATATAAGAATAACATCTGGGTGATAGTAGACCAGAAAGGGGAAACAATGTGACAACTTATAAAACTGACCCTGGACCTTAAATTTTGGGAAAGCAGGCTAACCATTAGAGCTACTGCTAGTGCCTTTGCCCTAGAGACACTGGGTAGAATGGACAGAAGAAGACTAATTGTTTTCCAGATCAGACTGAATCAATATCTTCCACTCAGCAGTACTTCCAAATACAAGGACCAAGCATAAATAAGAGCAAAGTAGTAACAGTCAGCATTTTAAGCCAGAAGTTTTCACAGGATATAAGCAAATGTAGAGAGATGATGAAGGGCCCTTACAACCAGGATAAGATTGTACTTACTCTTCATAAGAAAACTATCAAGGAGACAATGCCCAATTTTATAAGAAACTAAAGCCCAGGTAGGCTTATTAATCTGTTTCAGGTCACACATGATGAATATGTGATTTAAATCCATATATGTGCTCTTTATCCTATATGCGTAAAGGTGAATGGATATCACTTAACCTTCAATTCTAATTGATTGGTAGCAACAGCCTCCAGACCGGTGTTGACAAGCTCTCTGAGACTCCAGCAGTAGTGGGAGCCGGTGGTGAGGCTGGTTGTGTCTGCTCACAGCGTGGCAAGGAGGAGTGGCAGCACCCATGCGATATGCCATCTCTGCGCAGGCTGCCTCATCAGGAGAGCTCCCAAATCGCATTTCTAAGGCATTGGGTAATCTAGAAAAGAAAGATACTAGATAAGGATTATGTAAGGCTTAGTATAAGTAATAAACCTGATGAAGTACTTCTATTTAAACAAACATAATCATGCCTTATGAAGCAAGTAGTGAGACCTCTGCCTGGGTATAAAATAAAGTATTCAAAATTGTATTTATTTTTATTATAATTAATAAAAATAAATACACTTGTAATAAGTAAAATGGTACTGAGCTCGATAAAGAACCTCCATTACACCAGTCTCTTCCATTACCACCTAAATGAACTGGAACATTTCCTTCCATATCTTTCTCTACGTTCCTCTATGTTTGCCGTGTTCTATATATATACACATAGAGTTTACCATTAGCTTTTGTAATTATATCACTCTATCTATCTATCTAAATTTTTCTATTTTCCTCAGTATTCTCACCTAATATTATAGACTATGTCACAGGAAACCATATACCATTATTTATTCTACCATTTCCCTATCAATGGATATTCAAGTTGTTTCAGTGCTTTGCCATTTTGTATAAAGCTATAGTGAACATCCTTGAACACACATCTTTAGGTACCAGTGCTGTCATTTGTATAGAACAGATTAGCAAAAGTGGAATCACTGGGTCTAAAGGTGTGTTTATTTTTAATTTAATACACATTACCATATTACTTTCTAAAAGTTTGTAGCAATTTATGTCCCTATCAGCAATGTATGAAAGGGAGTTTCCTGTATCCTCTTTAACATTTATATGTTGCAAGTTCTCTTTTTAATTTTTTCAGTTTGAAGAGAAAAAGATGATATTCAATTATTGCCTTTTCCTTACTATTAGTAAAATTGAGTAGCTGTTTGTGTTTATTGATTAGTTGGGTTTTTTCTCTGTGAAATGATCTTTTGCCAGTGTTTTACAATCTCTCTCTCTCACACTCACACACATACACACACATGCGCACGTGTACATGCTCTGGTTTTCAATCTTGGCCAGGAGATTTTTTTTTCCAAAACGAGTTCCCCACAAATAGTTCCCTAAAAAATTTCTATTCCTAAAGTTTTATTTCTTACCTTTACATTTCAATTCCTCTCTTGATTTTTAGTTTAGTTTTCTTTCAGATGGGGTTGCAAAGGGAACACTATTACATAAGCTAACAAATAAACATAAACAGATCATTAGAAAACAGTCTAGAAGGCATAAGGTATGCTCACAGAGGGAAGACATTGAACTAAATCAGTTTATGAAGTATGCCCAAGGTGCTTCTTCAAGGTTGTAAGTATGTGAAAATCATATCTGATTCTCTCTCTTTTTTATTTTTTACTCAATCCATCATTGATATTTCTAATGCTATTCTCTTGCTCAGTCCTTTTTAAAAAAAATTTTTTTTATTTATTTACTTTTAGAGAGTAAGAAAGGGAGGGAGAAAGGGAAAGAAACATTGATGTGTGAGAGAAACATTGATCAGTTGCCTCTTGCACGCCCCCAACTGGGGACCTGGCCTGCAACCCAGGCATGTGCCCTGACTGGGAATCGAACCTGCAAACTTTTGATTTGTAGACAGGTGCTCAGTCCATTGTCTTTCTCAGTCCTTACCTCCAAGAGTCACACTTCTAGTGGAGGAATCTCAATCTCAACACCTAAAATGTCAGGTACGTAACATACATAAGTGAATCCAGCTAATAACAGTATGCCCTGTCTAAAATAGTTAGCTTCCTATCAGTCTCTTCTGATTCTTGCCAGGTTATCTAGTTTTTAAAGAGAATTTTAAAATATTAATTGTTATGTGAACTTCAAATTTTTAAACATCCACAACTAATTTTATTTAAACAAACACACACACAACATAATGCTAGCATGGGAGGCACAAAAAAACCATCTGTAGGCTTTATTATTTCCTGGAGCTACCACTCTGCAACCTCAGGGCTACTCTAAGCTCCGCGGACTCCAGTGTGTTCTGCACACCCTGCCAGACTCATCATCTCACGTCCCAGTCAGAAGCTGTCTGTTGTACTGCCCTGTTAATGAATGAAATCTCAGACTCCTAACCTGAGTTTCATCATTGTCAGTGTTTTGGCCTCCGTCTACATCTCACACACAGCCTGTGAAAGTTACTCCCTTTAGGCATTTACCAGGATGTCTTACATGATATGTTTAATAAGCACCCGTTCAATGGCTGAATGAATGGCTCTTTCAGGAATAATGTGTTGACAGGATTGGGTTTGGGAGATAGAGAAAAGATTGGCATGATAGATAGGATTTAAATTGGGCAAAGCTTGGAATAAAGATAAAAGAGCTTGGACATTATTCAATAGGCAAGATGTGTAGCAGAAAGCATGTAAGATTAAAAATCAGGAAGCCTGGGTTTGAATCCATCTCTTTCATTTTAAATTGTATTGTTCTGGATAACTCACTGTTAATCAGTTTCAATTTCCTCACTTACAAAGTTTTAGTTTTAATTAGGTGAGAGAAATTTGAGAGAAGGAGGTGTTCTCTAAGTAATGTCTTAGAAAAATGAATTTGATGGTGAAAGGGGGTAGGAACAAAAAGTCTTGAGATGGAAAATTATTTTAGAGATCTCTGCATTGGTCAAACTATAAAGTGGTGAAGTTGAGGACTATAGAAATGGCACTAAAAATTAAAAGGAAGAAGAGGCAAACAACTATAAGAATAAAGACTTTATAGGATTTGGTACCCAACTGGTGAGATAAGAAGGAGAGAAAAGATTCAGGGAGCATTATGATTTTAAATTTAAAAGACAAGAAATACCTTTAAGACAAGGACTGGTAGGTGGTTAATTCTTATCATGTTAAGACATTTATTAATAATCATACAAATCTAAATGGAAGAAGCAATAAATGAAAAGTGAGCAGAAAATGTTTAACTTTCTCCCATTCTTTCAGTCTACTTCAGAGAACACCCCTGAGCAATGACTTTGAAGTCAGAGTCTTCATCGTAATTTCCCTTCCCACCTAATCAAGCTAGAAGATGTCTATTAAATAAATGTCCTTCAGACCTTAGTCTGAATATCTGAGCTGTAGCCTACTTGAGTACCAAGTAAACAAGTTGTTTCTGTAAACAAGTCATCTCTGTAAACAGGTCTGTCAAATACATAGGGGATTTTTCAGATCAAATATGCATCAAGACAAAAGGCTAAAGTTGCAGCATTAATCTCTTTTTCCAGATTGCTTTCCCCCTCAGCACTGTTGTGGACCTGCCCTCCAAAACCACCACCTGCTTGCCAATCAATTAGGTTTAAATAGTAAAGGTACTGAGGATGCAAATGATGGGAGGAGACTTGGAAATTTAATGTTATTTTGTAAGCATATAAAATCTTTGTAGAAGACTTTCTAGAACATAGAATATGTTAGTCACTAGCCATATGTGGCTATTCAATAGTTGACAAAATATGCTATTAAAATTAATTTTGACCTATTTCTTCACTTTTATTAACATGGCTATGAGAAAATGTAAAATTACATGTTTGTGGCTTGCATTTCATATCTGCTGGGTGGTGTTCCTCTAGAGGTAGGGCTAATCATGATGGCATGGGAGCTGTCACATGCCAAAACTCCCTAACATTCTGTCAGCCAAGTGATCTCTGTCTTCTATTTTCTTATTTAATTAACTTCCACACCCTAGACTCCAAGTCCACAACAAGAAAATGGATATTGATATCATAGAGAAAGAAAGTATCATTTCTAGTCAAGAGAAAGACAAGGAGTTTTACTTTGATCATGCTAACTGTGAGGTAGCACATTCGGGGAAAATGTAAAAACAGGAATTAGAGAGAGGGGCTGAAGCTCAGGAGTAACCGTAGGACCTGAGATATCCAATGACGTAAACAGAAGCAGAAAAGGTGAAGGACGCATCTAGGCCTGTGTTTAAATGTCTGCATCTCCCAGTACTTGATATTTAGTCATAAATAAATTCCTTTTCAATTTCTGAGACTCATTTTCTCAATAATAAAATAGGAATAAGAATCTCTACCACTCAGTAAATATTGGGTTGGCCAAAATGTTCATTTGCTTTTTTCCATAAGATGGTTCTATTAACACTTAGTGGCTATTAACTTCATCTGAAACAATTTTGTTAGATTGTATTGTGACAGCTGTCATATCAGTGTGCATTTAAAATACTAACAAGAATTGGTGAATTTTTGTGTGGCCATGTTAATATTGAAGATAGAAGAAAATATACATTTTTGGCATATTATGCTTTATTATTTCAAGAAAGGTAAAAACAAAATTGAAATGAAAATAAAAAAGATGTATGCAGTGTATGGAGAAGATACTGTGACTGATTGAATATGTCAAAAATGGTTTGCGAAGTCTGTGTTGGAGATTTCTCACTGGACCATGTTCCACCATTGGGTAGGCCTGTTGAAGTTGATAGCAATCAAATTGAGACAATAATTGAGAAGAATCAATGTTCTACCACACGAGAGATTGCTGAGATGCTCAAAATATCCCAATCAATAAAGTTTGAATGAAAATGAAAAATGTGTCTTTTATTTTATGGAAAAAAACATACGGACATTTTAGCCAACGCAATATTATTGAACCCCTATTAGGTGCTACACACAATAATGGACAAAACCCATCTTTGACTTTCAGAAGCTTTTGTTCTAGTCAGGGAAGTGATAGGGAAGTGGGCAATAATTAACAAGCCCATGTCAGAGTTGACACAGTCTGGGTAAATACTGAGAAGTAACAGATTCTTGTAGAGTCACACCTCTTTACTCTGATAATCCATATTCATACTCATATTTCTACATTCAGCATGGCTATCCTTCTTCTGGAAAACGTTCACAGTCACCTCTCCACACACCCTTTGCCTCTGTGCATACCTCTACAACCATGTACAATTTGTAGAGTCATTATCTTTTTTCCTTTCTATATAAGACTATGAAATCCTTGAGGAAGGATTTGTGTTTTCAGTCTCTAGATCCTTAGAACAGTGTAAGTACCAAATAAATATTTTCTCTTCCTTCTTTCTTTCCCTTTCTTCAATTAGAAGTAAAAGCAGGTAAGGCTAAAAGAAAACAAAAAGAATTCAAACGTAAAAGGGTCAGCGCTATTCTTTGTAAAGATCTCCAGTGTAAGAGAAGAGAATTCTATGTCATAAAACTAAAGAGAATTTCTCATGCACGGGGTGGCAAACAACATTATCAAATGCTGCAAAGATTATCAATAAGAATGAGATTGCAAAATGATTGCTGGGTTTGGCAGTTGTATTATATTTATTATCTGAATTTAAATCAAAATACTATAGAATAACTTTCCCAATGACTTCTTCAGCTTTAGCAATGATAACTCTTTGTTTTGTTTTGCTTTCTTTGATTTTTGTTTTTGTTTTTTGTTTTTCTTTTTTTGTGTGTGTGTGAGCATTACAAAGATCTGAGGAAAGTTTACGATGCTTTTGCCAAATGAAAACAAAATGTTTGAAGTCTGACAGATGCCTACAATGAACACAGTGAACTCCCAGCAGCAAAGAAGTCGGGCAACTCACTCGTTAGCATGATCCTTGGCATGACTCTGAGCATTATTAAGAAAACAACTTCAATTTCTTCTTTCAGATATTTCTAGCAGGTGGCTGAAGCAAAAATTTAAGCATATGAGAACCTCAGTGAATCATGCATCCCCTCTTCTTCCCCATAGACACCATTCTGACCCAAGGATCTTGACCTGGCAAAATGCTGTGGTAGGAAAAGAGGCTTGACCTCAGGGAAGCTTGATTCTGAGTCCCAGCATTGCTACTGTCTAACCAAGAGCAAGTCATTTCTAAGGGTCTCCATTTCTGATCTATAAAACACGCCTTCCTGCTGCTAGATTATAAGCTCCTTGAGAGGAAGCAACAGTTTCATTTCTTTTTACTCTCATCACTTAACATAATATTTAATATAAAGTAGATATTGAATAAGAAGAATTTCAAAGGGAGTTTAGAACCCTGGTTTTAATGTTCAATATCTGAAGTTGTGATAGTTACTTAAAAATTTAAGATGCTTTTAGATCTCAAATAATAGCCAGATATATTTGTTTAATGCTGTTGCATTAACAAACTATGGTCTAGGAGCCAAATCCAGCCCTCTTCCTGTTTTCACAAAGTTTTGGTAGAACACAACGATGCCGATTTATTTACATATAGTCTGTAACTGCTTTCAAGATGCAAAAGCAGTATTGAGTATTCTAAAAGAGACTGTCCAGCCTGAAAAACCTTTAATATTTACTATAGGTTTCTTATGAAAAAGTTTGCCAACCCTTTATGTATACTATCATTTACTTTGAGTACCAAGAATGTATGTTGAATGAGGTCCAGGTGGGAACTTGAAGAGAGTGATAGCCCACAGGCATTCTCTTGCCTTTTAATACAATGAACTGCAGTGGTCGGTAACATGACTTAAAGGCTTCCTTTATCTAGAGGTCTGGATGCTCAGAAAAGCTGCCAGAATGGAAAACTAAGAAGTAAAAATCATCTTTCACTCTTAAACACTGACAATTCAGTAATGTCTAAAAATTAGGCCAAACAGCTCACAAGGCAAACACTATTTTTGCCTGGCTAATTCCTCTTCACATTCAAGAGCAAAATGTAACCTCAGCAATTCTAGGAAGCACTCCTAGAAGCATACCTGGCATATTTAAATGGCACATTTTCCTGACTGGCTCTCTTAAGACTATGGAACCCTCAGGGGATCATCCTTCTGTTCCCAGCATGAAGCACAGTTTCAAGAATGGCATCTGATAGATGCTCAATAAATGCTTTTGAACCAAATTGAACTGAACATATGGCGGTTCAGGTCGGACAAAGGCATCTACCTTGGCTTGAGTTGTTGCATTGATACCAACAGGGTTGAAGCATTTCTTTCCAAAGTCAGGGAATACATACTTACTTTCTGAGATATTTTTTCCCCCACTATTTCCACCACTTTCCAATGTGATTAAAATATATATATATATATATATATATTAAAACCATACAAATATCAACTATTTGCTGACCATCTACTCTGTGAAGGGCAAATGGAAGCAGACATAATTCCTTTTGGTCTTGTAATATAATTCTTTTTCCTACCATATTTCCATGAGGTCAGTTAAGATCTCCCTTAATGCTAAGAGCATGCAAGCCTGCTATTGTTGACACGGCCAGATGAATGTCTAGGCTGAGGGGTAGTAAAGGAAAGAACACACCCTAGCTCCACATCATGAAATCCTCACCCAAGGATTCAGAGTAAACCAGCAGTTGCCTTAAGTTGGCTGGATAAAACATACACCAATTAATGATGGCCTTACTGGTTCAGTTAAAAGTTTCTAATGAATGAATCATTAAGGCACACACTTTAGGACCATAGAAAATCCTGAGCCGCGCAGCATGCCCAGAAGCAATCTTCCAGTTACGTGGCTGCGCTTAAATGCAATGCTAATGTCTGAGGGCCTGCCATTTGCAATAGCACTGAGATGAATCACGGTGAATTTATGAATGTGATTCTGCAGTGCCCATTACACAAGCCCTGCTCTGGAAAAGTGAGCCATCTTGAGAGCAACTCCTAATGAGCGGAAATTAAGTGTTACTGTCCCTTGCCACTGGGGGTGGAGGGGGGGGGCATGTCTGTGGAGAGGGAGAGAGGTTGATAATTTGGTTGTACACAGTGAGAAGGGAGAGAGACATGAATCTATTTAAAGCCCTTGTGGGCTGGGGAACCTGGGGAACCGCACTCCCTGTGCTCAAAGCCAGCAGCCCTCTTACACAATAAATAATTTAGAAACCGCACAGCAATGCCTGGTAAGGAGGACTGCTTCCTGCAAGCTGCCTCCTCGGCTAACCTTGGAAAAGCAATGGCTGACCGCGTTGCTCAGACAGAATTCCTGCTTTCCATCTCAGGATTCTCGCGGAGGCCCTCAGCCAGGGTACATCAGGAGGAAACCAAAACAATACTGTCGTTGTGTTATTTATAGTGTATTGTTTTTAAAAAATGGAAGTAACTGGACTCTTTATGGCAAACGTAAGATCTCATACGTGAACTTGGCAGGCACTTTTTACAGGAGCAGATTTAAAAAACGAATTCAATATTCTGTACACTGTTCAAGGGAAATAGCAAACCAGCAACCCCTCCTTTCTGATACTGTTTTCCCTTATGTCTGTCCACTGTCTTCTGACACTCACTCAGCACAATTTTGATGAAAGGCCAATAGGATTTTATTTTCCAACTAACCCCCAATTTTTCTGTGCAAAATCCGAAGAAGCAAAAGCTCAAATATCTCCTGTTTGATTGATCTCTGATTTTAACCTGCTTGCTGTAATGCTATATGTATGTAAAAGATTATGAGACATGGTGAATACATAATGTACAATATACAGCAATGTCATCAAATGCTACTTTATGACTTTAGAACATGACACCCATTCACCAAATCAACCAAAGCTATGTTTTTGACTGAGTGGTATGTTTTGTGTTTGTTTCTCAGATTTCAGGCCTCTCAAGAGACATATCTGCAGGATGTCTTTGACTAATAAAGAACATTGGTAAAGGTGATGAGCAAGATGAACAGACTGGGATTCCTCCAAGAATGTAAAGTCAGTACCAACATAAATATTATGGTGTGATTTCTGCAAACTTAAAAACTACCCAAGGTCACTGACACACACAGTTTAATAATACCAAGGTGCTATTACATTATCTGCTGCAGGATGGAAGTGAGATCTTATTCCTTTGGGCCTTGAAAATATATGTCCCACCTGAAATGGCTCTATAAACCTGTCAAGTACACAGCAGGTGTTTTTACCCCTTGCCCTGATTCTCCCATATACACGTTAAAAAGAACAAGCAGGAAATATCCTTTTACACTTATATTTACTGGTTCTATCAACTGCTTATTGCCTCTAGGGGATATTTCTAAAGACTTCAAAGGAAAGTATTTCAGCTGTAATGGCTGTGGTACCAGATGGCTCAGAAATAGGAATAGAAAAGAAATAGTAACAAAAAAGAAAAAAAAGAGAGTTACTTTGATCAAGGCAGCTTTTATTGCCATGAGCAGAAGAATCAAACTGGATTCTGAATTGAATTGAGGGATTAGAAAGATCAATTATTTTAAACAATTGATGTAAAAATTTTTATCTATCTAATTTTTCAGATTAGACAATCTGACCTTAGACCTAGAACAAGCGCCATAAAAATAAAATAAATATCATTAGAAAGACGCTCTCAACACCAAGAGTTAGCATTACAAAGGTCACATTAATTCACAGAAGTGCGTGAGAAGAACTGAACCTTTATTAAAATAAGCACCTCACATTTTTAAAGTCGGCATTCATCTGGAAAAGAAGGAAGATGTTGCAATACTCAGAAATTATTGCATGTCAAAAGAGATATTCTCCTGAATGAGCTCTTCAAAAATATTGTTATCAATATTATGATTTAATTCTACACTATCTTCATAATCTTCCAATGCCTGTTTTCCAATCTATTAGTTCTATTACTTCCTCAGTCACTGTAAATATCTTACTTTGTTGCTCAATACACTTTATATTTCCATAGTGCCTTTTATCTCCCAGCACAATGGAAACATCAATAAACTGAGCTACCCAACATCTGTGTGTGGGTAGAAGAGTCCTATTATCCTCACTTTGAAGCTGAAAATCGCAGGTTCAGTGAGGTGAAGTGACTTGTCTAGCCAGCCAGTAGCAGAGGCAGAAATGGCCTCTCAGTTTATGATGCCTGCTTATCTGCTTTAGTCAGCAAACATTTTAATTTATAATCTCTGATCTTCTAAAATGACCACATTATGTGGAGTGAGGGTATCAATACTGAGGTCCATTTGAGGAACCAGTCAAATTTGTACGCTATACATCCGCTTCTACTTCCAGTACAATAAAACAAATCAATTGTCATTGAAAAACTTTGAGAGCCCCTTCCAAATACATCAGCCTTGGCTCTTATGCCTCAATGGACAACATGGCACCTAACAGCAGTTTGGTGAGAACAAAACTGATTTTACTCTAACCCGTTAGCAGGTCAAAAAGAGAGGAATTTCTAAAACAAAGATCCCATGATATTGAAAGTAATCTTTGGTGATAATAAAAACTAGCATTCATTGATCTCTTGAGCTGATGCCTCTGTGCATTTTCTCACTTAATGCTTATAATTCACTGGGGAATAACTATTCTTGTTTCCACTTGAGAGATAAAAAAACTAAAGCACATAAAAAAGTTAAGGCAAATTGTACAAGGTCAGACAGCTCATAAACAAGGGATTCCAGACTTGAATTCAGATATTCTGTCTCCAGAGTTTATGGTCTTAACTATTCTGCTGTTATAACCCCATTATCTGGGTGTGATGCCGTTTACCTTCTCCTCCACGTCAGGCACGGCACATTCTCTCTGAGCACACAGCGAACATCGGTGGGCATTGTGCCTGCGTTATATATCACGCCAGGAACTCCGAGGAACATGAGTAAAGAGCACTCTTTCTCCTCAATAACCAAATGCCCTTTGGTAGATGAGAAACTAATTTTTGAAAAATTTATTATTCCTATATTCTAATTTTGGGAGTACAATTTCCCAAAAGAGCACAGTGAGCACTTCTTTCAATTTGACTAGATTTGCTCTTTTTTTTTTTTTTTCTTATTCTCTCCAATTGTCCTTTTAGGTGATCTTGAAATTCTGAGTGTTGTTCCCTATTTTCATGACACTGGCAAATAAGAGGACCTATGCCTAATCTCTCCATGTTAGAATTTCTATGCTTCTTGGGATCACTTGTGCATATGCCTGAATACTTATGGCAGGTCAAAGGCCAGTAACTTCAGTAAGGACACCCCAGCTGAGGGTGAGCGGCTGCAACCAATAGGATTCATGTACCTGATTCATACTTCGCTTCTTCCCATTCTACTCCCCTAGTCAAATGGCCAAAATAATCACCATTTCTTTTGAGTGTATGTCTTGAGTTTGACATTATGCTCAAAGCTTCATATGCATTATCTCATTTATTCCTCCTCTCAACTCTATAACATGGGACTCTTATTCTCACTTAAGTAGGAGAAAAAATGAGCCACAGAGGCATCGAATAACCTTCCAAAGAGGACGCTGCTGTTAAGTGTGGGTGCAGGCATTTGACCCAGGCAGTCTGACTTCAGAGCCCAAAAGTTTAGTCTGTACATTATTGCTTCTCCATCTTTAGAGTCCTGGAAAACTTCCTACTATTTAAAGTGTTTGTACACCAAGACATATTTTATAATACTTTAGAATAATTGAAAGTAGTGTAGGCATTTTATAATTAATAGCTAGAGCAAACATGAAAAAAATAGCTTTCAAAAAAAGCACCAGGTTTTTCTTTTCAGTAAAAGGTCATGGCTGCACAGTGTTTGTAGTGATAGAATGAAGATGGCTCATACAGAAGCCCCCACAGTGCCTGGAAAGAAGGGGAGGGAATTGGGTCACCTTAGCTGGCATCTGAACAAACACAGGCAAGAAAAATATGATTCTCTATATTTCTGAAATTGATTATAGATTCTTCACAGATGGAACCTACTTCCTGAAAGACAAGAAAAAAAATGGAAGGGAAGCTGATTAAAATCTATATACCTAAGATTTGTGGATTCAGCTGATTAGCAACTAAAGAGATGGCCTTTCAGGCCCCAGGACAGAAGGAGCTCATCTTTGGTTATCATTTTCTCCTGAATAACAGGTAAACCCCTGGAGAGAAGAAGAAAGCTCCATGCAAGACAAAGGCACAGGAGTCGCTTTTCTCTATCAGATGGATGAAAAGGAACTCTGGGAATTCTTTATAGTTAACTATTAGAATTGCCCCCCCCCTTTTTTTAACTTCTTTACTCTCAATCTATAAAGCAATCAAGCAATAAAACTTCTCCCTAGGTGGGCAAGAAGCACCAGATCACTCACCTTATTCTTTCTTTTTCTAAAGGTAGCATCCAGAACAATGGCTTAAAAGAAAACCACCTTGCATTTATTTGCCAGAAAAGGATCTCCAGACTAGGTTAGGTTTTCAGCTTTGGTGTTGACCCCAAAGTGTAAGGAATTTTTCAGGCTCTATGAAAGAGAGTTCAGAGTAAAAGGAGGCATGAAATGTATGAGCACCTTTACAGCTTAGAGGGGAATTACCTGGGGCAGAAAAAGGAGATCAAGGGATAGGAAAAATAGATGTGGAGAAAGAGAAAACCAAAAGAGAACAGAAATGTGGACAGGAGAATAAAGGGGGAACAAAAGAAATTATTTCAGAGGAGTAATATGTTTGGAAAAGGCAGGAGGAAGAAGGAAGAGAAAAGGGAAATAAGATATCCTGGGTAATATTTCATTTGTGTCAACCACATATTCTGCTAATTAGCCAAAAAGACCATTGCCCAGGTAACATGCTAAACACTGAGGTTCACAGATGAATGGGATATAGCCTTAACCCTAAAGAAGTCACAGTTTAGGTAGGAAGATAAATGTGAGTAAATAATGGCTATACCTAAATTAGTGTTATGCTTATTTGCCTCTATTTAGTTCTGTCCTTTAAATGCAGCAACCTTGATTCCATGAAGGGGCTTTTTGCACTTGCTGGTCCTTGTGTTTGAAATGCTCTCCACACTTTTTACAAAGCTGTCTACCTCCTGTTATTCAAGTCTCATCTTCAACCAGCCTCACAAAGCAGCACACCCAGTTCCCTTCTACACTAACCCATGGTATCTTCTCCAAAAGTCCATTTTAACATCAGAAATTATCTTAATTTTTATTTTTTCCATAGCTTTAAAATCTATCATCCTCTACTAGGATGTAAGGTCTTTGAAAAAAGGGACTCAGTGAATAGGCATTGATTGTTTGATTCTCAAATTGACATATTGTAAGAATGTTATAAGTGAGCATAGGATTCTGCAGTGCCACAGAGGAAGATGAAAAACAAACAAAAAAAACCCCAAAAACTTCCATTATGAAGACATTGAGATAAATTCAATAAAAAGAAAGGTTTTTCTAAAGAGGTGATTTTGTTGTTATTGAATATTTAAGGTTGAGTAGGTGTTCAACAACTGGGCAAGAGGTGGATAGTGTTTCAGGCCAAGAGTTCATGTAACGACAGTCACAAAAGAGCCATGGTCCTTCTAAGGACTGCATTTCATTCAGTGTGTCTGGAGTACAGATGTGATAGCTACGGCAGGGTAGTTAAAAGCATGAGATGTGCAGCTAGACTTTCTGAAAATAAACCCTGGCTCATCTTCTAGTGATTAGGTGATGTTAGGCAAGTTATCAAGTCCTCTTTGTGCCTCAGTTTGTTTATCTGTAAGTGGGGATTAATTAGATTTATGTCATGTTTACCTCACGGGATGTTTGGGAGGACTGATGTTACCAAAACTCAACTTAGTGCTCCTGACACTTCAAAAGGTGAAAACTGAAAATGTCAGAGTTTGTAGTAAGGAAATGTTTGTTTATTGATCAAGAAGGAGCCAGCCAGGGAAATGGGAAACCTAATGGTGCCTCACATCCATCTTGGTTGCTGGAGTAGGTTAAGGGTTTTTAAGGGGCTACAGTGACCAGGTAATGGAGAAGCGCTGTTGGGTAAGTTTAATTGGAGGACCTTGAAACTTGGCCATTTATGGTAAAGGGGCATCAACATGGGATCTTCCTGGACAATGGACCCTCTGCTTCTGAAAGTATTCTGGTGTTCATGTTCCATTATGTCCAGGTCCCTTGGTTCCATGGGCAGGAAAGGAGTGGAGACTTTGTTTTTGGGTGCATCTGAAGGTTAAAGTTCTCTCCTCTGCGCATGCTTCAGCTGCATTACATGAGCTTTTTTGGTCTGTCGTGTCTAAGAAGCAACCCAGTATCTTGTTAAACAGGATAGGATCAATTTCAACTGGATCCATGGTTATACTGAGTCAGTTAATATAGGCAAAATATTTAAAAGAGAGTAAATGTTCAAAAATGTGCATATTATCATTATTGGTAGGGCTGCTGGGAGAAAGTAATGATACCACCATGTGTGTATGAGTCTTATTTTACTCGAACCACTGTATGTAGATTAACTAATTTAATCCATATATACTTACTAGAAGGCACTATTATCACCATCTTATAGATAAGGAAACTGAGAGACAGAGAGGCCTGTAATTTGTCCAATGTCACACTACAGGGCTTTTATCTAAATCTAGATTAGACTTTCAGATCTTGCCTCTCCTCATTACACTATACCACCTCTTTGAATACTCAATACATAGGTATCCTGTGAGGAAAAATGAAATAAAGTATATAAGTGGCTTGTCATGGGGCCTGGCATGTATAAAGCACTCAATACAGTATACATGTATATATATATATATATATATATATATATATATATATATAGAACTATAGAACTGAACTTAGGATAAGTCAATAATTAGAAAATACAATTATCTGTGGATTTACTGGGAGACTCAACAGAAGGAGCATCTCAGCGATAACTGGCTGGTTGAATTACTGTTGAACAGACAGTTGAAAGGTGGAACAGCCACAATCACTTGACCTTGATTTCTGATGGGAGTAACCAAAGGCTCCTTGTGCATCAATATCTGCCCAGCTGTATTCTTAACTAATTAATTTTTAAAAGATCTAAGTCAATTAATTATAAGGTAATGGGCTGTCACTTTCAGTTGCCAATTTATTTACATTTTAAATTGTAGCTAATTAGCTTATGCTATCTCTTTCTTGGAAACATACGCTTTGCCTATTTATGTTAATTTATGTACATAAGTTCTGTGAATAACACATTATTGCATTATTCTGTAATAAATTGTGAAACTAGTCATTTGTGGACATTTACCATAAAAGTACCAGAATATGTGAGTGAAAGCACCTTTAACATACCTAATTAAAGTTAACAAAAGAATCAAGCAAGCAAATTTGACAAGAACTCCATATTGGAACATGATAAATACCTTTAAAATGCTATGCAAAGCTAGCCAATAACCTGGTGATTTAATGCTGTCAAGAGACTCTCGACCTTGAAGAAGACAGAATACAGGCAGAAGTACAAATGTGATTTCACTTATTCCATGTAAAGGGTTGAGCCTTACTGCAAATGTGAATGTATTTTCTCTTACAACAAGGTTATCATTTTTTTAAATCTGTTCTTCCTTTCTTCCCATCTTAGAAGAAAAGGTGTTCCTTTTCTTACCTAAAGCTAAAGCCTTCATCATTCTCTGCCACCTCCCCCAAGATGCTGCCACATAAACAACTCCCTGCTTTCTTTTGCACTATCAATTGCTGCCTCTCTTGGCCTCTTTTCAACCTACAAATGTGCTTATATCCTTCTGTTACTAAAAGTGGCTTTCACGAAGCCTAGCACAGCCACCACCAGCACTGCCAACAACTTCCCCTAGCCTTACTTCACTCCCAGGGTAGTCTCAACTCCTGTGTCCACTTCTTTAGCTCTGTAAAGCCTTCCTAGGAAGATAAGCTGCTATACTTTGCATGGATGTAGCTTATTGCTCATAATCTCTTTGCACGGGAAGTACCGAATGAGAATTAGCAACTGTGGTTGTTTTTACTGTCTTTCTAAGCAATGATATAGCATAGGGCTTCGGATACAGGCTAAAAAATCAGATATTGTCTTAGCATAAGGAAGTCAGTTAGTCATTGACAAAGAAAGGGAACAAATGGATCTAGACATCTAATTAAACTGGATTAATTAGGAAGCTATAGCTTCTAGACAGTCCAGGGGATAGCCATGTTGCCCCACCAAGGGGATTAACATCCTTCTTTCTCCCGAGCAGGAAGAACAGAGTAGGCAAGAAGAATGGGACAACCGGTCTGTTTCCACAGATTACTGGGGAGAGGGGGAGAATCAGTAAAGGGGAAAGTCATCTACTGAGGCATGTGAAGTAGGAGCCAAAAAGGTGACCATAAAATGGGAGAGTCTAAGCTAGGGAAAGGAACGGATAGGATAAAGGCATGAAACACAGGAAGATCCAGGAAAGGGATTGGTTAGGGGGGTGGCCCAGCACAAGCTGGCAGGAAAGTGCAGAGAGGAAAGTGAGACACAGAAAGGTTCTACATCTCTGGGCCCTGGCCCGCCTGGTGCGGCTTTGGGCCCCAGAGACTGGACTTCACCTACAGCAAGATGAAGCTGAGCCACGTGGCCGTGGATGAGACACTGGGCGCCTGGGGACAGTTCTTTGTTTTCACTCCAATAAACTCTGTCATTATGCCTCAAGTCCTCCTATGCATGGGTCCCCAAAATGCTTTTCTTGTGACTCTGTGGAAGAATCTTATTTCCACTGGCAGCAATTGCAACTCTAATCCTGCCTCTACCTACTTGTAACTACATGACCTAAGGCAGGCTACTTAGTTTTTAAAACTTTGACTTCATAAATATAAAAAGTAAATTGTAGTTGTAACCACCTCCTACTGTTGCTGTGAGAAACCATTAAATCAGGTGAAATATACAAATGCTTAGTACTATGTTCAAAATATAAGAAGTACTCAAATAAATACTTAAATATCCAGTATAACATTATAAGTGTATATTTTTATCCATTTCTCTCTCTTCTAATAAATACTATAAATTTCCTGTGGATAACAACTTTCCCCAATGGTCAGTCCAAGAGGTTGGCCTACTACCCCTAACATCAGAGATAAAACATGTGACTCGGGTCTGGCCAATCAAAGCCCTGAGTGCCCTTTCCAGGAATGTTACCCAGGCTGGCCAATCAGATCACTGAATGTTCTTTCTGGGCACTGTGATATAGGCCTGACCAGTTTGAATGCTCAGTCTCCTTCATTGGTCATGTGACCCAGTTTCATCAATCAACATAGTCTTTCTACTTCAGTCTTCTTGTTTAGTTTACAAAAGGAATTTGACTAAGTTGTTTTCATCAGAATTCCTGGATTTCTGAGGGAATTATCAATAAGAGGTACCTCTTTCCCACACAAGAAGATGGAATATGGAGAGTTTCTGGAACCATCGTGCTAACATGTTAACCTGAGAAGGAAGTTAACCCACAAAGGGAACAGAGCTAATTATCCAATACATTTAACATTATTTGAGCCCCTAAGTCCATCCATGACTGATGCCAGCCATGCCCATATACTTTTCATTCATTTATCAAAACATTTTTTTTCTGGTGTAAGCTACATTGCATTGTGCTGTCATTTGCAACTGAAAGTGGCATAAATGCTTTTCATGTTTCAGCGTGGCTAGCTGTTGAAGGTAAAGACTCCTTTTACTTATTATTCTGGGGTCTTAGTAAGTTCAGTGGATGCTGAATACATAGCTATTGCACTGAGGTGAAAACACTCTGTCAGTGGTGATAGTGAGGTACATTCTGCACTCAAAATGTGTCTCTTTATCTTGCTCACCCTTTAGGCAAAGTATGGACTGTAAGACTGCACCCACTGATGTAAGGGCCAGCCTAAAATGGTGTTAATCACAAAGGCCACGTGGAAAAAAGAAATCCTCCACCAGTTCATAACTTCCCTGGGGTTTAGAAAATGGCCTGCATTTGAAATGCCATCTCTTCTAGCTGCTCTAGAAAGAAACAAACAGCTAGTTTAACAGAACACTTATCTGAGCTGACTAGATGAATATGTCAATAAGAATTTCCAAACAACATCATACCTCCTGTGACAATGGAGAATTACATGCTTCTGGTTTTAAACAACTTCTTTCATGGCTTATTAGAACTTATTTCAGGACTAATTGTTTTATTTAAAAGCAACATTTTCCCAGGTTTTATAATGAGAACCTGTGGGGTGAAAGGAATAATGAAAAGCTTCACTTTTCAACCAACTTTACAAATTTCATAGTTCTGGAAATTAAGATACTTGTAAGGTAGTCCTACCTAGCTAAACTACACCTAAAAATAATTTAGTGTTTCTGTAATTGTCAAAAAATTATTTGTGTTTCTTTTCCTGGACATCAGGATGAGGAGGAAAGGAGACCAGCACGTGGATAAGTAAAAAGAACAAAGAATTGAAAGAAAATATGTATTTAGTTGAAAAATTGGGGACAGCTAGGAGGTGAACAAAAAAGAAACATTAAACAATTTTTGTAAATTGTTTATGTGAATTAAAGGCACTCCGCCTGAATGTAAAACAAAATGTTATTTTGGTGCAGATGGCAACAGAAATAAATTCTGAGAAAAAGCTGCACCTGCCACTGAGAGCCCTGCAGGCATATTCCCATTCCTTCTGTTGCTCTATAGCATGGAACACAACAAGACAACTGGAACCAGTTAGAAAGTCATGGTAACCAGTATAACCGCCAAGGCAGGACCTTCCTACGTTTGGTATACTTCCTGGGCCTGAAGGGTTTCCTTTCGTGAAAGGGCTAGTGCCAAACAATAATCCTGCTCCGCAAGGTGAGAAATGTCTCTTCAAATTGGCATCTGCATCTGGTCCTCATTCAACTCTGCTAGTCAGAGCCCCTTCTCTTAATTGTTTTTCTAGATTTTGCCCTTTATTAGCTCTACCATGCTAAGATATAAAGGGGGGGGTCTCTTAATTTGAGGATCCATTAAGCACTTGTTGTCACTTATTTGGTGCAGTAGATGCCTGATATTTGCTGGTTTGCTGGATTGGTATAAGAAACTATAATATCCCACCCAAAATGGATGTTATTTGCTTCACTCTGAAGTCAAGCCACTAGGGAGCATAGATATCCAGCTAGAGATGTCATAGATATTTGTTTTTCTTTTTAGAACGGCATTTAGTCATTCAACAAATATTTATAATGTACTGTATGAGTGAGCTCTTATGGTATAGCACAGCTGCCATTTCACACAGAAAATTTGCAGTAAAAAAAAAATCTATTTTTTTAGGATAAGTGAAAAAGGGTAGAAGCTGGTTCCTTTTAATACGTTTTTAAATTTATAATTCATGTACATACATACACACATACATATCATTGTTCTTCTTCTTCCTTCCCAGATTCTAGCAAGAAGAGAGAGAAAGGAAAATTATTCTCCTGAACTGCAAAGCCACACAGCATTGTATCCACTCTACATACAGTGCAGAAAGGCAAACGTGAGCAAAGAGAACTTGTGGAAAGTGTGAAATCACACCTCCCTCCTCCACTACTTCACAGTTCTATGTTTAACATGAGTACCTATGATCCCACTATGGTCAAGCTCCCCAGCATTAAGGAGCAGAATTCCTCAGCCAAAAAATAGTAATAATAATAATGCTATTAAAAAATTATTACCATTCTAATCAATCTCTCCAAATCAAGAAGAAGTTGAAAAGTAGACACTCTGGTCAATTTTTAAGAAACAAATCTAAAATTTTGTTAAAAATATAAAGCGCCTTTCTGATTTTTAAATATATGAAAACTACCTTTACATTATATGACAAGCCCTAAATGTCAGCTTTCTAAAATACTACAGCTTAGATTAGTTTGTGAAGAAAAAAACAATGGCACTGGGGAGCTACCCAGGTAAGACTGAACAGGGCAAAACATTTTCTTCAAACATCAAGTGATCATCCCACAAAAGATGCTGAAATGAGGACTCAACCAGGGAACCAGAGTTGTCTCCCTTGGTGAGAAATTGGCACCAACTACAAGCTGTAAAAAGAATTCTACAGTTCCTGTCCCCAAAGGTCACTCTTGGCCACATTTCTGTCTCTGAAGACAGAGAACTGAAATATTTGTTCTTGTGAATTATTTTTTGTTCCTTTATTGAAATTCAGGAGAGTAAAAATAAACTGCTGCCCATCATCCCTTGCCTGTCGGCTCCACCTGGGCTGAGGTGGTGGGAAAGGACAGGAAGAGCTGTTACAGATGTTGAATAGAAGAAAGCCCTTTTTGGAATGTGTTTGCATGACTCACAAAGATCAGTTATTCTTAGCTTTCCGGTCACAAGGGATAAAGCTCTTTGTCCTTAATACAGGTTTCTACTTAAAAGGAAAACCCAAGGTCCATTCAAAGCTACAGTCCAATAATAAGCTCTCGTTATAGTACCTGCCCCAAACCCCTGGAGTTATATTTTACCACTCTTTACAAGCCTAAAATATAAGAAAAATTTTAGTATCTGGCTTTTTTCATTTGCTAGGGTTGTGTCACCTAGAACAATGGGTAACCATGATTTTAATTCAGTTATAGGAATCATCAATTTAGCAGTACAATTTAATATGTTATGCTATGTAGAAAATTCATCACCTTTTTGGATCACCTCTGTAGGATCAGACCACATAATCAAACTTCAATCTAATATTATGTTTAGTTAAGCCAGTGTTGATTCTCAGAGCCAACAAACCAATAACACTTGGAAGTCATTTTCTAAAGGATAGCACCACTCTTTGGTGGATTACATGACAAGAGGTCAGTGGGAACTAAAAGGACTTTGGAATTAAAATGTATTGTCTTTCCAGTTTGCATATTCTCAGATTTCTCTCCTTTCGGATATATTCAGCTCCCAAATGTACCTATTTCTCTTTATCATTCTATTCTGTTTTTATTCTTTTACCATTGATTCACATTTTTAAAACCCTTTCTTTGTGCCAGGCTCTATGCTGGGCATTGTGGGCAAAGTGAGGAAAGCACTCAAGGAACTCAACCTAAAAAGGAAGACAAGGAAAATGTTATAATACACAGTGATGAGAGATATGAGGATGGGAAGGTCACAAAGCTGTGTGAAACCAGAGAATAGGTGTCTGAAGCTCTATTGGCCAGAACATGCTTTTAGTAAAGGATTATCATTTTAATTCATAAAGAAGACACCATTTATATCTATCAATTACCCATGGGGTCAGTAGAAAGTGAGAAGAGGAGGGTGGTCTTTATATGTGCTCATTCTTCTGACTGGAATACTTCTCTACTAAATTCTCCTAATGTCTTAGGTTTGTCACTTTGTCAACTCTCTCGAGAAGGCTTCCCTGACCACCTCTTTCTTAAATACAGTTTGGGGGCAGTTTCCAAATTAGCTGCAACATCACCCTGAACTTCCTTCTGAGGTACTTCTAATGAGATTGAAATTGAGTACACCCAATGACTGAGAAATCTATCATCTGATTCAGTCATACAGGCTGGTGTCCCCTGAGGTGTGGTTAATTCTTCTGGGTTGTGCATTCTTTATTCTTGTTTTATAATGTTGATATAAAATATTTAAATATAGATGAATATAAGAAATAGAACCAATTCCCATTTCTCCACTTCCCACTTTAATTTTAAAAAAACTATACCTTACCTTTGCCATTGCTGTCTGTATGCAAATTTCATCTTGCAAAATGCTGAATTTGTTTTATCATTCCCTTGTTTTCTTTTGTAGTTTTACTACATATGTTAGCATTCTTAAATTTATTTTTCATTAAACTTATTCCAAATTGTTCTGTATAACTGAAATTTTTTAATTTTTGTCAAATACATAGTATTTTGTTATATAAAGATATCAGGCCCTGGTCAGGTGTCTCAGTTAGTTGGAGCATTGTCCCATGCACCTAAAGGTTGAGGGTTTAATTCCTGATTAGGGCACATACCTAGATTGCAGGTTCAAGCTGGGGTTGGGGAATGTATGGGAGGCAATGTATTGATGTTTCTCTGTTTCTCACATCATTGTTTCTCTCTGACATCGATGTTTCTCTCTCTCTCAAGTCACTAAACTTATTCTCAAGTGAACATCTTGTCTGTTTTTATTGCTTTGACTTTTACATTTAAATCCTTAATTCACCTAGCATTAAGTGAACTCACCTTATTCACTTAATTAGGATTTAGAAAGAGATGAGATGTTATAGAAGCTGTGCAGTAAGAAATCCAATTTCTTTTTTCTAATGAAAACTAATGATCCAGCTCAAGTTAGTAAAAAATATACCCTTTCCACAAGAACCTCGATACTATACTTGTACTATATCAATTTTCCATACTGTCAGTGGTATGTTACTTTACATTTCTTTCTGTTCCAATGGTCCATTTGTCTGTCTCAGAACCAATACATACCACTTTGTCAGTCTTGATAATTGATATTGGATTTTTAATCATTCATCTTTTTCTTCAGGAGAGTTCTGGCTAACCTCAGGCTTTTCTTTTTAATAGAAAAATTTAAATTAATTCATAGAGTTTTATAAAAAATACTCTTTAGGATTTTGAAATTTATATATTTACAATATTGAAGTTTGAATTGATAAAAGTCATCCAGAGTGGGGCAAAAGTAGGTTTACAGTTGTTTGTATGGCAACAAATTAATAAATAACAATACAAGAATAAACTCTCTTACAAATATAAACCACCTTTGTCCTACTCTGTATATCTTTCTATGCAAGTTTTCTTAAATCTTTTAATAAAATTGCACCTTTTCTATCATAGTATGACAAATATTATATTTATTCTTGGGTACCTAATATTTCTTAGAAATATCATAAGTGGCATATTATTATTACATTTTCTTCTTTTTGCTTGTGCCAAAAAAGTAATTGATTTTTGTATTTGATTTTGCATCCAGAAACATTGCTAAACTTTATGTTCCAAATATATATATTTGCAATTTTTATGTCTTCATTTTTTTCCTTATTGTCTTAGACACAAAATTCAATAAAAGTGGTGCTGAAAGGCAGCCTTATTTTTTACAATCTGAAAGAAAACATCATTAATATTCTCTATTAAAATATTTTTGAGTATTTTACCTAGCTCTTGTGTATTAAAGAATTCTTTTTATTTCTAACTTACTGTTTTTATCAACTAATGTTGAATTTCATCAAGAGCTTTTATGATTCTATTGAGAAAAGATCTATTTTTTTCTCTTTTAAACTTTTTATATTACAAACTAATATGACAGACTTTCTAAAGTTAAACAACACTTGCATTGCTGGAATAAATCCAAATTATTCAAAATATATTAACCTTTTGGTATATTCCTAGTATTTTTGTTTTTTTTTTTTTTTTTTTTGCTAATATGATACACAGAATTTTTGCATTCATGTTCATGAATAAGCTGGTTCTATAAATTTTCTTTTTCTTTCTGTGTTTATCAGGTTTTGCTATATAAAATTAACTTAGTGTTTTAGAATAATTTAGGAGATGTTTTCTCTTTTCTATTTTGTGTTCTCTACATTATTTTCTGTGAGATCAAAGCATTCGCTCCTTGAATGTTTGATAAAACTTGTCTACAAGACTGTCTGGATCTGGTCTTTTAATTTAGTGAAGGTTTTTAATTACTGGATTTTTTAAATTTTATTTTTCAATTATAGTTTACATTCAATATTATTTTGTACTAGTTCCAAATGTATAGCATATTGGTTAGAAAATGATATACTTTACACTGATTCAATTTCTTTATGGTACCATTCAGGTCATTACATTCTGCATGAATAGTTCTACAAAATTTTTTTGTGTTTTCTAATCTTTTCATTCAAATTGTTTATATGATTCTCTTATTTTTTTGTAATCTTAGCTACATTTCTGATCATAGCCCCCTTTTAATTTTTTGGTCTCTTGTTTTACTTGACCAATTTGCCAGAGGTTTCTTTAATTGTATTTGTTTGTTTGTTTTTTTAAGAATATGGTTTAATTAATCATTTTTGACATGTTTTTTCCCAGTAAATTCATTTCTGTTTGAGCTTGTTTTTGATTTTTTTTTTACAATTTTGTGGGTGGGTTTATTCTGTTGTTCTCTTTCATTTCCTCTAATATGGGATCATGTAGTGAATTTTGTTATTTGTAATCATTCGTGTCACTCACTTCTGTAAAAGGACTACACTTCCCTGTCCACTGGTTTCTATCTATACTCTGTAACTTGCTTTAGAAAATGAAATGTGAACAGAAGAAACAGGATGCCAGTTCTTTTCCATCTGATTCTGAATAGAAGCTTGAAGAGGTGTGTGAACTACTGGCCCCGAAGCTGGACTTCCAGTCACAGAATGGGAAGCAGCAGTGCAGACCCCAGAATTGTTATGTAACATGAGCAAGAAATATATTTTTACTGGTAGAAGCACTAAGCTTTTGAGCCCACTTATTACTATAGCAAAGCTGACTGAAACAGATATTGATATCTTAAAGTAAGGTGTTCCTGTAACAAAAAACTCAAAGTCTGTATTGACCTCGGGACCAAATTCAAGTTACAAAGAAACTGCTATTGGAGGCTATAAAAATGTTGACCCATTGTATGCAGTAACAAAACATTTAGCAAACTTGCAATAACATAGAAAGCAGATAATTTACCTAACAAATGAGTAGCTTTGAGAGAAGAGTTCCAAAACAGAATGTTACTAATGTGACCACGTTATTTTTTCTCCAGAAGTGTCACATGAACTCAGAAGAAAATTTAACTGCTTTGCAAGCAGGTAAGAAGGAGAAATGAGATCAATCCAGGAATTACAAGTATTGCAGTTAGTTGGAAACAGAAATACTTCTATCAGTAAAACATAAATGGAAATGCTTTGAGAGACAAAGCTATCATTAAGGCTCAGATTAAGATACATGCCCAAATAAGGGGCATTGCCATTCACAACCTTTGTTAAAAATGATGAATCATTAAAGTGACCCCTAGAAAATCATGTTAGTTGCATAAATTGGCTTAGCAAAAAAGAGATGCCCAGTCTCTTTAAAACCTGGTAGCTCAAATTACCTTTACATCTGGAGAGAAAGACACCTCAAAAGAACCCAGGGGTGGAGGGGGAGAGCTATTTGCTTGTTTCTTGTTGAAATTTTTTTTTTTTTTAAATTTTAAACAACATTTTTGGAAGAGTTTTTGCCAAAAGTTCCAATAAACTGAATTAAAAGAGACTAGCTATTAAGACATAAAACAACTTTGGGGACCCCAGTTTTCTACAAGGACAGAACAGGCTTAGCAAGCTGCTCAATCCCCAAAGTTACATAGTATCCAATGCCCTTATGAGGTGTGGCCAATGAATATAATAGAAAAGACGGGTTTTCCAGAGATAGGAACCCAGGAAAACAATGGATTGAACAAAATAAAGGCCTAATCAAGTAACATTTCTTATCCTTTTCCCAACCGGAGTGTTTGTTGCAGTTAGAGTCATTGTCTTATGATTGTATATTTGAGGGGAGTGACCTTTTATTTGATAGATCTCCAAATCTTCACCCAATGGGAATATTATTGCAAGATCCTAGGTTTTGAGCTTTGTGCTGAGATTGCATGAGACATTCAAGGTTTCTTTATTAGAGATGGCAATGAACATCTTTTGAATGCAGAAAGAAGAAAATTAAAAAAAAAATTTTTTTAATCAAAATAGCACACAGTTACAACAAGGATGCCAGCATATTAAACCAAGCACGCCGTTGTCCGGGACAGCCAGCTGACCTGGAGTCTGCACGATCCTTCCCCATGTGGGAGGGCCACCCTCCCCTCGACAGCCCCACTATTATTAGGGATTTCTGGACCCAAGGATAGGTAGGATGACGACCATGTCCAGCTTGAAACAGCTAGAGGAGCTTGAGACCTTCGCCCATTGTCCTTTATAAGATTATAAAGGGTCTTAAGTGTGAGAGGGAGGGATTGTTATTTTTTATTGTTAAAATAATTAATTAATCATTTATTTATTTAAAAAAGGAAGAAGAATATATGAAAGGGTGAGGCGGGAGAGCTTGTATGTACGACCCATGGGCATGGACTTGAGGGGGGATTGCTGGGGGAGGGGGGTGCTGGGTGGAGGGGAGTAAAGGGGAAAAAATTGGAACTATTGTAACAATATAATCAATAAAATATACCTAAAAAATAGCACACAGTAGTATATTTTCTTGTAGTAGAACCCAACCTGTTGACTTGGGCTTGGGCATGGACTTGCTTTGACAATGCGCCAATTATGCTTAAAATAAAAATAGACTGGTACCCACAAAGGGTTTTTCATCCTGGATCTTAGAATGAAGAGACACGTGGAGCAGAGCCACAGGCCCGACCGACACTGGGGCAGAATAGTAGCTGACCCCCAGCTCCATGTCAGATGAGAAGGAAATACATTTTGCCACGGTAGTTTGTGACCACAGAAAAGACTAACTAAAAATAAAACTTAATTCATTACTGTTTTTTCTTTCCCTAATGAAAATTCAGATGATAACATTTTCTCAATGTACTGCTATTAGCTGTATTCCAAAAGGTTTGTTATGTGCTATGCTCATAACCATTCAATTCTAAATAGTTTGTAATTTCTGTTTTCATTTTTTGTCTTATATCTAATTTAAAGTGATTTTTACCAATTTTCAAATATTTAGGAGAGTTATAGTTATGATTTTTATTGATTTTTAATTTAATCGCACTTTAATAAGAACAGGTGACTCAGATTATACCAACCCTATGGAATTTCTTAAAGCATTCATTAGGGCCCAATGAAAGTTAATTTTAATAAATGTCACAAGTGCAATAGAAAAGAAAGTATGCTGGTACGTAGGCCAAAATTGAACAAGCATGTTTAAACAACACAACTTCAACAAGAACACATATCACTTGTATTCTCAAAGTGATTGATAAGTATGCTCCACTTAGTTACATTTTCTCATATGCACCTAAGAAAGTTTCATCTGGAACCAGTATCTAGAAAACCCTCTGCCAAGAGAGAGGTTTAGCGATACTAATTTTTTTTTTTTTAATTTGTTCCCTTAAACAAAGGATGGTAGGGCTGGAGGGTGGTGAAGAGGAGATCAGTGAGAGTAGCCACTGGCCTGGGGAGAGGACATGTACAAGCTGGAACAAAATGGGGATCTGGAGGTATTTCCACAACCTCTCCATCAGCTTTCACACTTCTTACCCTGTCCCACCCAGCCACTGAAATGTTTTCAGTCCGAGGCAGAAGGCGCTCTGCCTGAGTGCTTTCCCTTCCTTCCCTCTCTCCCTCCCTTTATCTCATTCTTTCTTATTTATTGAATGCCTACTGTGTACCAAGCACTATGGTGAATACGAGAATGAATGCACCTTAGCTTCTATCTTCAAGCTGTTACACATTCATATAGACACTGATAACAATAATGAAAGACACACTTAATGGAAGGCACAGTGTGTTAGAGAACAAATGAGAAACCAGACAGAATACCCCAAGTGGAGGAAGGATGGTAAGTATCTCCACATTTGAAACAACAATTTGCCTGGGCTCTTAAGAAAATTATCACTCTGGTTTCCCTGATTGGAATGTGTATGAATCAGAAATGCAACTAAGATGACGGATTAATGCAGCATTTCCTAGGGGAAAAGATAGTTGAATTCTTACAGTGTTTTAACACCTGCTAATGCTATAAGGTTTCCTCTAAGTCACCACATAAGTTTTCTTTCATTACAGTCAAGACAACATTATGCAGGCCCTATTAGATGATCACCAGTCATACAAAATCACTTCCAAACCTGTTACCATTAAACAAACAGCAAAAAGAAAAAAATCAAGTTCTGATGTCATTAGGAAATGAGAAACTCAACTTTTATAATCCCAAAAGATTTCAGGAGCTAACTTGCTGATGGTTTTGGGGGTTCCCTCCTTCATTAAGAGAGAGACATAAATATTTTAGAGGTAATTATAATTCAGGTATAATTCAAATGTTTTTAGATACAAGTTATAAACCTCATTCTCTTACATTTTCATCTAACATTGTGATGAGACATTTAGAACTTTCCCCTTGGCGTATCCTTCTGGAGAACAGCAGTAGGAATCTGAATCATGCTTCCTCCAATCTAGAACAAGTGTCAAAGATCATTTCCCAAAGTGAACAGTTGACTCACTTCTTTATGAAAGAGTGTGTTTTATTATGTTACTAGATAAAATAAATTACAATTACAAAAAACTTCTTGAAATAATAAAAATGGCAGCCTTGTTAATTGTTTTATCACTTTAGAAGAGTTACTACATTTACTTACAGTAGTCCCCCCATGTCCACAGAGAATATGTTCAAGAACCCCAGTAGATGCCGGAAATAAGTGTACCAAACAGTATATGTATGTGTGTATTATATTTTCCCATACATGTATACCTATGATAAAGTTTAATTTATAAATTAGGTAAAGTAAGAGATTAACAGTAATAACTAATAATAAAATAGAACAATTTTAACCACTGTATTGTAATGAAAGTTATCTAATTATGGTCTCTCTCTGTATATATATCTCTCTCGATAACTGATCTGATAACCAAGATAGCTGCTAAGTGACTAACAGGCAGTACTGTACACGGTCTGGGGATGCGGAACAAAGAGATGATTCATATCCTCAACAACATGGAGAGGGACAATGTGAGATTTAATCATGCTACTCAGGACTGTGCATAATTTAAAACTTATTTCTGGAATTTTTCATTTAATATTTTCAGATTTTGTTTGACCTTGGTAACTGATACCGTGGAAAGTGACATACAGATAAGGGGAGAACTACTATATTTATTGATTGCCTAACAGATACTTACTGGACATCTAATAGGTAAAATCTACTGTGATGGAAAAAATAAAGCACTGTATGGCTTCAAGGAATGTAAAAACTATAGACCTATTGTTTCTTTTTCCTTAGAAACTATTAATAAAGTGGTCATTGAATTAAATATTGTTTGATTTAATACTCTACCTCAGCTATGACAGATCATTAATAATTATCTGTATTGCTTATAAATGTCCTTTCCAATGGAAGCAAAATGAGCCACATATTTAATTCAAAATATTCTAGTAGTAACATTTTAAGAAGTGAAATTAAACAATTAAAATTAAATCAGTGATGTTTTACTCAACTGAATATATCTCAACTATTAACATTTAAATATGTAATCAATATAAAAATATTAATGACATATTTTGTTTTTGTTGGACTACATCTGAAGTTCTCTGAGTATTTTACACTTACAGTACATCTAAATTCACCATAGCTGCATTTCAAGTATTTAGTAGTCATATATAGCTAATGGCTAGTCTATTTGGATAGCTCAGGTTAAAACATAAATGGTTAAATATTTATACTGTTTATAACACAGATAGGAAGGAAAAAATATAGTGATCGGGACAACAGTTTATTAAAGTCAGAGAGGTTTATATATTAAGCATCTAAATAAATGATAACAATAAAAGTAAAAGCTAAAATTCAAATTCAAGTTCAAGTTCACAAATAGATTCCTTTAAGAAACTGATAAATTATTGTTTCTCTTATTTATATAGAATTGCATTTGTTTTTAAGTTACGTCAATATGTTTCAACTTATCTTGTTTACAGGGTGGAGAGTTCTTAACATAGTAAGTCATCACAATAGCAAATGCAATGACTTTGTGGCCTTGTAGAGAGGAAATCCTACATTATATGGGGCTGCTAGACTTCAGGGTGGGGCCCTGTTATTCTGCAGAACAAGCCAGTCGAATTAATCAAGGCTTATTTCAGAGCCAAAACGAAAATAACTACTGCTTGAGTTGAACTTCATGTGCTCTGAAAATGGAGCACACATTTAATCAAATCACAAACTACACATGTTGAGCACTTGACATATTTAATTCAATGCACTTGATTATTCCCCTGGATTAGAAACTTCATAAACATGTTATGCAAACCAGTATCTAATCCATACCTAATCAAAGTATTCCATAATCTTATCAGTTTTGGGTTTTTTTAGGGAAAACTCAAGAATACATCAAGTCCTTTTGTGGTAATGAGCACATCAGCCTTTAATGGATGCAGGATTGTTGGGAAAGGAGGACATAGTAGTAAAGGAAAGTAATTCTCTGATGTCTGTGCTGTGAGTTTTTAAGCAAAGTCAGACTGTTAACAAAAGATACGAGAAAGTACTAGAATGTATGATAAAGGAATAGGACTCAGAGACACTTATTTATGTGAGCCATGTAACAAAGGAAGATTTAAATTAAGATTATTGGAGCTTTGGATCAATAGTCACAGAGTACACTTAAGCATTCGTATTCACATCATAAAGTCTGCTTGAGCGATTACTTTTCATACTCAAAAACTGCCATTATTACTTTGCTATTATTATTCTATACTTTATGCATTTTGCGTAAAATTTAATATTCAATCTTTTAAAAACAAAACAAAATGCCCTGACTTATACAGCTCAGTAGATTGAGTGCTGGCCTGCCAACCAAAAGGTCTCTGGTTCGATTCCAGGTCAGAGCACATGCCTGGGTTATGGGCCAGGTCCCCAGTTGGGGGCATGTGAGAGGCAACCAATCAATGTTTCTCTCCCTCTCTTTCTCTCTCCCTTCCCCTCTCTCTAAAAATGAATAAATAAAATCTTTTTTAAAAAGTGAAAAACAGTGTCTAAACTGCATCTAGGTATTTTTGAAACCCAACCTAAAAATTTACTTGCCAACCATCCTTCTGGTGCTAGCTGGCTCATAGTTTCAAAAATTACCCTTGGAGAGACTTCCAGTCAAGAAGGAGGTATAGATAAATGCAACTCACCTCCTCATACAACCACAGCAAAATTACAGCTAAACTATAGAACAAATATCACTCAGAACCATGAGAAAATTAAGCTGTATGGAAGTCCAACAACTAAGAAATTAAAGAAACCACATTCATCCAGACGGGTAGGAGTGATGGAGGGGTAGAGATGTGGAATGGGCTGATCCCAAGCCCATGTATGATAGATATAAAACGGAGGGATATTTGAGGAGTGAGAAATCCCAGCCTCACACAAGGCCACACAGCTCAGGGTTTCAGTGCCAGGAAGATAAGTCCCCATAACTTCTGGATGTAAAAACCAGTGGGGTTTGGGTTGGCAGATGAAACTGCAGGATTCTCATCTGTCTCCTCTTGGAGGGCCTTGCACATGGACTCACTTGTACTCACTCCCTCTAAGCTCCAGCACGGGGACAGCATCTTGAAGGGAAGCAGTGACATATTGGGGAGGACTGAAGTATCTGGCATCAGGGTGAGTTGCTAGGAGATAGCTTCCTCCAAGACAGAACTACAGATAGTCGCTCTTGTACTTTTCCTGAGCCCTTTCCCACATAGAGCCCCAGTGCACCAGCACCATATCTGAGTCTCCATCAACCTGCTTCACATGGTAAGCCCTGCCCTTGACAATTCCTAAGAGTCTGCCCCATCCAATTTACAGGCCCACCCAAACTGGTAACTGGGGCTTTTCCATATGAAAGGCTTGGCTAGGTGCAGGCTTCATACCTTCCTAAATCTCCTCAAATAAGCAACAGCTGAGCCCAGCCCCCAAACCTCTCCTGAGTGGCCCCACACCTGGCATAAGCAGCAGCCATCTACAGATCTCTTTATAGCTTATGCCAAGGGCACCCAGACAGAACACAGGTGGAGGCTGACCTTGGCCTGTACCACCTGGGAAACCCGAGAAACTACACACCCATTGGACAATTATAGACAACAGCAGAGCCCAACCACCCAACTACCTCCACAAACCAGAGGGAGATGGTTGCTGGACAGGGCTCATAGCTGTCTGGACTGGGTAAATTTTTCCCATTGACCTGCTGACAGCAATCAAGACCATCTACAAAAGGAAGGAGTACTCAGCTCACATGGAGGGTGCACCTCGAGTACCCAGCTTGGGAGATAGGGGAGGCTGTACCACTGGACCCAATAGGACACCTATTATATAGGCTATGTTATCAAGACATGAAGGCAAATCAGCTCTACCTAATACATAGAAACAAACACAAGGAGGCTGCCAAAATGAGGAGACAAATAAATATGGCCCAAATGAAAGAACAAAACAAAATTCCAGAAAAAGAACTAAACAAAATGGAGATTAGCAATCTATCAGAGGCAGAGTTCAAAACACTGGTTATAGGATTCTCAAGGAACTCAGTGGGTACTCAACGGCATTACAATGATCCAATCAGAAATTAAGGAGACACTAATTGAAATAAAAAACAATTTACAGGGAATGAACAGTGGAGTACATGCAGCCAAGAATCAACTCAATGATTTGGAACATAAGCAAAAAAACAAAAAACAACAACAACAACAACAAAAAACATTCAATCAGTACAGCAAGAAGAAAAAGGAATCCAAAAAATTAAGAATAGTGTAAGGAGCCTCTAAAACAACTTCAAGCATTCCAATGTTCATATCTAGGGATGTGAGAAGGAAAAGAGAAAGAGCAAGAAACTGGAAACCTATTTGAAAATATAATAGAAAAAAACTTCCCTAATTTGGTAAAGGAAATAGATATACAAGTCCAGGAAGCACAGAGATTCCCAAACAAGATGGATGTAAAGAGGACCAGTCCTGGCTGCTGTGGTTCAGTGGATTGAGTGTCGGCCTGTGAGCCAAGTGTCACTGGTTCAATTCCCAGTCAGGGCACATGACTAGGTTGCACGTCAGGTCCCCAGTTGGGGGCGCGAGTGAGAGGCAACCACACAGTGATGTTTCTCTCCCTCTCCTTCTCCTTTCCTCTCTCTCTAAAAATAAAACAAACAAACAAATAAATAAATTATTTTTTTTAAAAAGAGGACCATACCAAGACACATCATAACTAAAATGCCAAAGTTTCAAGATAAAGAGAGAATCTTAAAAGCAGCAAGAAAAAACAGATAATTATCTAAAAAGGAGTTTCCATAAGACTATCAGCTGATTTCTGAAAAGATACTTTGCAGCCTAAATGAGATTGGTAAGAAGTATTCAAAGAGATGAAAAGCAAGGACCTACAACCAAGGTTACTCTATCCAGCAAGGCTATCATTTAGAATCAAAGGGCAGATAAAGTACTCCCAGACAAGGTAAAGCTAAAAGAGTTCATAATCACCAGACCTTTATTACATGAAATGTTAAAGGGAATTACTTAAGAAAAAGAAGAAGATCAAAACTATGAACATTAAAATGGCAATAAATACATATCTATCAACAACTGAATCTAAAAAAACAAGCTACACAAACAAGCAAAATAGAAACAGAATCATCAGTATGGAGAACATTGGGATGTTGGCCAGTGTGGAGGAGAGACAGTCTGGGAGAATGGGGAAAAAGGTACAGGAATTAAGTACAAATTGGTAGTAACAGAATAGGCAGGGAGATATTAAGAGCAAGTATAGGAAATGAAATAGCCAAAGAACCAATATGCATGACCTATGGGCACAAACAATGATGGGGGATTGCCAGAAAAAGTGGGGGTTGCTGGGTGGAGGGGAGCAATGGGGGAAAATTGGGACAACTGTAATAACATAATCAATTTAAACTTTTTTTTAATGAATTGCCCTTAGAGATCAAAGTTCCCAATTCGTTCTCATTTTGTAATAACAGTAAGTCATAGTCTGTGATAGGATCTTGGTACAACATTGCCAAATCCTACTTTGAACTGCTGAGTGTGAGATAATCACCAGCATCACCCATATCGTCCCCACAGAGCCCTAAATGAATGCCAACACAGAGAGGTTACTTGCTGAGCAGGTATTAGATAAACACCATCATCTCTTCCATGTAGTAATAGCCTCTCATTCTTTAATGACACACTGGGAGTGTTTGAATTTATGTTATTAATGATATATGAAAAAACAAAAACCTTTGCACATTACATGGTGTCCTTCCAAGTTCCATGCTGTACCTAGTTTGCAAAATGAGCCCAGCTTTACATACACCTTTCAGCCCCTTTCACTAATTATTCATTAAGCTTATTTCCCAACCGACTTCTCATTTCCATAACCTATTTTCCTTTTCACCTTTCTACCTCTGTGCTCTAGTTTTTCATTTTTTTCTTTCTTAATCTCTAATTCAAAAGTACATTATGTCCCTCGATAGCACATTTTTTAATATTCAGGTTAATATTATTAGACTAAAACATTTCTCTATACCACCATTGGTCCCTTAAGCAATCCTGAAATAGCAATCCATTTAAAGCAGAACTCCAATCTAGATGCAAAGGCATATATCCCTTAGCTGTAAAAAGGGTGCAGATTTTATTGTATTTCCTATTCTTATTATTCATTCAGAGGCTATGAAGCCCATGCTTGAGTATATTTATAATGTCATAAAATATGTAACCAAAAAAGTGATCTCTTTCTTTACATTTATGGTAAATTAAGTACTTGAAGAAGGTTACAGCCATGGACAGGGAATCTTATTCTCAGGTATAGGTCTTCAACTTAATATTGGCTGTGGGATCATAAGCAATTTTCCAACTTCTCTAAGCCTCTGTTTCCTCATCTGTAAAGTGGGAATAATAAAGTACCTACATAGTGTCACTGGGAAAGTAAATCATATAATACACAGTTCCTCCACACAAATAGGACTCAATTAGTTCTGTTATTATTATCACCATCAGTATTATCATTAATAGTGCATTATCATTATCATAATGAGGCCTTCATCAATTGGAGAACAAATCTCCAGGGAATCTATTTAATGTTCAAAATAGATTGAAAAAAGGGTGATCAGAAGGCCAGTGTCTGGGGACCAGGAGAGACAAGTCTGCTCTTTAAGTTTTCCCAGTTTGAATAGGAAACAAGATGAGTACTTGATTCTCTCCCTTTATTTATCAGTTTATCACATTAAATTTTGTTGATAAATCACAAGTCTCTTTTACTCGGTAGTCTCCTCCATTTTATTCTCTTGATTCTTGTATGTTGAGAAAACTAAGTCATTTAATCTTTAAAAAATGACTTTAGAAAAATGACTTTCCCTCAGCCTAAATTTTTCTAATTGTATCACCACGGTGTAGTTAATAGGTCCCTGTGTTCTCTCTTTTTCCTGTCCAGTTGTTAGATCTAAGACTTGATCAGATTCAGATTTGATTTTTTGCAAGATCTCTCTATGGATGATATATTGTTCCATCAGGAGGCACACGGTCTCTCTTTTAACTTTATAAGCTGCCATTGATGCTCAGGGTTTGATTCCTAATGGGGATAGATGGGGGCAAGAGGCAGTGAAAAGATAATACTGCAATTCTATCATTCTTTCATTTATTTCTTGGAATATTTCTATAAAGAGCAACTTCCTGTCATCTACCTCTTCGCTACCCAAAGTTACACTATAAGAAAGGCAGAGTAAATGTTTAATCCCTTTCTCCTCTCCTATTTTTTACTAGTTTCAAAAACAATGAGTTGGTTCCCTAATATTTTGGAATCAATACATTTTATTAGTGGTGATTTTTTTGGTAAGTATTATTAAGAACCCCTTGATTTAAACAAACTTGTATTAAAGTCGTTGAAGTTTGCATCCTTATTGATGATCCAGTTGTTTTATTTATTTGTGATAAAGTTGATTTTATTGTAATGCCTGGATACTTCTCCAGTAACCAAAAGAATAATCGGGAAAGAAATCAGTAAATATAGAAAGCTTTTAAAATGACTAACAGAGTTTGCATAGTTATATATATAAAGCACTCCTCAAACAACTGTAGAATGTGTTATTTTCTAGTACAATTGGAACTGTTCCATCTTTTACCAGTGGGATCATCTTTATGTTGATTCCTGAGTCCTTTCGCTATGACCTTAGTAGAGTTTGATAGCTTCCTTGCTAACCTGTATGATAAAATGTTCAAACTCATCTGGAGTACTATCTGTCCTAAGTACTTTGGTTTATTTTTACTGGGAAATCGTATTTCAAGACAGAAATCTGAATGCCAGTGGGGTTTACTGGTCTTTGTTGAGTCATGGTTTTTAGGCCTTTTTATTAGACTAAGTAAAAGTTCTACACCAAATTCTACCATGCGGGTGGGGGTTCCCCCACACATACAAGAAGGAATTCTCCGACGCCGCTGGGTCTGTTACAATTCAATTTAATTCTGACACTATCTACCCAGAAATAGTGTCAGATCTCAAAGATTAAGGGTCCAGTCCTGCAAGACTGCTTCTCAACACACACACACACACACACATACACACATGCGCGTGTGCACACACACTGTGCTACTGATGCCACTGACTGAACTGCTACAGATTGGTGGTCCCAATAACCTCCTCTTTGGGTCCAGTTGATTTGCTAGAGTGGCTCACACAACTCAGAGAAATATTTTACTTACTAGGTCACCAGTTTATTATAAAAGGATATAACACAGAAACAGCCAGACAGAAGAGATGCATAGGGCAGGATACGGGGTGAGGGCACAGAGCTTCAAAAACCTCTCTGAGTGCTATTCTCCCCAAATATCCATGTGTTCATTAACCCAGAAGCTCTCTAAACTTTCGGGTTCTTATGGAGGCTTTAATGCATAAGCATGGCTTATTAAATAATTGGCCACTGGCAATTGATTCAACCTCCATTGCTTCTCCCTTCCCCTGAGGTCAGGGATATGGAACTGAAAGTTTAAACCTTCTAGTCCCAAGGTTGGTTCTCCTGGCAATCAATCCCATCTTTATGTGGGGTCCAAATGTCACCTCGTTATAACATACAAATGACACCTTATTGTTCTCGTCACTTTGGAATGCCAAAACCCTAAAACCCTGTGCCAAGAGTGGTGGACAAAGACCAAGTGCCTATTTCTTATTATAAATTATAATATCACTAAGCTAGGAATTATTTTTTAAATAAATTACATCAAGATTCCTACTGTGGACTGAATATTTGTGTTCCCTGAAATTCAAATGTCGAAACCCTAAAAACCCAATGCCATAATATTAAGAGGTAGGACTCCTGGGAGGTGATTAGGTCATGAGAACGGAATTAATTCTCCTGTAAAAGAGACCCCAGAGAGCTCTCTAGCCCTCTCTCTGCCATGCGAGGCTATAACTGAGAAGACAGCCATCTGCAAATCAGGACGTGGGCTCTCACCAAACACCAGATTGGCCAGAACCTTGATTTTGGACTTCCAGCCTCCAAAACTGTGATGAAGAAATTCCTGTTGTTTAAGCTACCCAGTCTATGGTACTCTGTTATAGCAGCCCAAACAAACTAAGACACCCTACTGCATCATCCAATTTAAATTCAAGACAATAGAATTTTTACTTAACCTCTTATATCTCTTGTCTCCTATGCTGAGGATGACAATCTTGGCTCTCAAGGACACAAAGATAATTAAATTAAATTATCACATAACTATTTATTTGCCTATTTCCAGATTAACACTCAGAATAAAATACCAACACTATGACCAACAATATTATCACTGATAACAGCTTAAATTTTTTTTTCATTTTTGATTAATTGACTGATTACATTTCCTTTTGTCCTTCTGAGATACACCATTAGGTACATACAGCAGGTTACTGATTTGAAAGTCCTGGCTGGTTTGGCTCAGTGGATTGAGCGTCGGCCTGCGAGCTGAGTGTCGCTGGTTCGATCTTCCAGTCAGGGCACATCAGAGAAGGAAAACTCTGACTCCAAAAAACCTCCGCTGCCTTGCGGCATACCTCTTCAGGGGAAAGGCTAAGGGAGTAAACCCCGACAGAAAATCCGGAGCCGGAGTCCCTAAGGCGGTTTGACGTTGTAGTCAACACCGGCAACTCCTGCGGCGCACCTGAAGCCAAGCTGTATTGACTCCGTCTTTCCCTTGGATCCTTCAGCTGCGAAGAGGGGGGGGGGTCTGCTGCATGGGCAACAGCAGACCCTCCATATCACCCTGCCCAGGCTCTGTAGCTTCAGCTTCACTGGAGAGGACACTCCAGCGTCATCGCAAGATGTCGATTCAACACGGGAGGAGACAGATACCGTGTCACTCCCGAGTCGGACTGCACAGCCATTCTCGGCGGTGCAGATAGACTCTTAAGAAGCTACACCATCGTCTCTCGAGACAGACGGCTGCCGACGACGACTGATTTGAAAGTAACATGGAATGAAACTTCCTCACAGGATGGCTATGCCACGATCTAAATATGTATTTTTTTGTTTGTGTTTTAATGAATAAAGATTTTTTAAATTGAATTGCATTTTTTAATTATGAAAAATATTTATGTGGTTCCAAAATCAAATCTACCAATAAGGTATATTTAGAGAATTCTAGCTTTCATCCCTGTCTTCTCTACCTTATTCTTTTCCTCTTTTTTTAAATTTTATTTTATGGTTGAAGTTGTTCAGAACAGACCTCCCCAAGATGTGCCACTTTGGCATGTAAATTATTTTAAGCTGAAGGCAATTGAGATCTTTCAGGATCACTGGGAACTTTTACCTCTTCTTTTAAAATTATAATTAGGGGCCTTGTCCATAATAAGAGTTATCACCAGAAGTAACTTTTTAATAATTGAACTAAGGGTGAATTTCTAAGTACTGAACATCTGCTTTTCTTATCATTCTGTAAATGACCTTCCTCCCCTTTGAAGCTTCAATGTGCCTTATCTCATTTTTCCTCATTCTTGTATGTGGGATTCCCATATGTACATGTGTAATTAAATTTGTTTTTTTTTCTTCTGTTAATTTGTTTCATGTCAATTTTATTAGACCAGCTGGGAGAACCTAGCAGGGTAGAGGAAAGTTCTTCCTCCTTCACATGGTTTTTTCCTTCATTGATTTATTTTTATATAGCATACTATACTTAGTAAATGTAGCATACCATATACATTTTCTCCTTCTTGGACATACCATAGTAGTACATGGGGATTTTCATTCTTTTTTATAGCTGCGGAGTACCCCTATTGTATGGTTATGCCATAGTCTACTTAACCACTCCCTTACTAGTGTACATTTAAGGTATTTTGGTAGGACAAAAGGTACTTCAATAAACAGTCTTAAGCAAACGACTTTTTGAATTTGTGCTAGTGCAACTCTTGGATTTAGTCTTAGAAATGAAATTGCTGGGTCAAAGGGTAAATACATCTATACTATCTAAATGTTTCCAGATTCCCTGTTATAGACATTGTACCATTTTACATTCAAATTGGTAGTATATGAAGGGGCCTATTTTCCCAAAGCTATGCCAATAAAGCAGGTTGCCAAATGTTTGAATTTTGCCTATCAAATAGGTGAAAAATTTGCCTTGATGAGTTTTAATTTGCATATCTATTATAATGAGCAAATTCGATCAACATTCCATATGTTTAAAAACCATTTGAATTTCTTTTTTAAGTATATTCTATTGATTATGTTGTTACAGTAGCCCCAATTTCTTTTCCCTTAGCTCCCATCTTTCCAGTAACCCTCTCCGTCCAGCAAACCCACCCCTCTTTAGTTCATGTTCATGAGTCATGCATATAAGTTTTTTGACTTCACCCTTTCCTATATTATTCTTAACTTCCCCCTGTCTCTTTTCTACCTACAAATTATGCTTCTTAGTCCCTGCACCATTTCCTCATTTCCCCCTCATCCCCCTCCCAGCTGGTAACCCTGCAAATGATCCCCACACCTGTGATTCTGTTCCTTTTCTGGATGTTTGCTTAGTTTGTTTTTGTTTTTATTTTTTAGTTTCAGTTGTTGATAGTTGTGAGTCTGTAGTCATTTTAATGTTCATAGTGTTGATCTTCCATTTTTAAATAAGTCCCTTTAACATTTCATATAATAATGGCTTGGTGATGATGAACTCCTTTAGCTTTACCTTGTCTGGGAAGCGCTTCATCTGCTTTTCCATTCCAAATGATAGCTTTGCTGGATAGAGTAGTCCTGGTTATAGGTCCTTGCTTTCCATCATATTGAATCCTTCTTGCCAGTCCCTTCTTACTTGCAAAGTTTCTTTTGAGAAATCAGCTGAGAGTCTTATAGGCACCCCTCTGTAGGTATCTCTCTGCTTTTTTCTTGCTGCTTTTAAGATTCTTTATCTTTAAACTTTGGTGTTTTAATTATGATGTGTCTTGGTGTGGTCCTGTTTGGGTCTAGCTTCTTTGGGACTCTCTGTGCTTCCTGGACTTATATGTCTATTTCCTTCACCAAATTAGGAAATTTTTATTATTATTATTATTTATTCACATAAGCTTTTAACTTCTTGCTCTTCCTATTCTCCTGGCACCCCTATGATTCAGATGTTGGTATGTTTAAAGTTGTCCCAGAGGTTCCTAAGCCTCTCCTCATTTTTTCCAATTCTTCTTTCCTCATTTTGTACTGGTTGACTTTTTTCTTCTTCTTTATATTTCAAATTATTGATTTGAACCTCAATTTCCTTCTCTTCACCATTGGTTTTGTGTGGTTTTCCTTTGTTTCATTTATCATAGCCTTTACTTCTTCTCTTATGTGTTTGCCATGCTTAAGCATATCTGTGAAGTCTGTGAGCATCTTTATAATCAGTGTTTTGAACTCTACACCTGTTAGGTTGGCTATCTCCTCGTTTGTTAGGTTGGCTATCTCCTCATTGCTTAGTTCTCCCACTGGAACCTTGATCTGTTCCCTCTTTGGGGCCATACTTCTCTGTCTCCTCACCTTAACAGGTTCCCTTGTTTGTTTGCCTTTCTGTTTTAGGTAGAGCTCTCACACCTGTTACGTTGTAAAGGGCAGAGCCTTAGGTATTTGTCAGTACAGGGCGACCCATTTCACCACATTGTGGTGCTGTGTTTGTGGGAGGGGTCTGAGAGGGAACAATGCCACTTGCTCAGCACTCGCCCCCTTTCCTGGCTCTTCTCCCACTTCCCATATGGGACTGGCACCTCTCTAACTGTTGCCCTGGCCCTTGTTCCCAGAATGGGTGGGTCTGTGGACATTCTAGGACCATAGGGGCCCTTTAAAAAATCTGACTCTACTGAGAGATTGGCAGTTTCTTTCTCCTCCCCAACCCCCACTGGTTTTTAGTCAGAAGCAATGAGGCTTTATTGTCCCCGGCGCTAAAACTGTGAGCTGTGTGGTCTGGTCTGGTGCTGGGAGCGCTCCCCCAGGTATCCTTCCCTACTTTTTAAAACCTGTGACTGCATTTTCTGCTGGACTGCCACTGCTGCTGCCACACCACATCCTCTCTGCCCCAGCTCCACCCCTCCTACCTGTCTGGATGAGTATTTATTCTTTATATCTTTGTTTGTTGAACTTCCATGCAGTTCAATTTTCTGAAACTTATGGTTTTCTCTAGTTTTGAGGTAGTTGTATGCCTTCTTCGTTGTGGAGGGAGATGCAGCATGTCTGTCTAGGCCTCCATCTTGGCTGGAATTCACCGAGCCCTTTTTATGTTGAGCACTTTGGGAGCAATCTGAATTTCTTTTTAACTATCCATTTTCCTAACTGTTTTATAGAATTATGGTCCTTTTCTTCTTTAGTTATTTAAGAATTAGGAGTGTTTGCAAGATAATCTGAAAATAATTTTCTCAGTTTGTCATTTTTCTTATGTCTTAAAAGAATTTCATATATACATATATAGATTATATATGTACAAACAAACATATATACATAAATGCATGTATTTGTATGACCCCCCCATACACACACACATACCTACCATTATCTACCTTTATTGCTTTTAAATTTGGAGTCATATTTAGTACAGTTTTACCCACTTCTTTTCATAGAAAAATTTATCCATGTTCCCTTTAGTACAAGATATGGTTTTGTAATATTTATTTATTTATTTTTCCCTTTTTATTGAATTTATTGAGATGACACGGCTGCCGACGACGACGACGATGAGATGACACTGGTTCATAAAATTATACAGGTTTTAGGTGCACAATTCTACAATACATCATCTGTACATTATATTGGTTGTTCACCACCTGAAGTCAAGTCTCTGTTCATCACCATTTATCCCCCCATACCTTTTTCTACCTCCCACTACTCCCCCCGACCCCCTGGCAATCACCACACTGTTGTTTGTGTCCATAACTATTTTCTCTTTTTTAATTTTTGGTTCCATCCCTCCACCACCCATTCAGCCCCATGCCCAACAGCTGTCAGCCTGCTCTGAGTCTGCCTCTATTTTGCTTGTTAGTTTTAAATTTAAGTCTCTTATATGTGGGGAATTTATCCTTGTATATGGTGTGAGGAATAAATACAGTTCTGTTTTTTTCATAAACTATTTATCTTGACATCATTTATTTTACAAACTAATGTTTTATAATCATTTTTACATAAAGAAATCTGATTAGATCACTGGGGGCAAGTAGGAGGGGTCATAGGAGAAGGTTTTCCAAGGCAATGGTAAGTAGGCTGAGAAGCCAAACACCTCCAAAGCGCATGGAATTATGGGTGGGAAAATTAGGAAAAAAAGAAGCAATCTTGGGCTTTCAGATGGGTACTGGCTCACTGGCTCTCTGGCTCTCAGGCTCTCCTTTCTCGAGGATGCCTGGATGATCATGCTGCAGCTGCCTGCATTTCCCAACAAAATGGTATTTTGTATGGGAAGGAACACTGGGCACAGCCTAGGATCAGGCAGGCCCAGCAGAGGGTGGCAGTGCTATTCTTCTTTGGGTGTTCTAGAGGGTGCTCTGAGGTAGAAGCCTGCCATTCTTCCAAAATTGTGTAGCTTTTGTATCTTATGTTGTTTTAGTTTGTAAACTAGCCTGGTAGAAGTAAGATAATTAAAAACTAGCAGGGGTAAAGCTAGGAGAACTCAGGTGTTAAAAGAGTTTAGCCTTAATTGATAGGCTTAAGAGACTAATGCATGTGGTAAACTGTTATTCCAAAATTGTAAAGCTTTTGAATAAAGACTCCTTTCTTTTATCACCAAACCCTTGCCTCTGGAATTTTGCCTAGAGGGTGGCAGCAGGCAACAGGACCCCAATTGCTATTCGGCAACAAATTAAGATGCATCTGTGGTCAATAAAATAAGTCCTAATCCCTAGAACCTGTGACTATGTTTACATCATGGCAAGGAGGAATTAGGGTAACAGATAGACTTAAGCTTGCTAATTAGCTAAACTTAAAATAAGGGGATTGCTTTTAACCAGGTGAGTTCAATGTAATCACAGGGTCCTTTCAAGTGAAAGAGGGAGGCAAAAGAGGAAGTCAAGAGTCAGAGAAAGATTTGAAGATGCTGCATTGCTGGCTTTGAAGATAAAGAAAAGAGTCGTGAGCCATGAGCCATGAAAAATGCATGTTGAAGCAAGAGAAAGACATAAAAGATTCTCTCCTAAAGCCTATGGAAGGAATGCATAGAAGCAATACATCCCTGCTGACTCCTTGATTTCAACCCACTAAGAACCATTTCAGACTTCTGACCTTCAGAACTATAAGATTACTAAATTTGTGTTGTTTTAAGCCACTACATTTCTGGTATTTTGTTACAGCAGTTAGTTCACTATCTTTATCATAAACTAAATTTAGGAATTAATTCGTATTCATTTCTAGTTTTCTGTTCAAAGAGTCAGTCTGTTTTTCCATGTACCAATATAACAATTTTAATTATAGAGACTTTATAATAAGTTTAAATATCTACTAAAGATGCCATCCCCCGCCTTTTTTTCACAGGGTTTTCCAGGCTATTCTCACTTGTCTATTTTTTCAGATAATGTTAACAATCAATTTGTTTAATTCCAGAAAAAATATTTGATGGTATTCTTAGAAATAGGTCTTGTAACATACTTGCTTTATGAAGGAGGCTCCGTGATTCATACAATGAAAGATGAGATAGAAGTACCTGGTACAACATGTCAGGAACTATCACTAAAATCAGATGTGTAAACAAACAATTTAAATGCCAAGTGACAAAAACCGCATTCAAACTAGCTTAAGAAAAGAAAACAAATTAATTGGCTCATGCAATTAAAATCTCAAACAAGGTTGGGTGCAGGTACTCTAAGGACGTCAGAAATAGGTGTCCAGTCTCACTCCCCTCTTTGTTCCTCACAGTTGTCTTCCTGCTCAAGCACCCTCACTTTATGTATTGGTTTCCTGTAGCTACAGACATGCATTTGACTTAGAAACTTAGAAACTCCTGAGGGAAAAAGTTACCTCTTCCTCAATACCTACAGCAAAGGTTGAAAAATTGAATCTTATTAGTCTAACTTGCTTTACATACTCAACCCTGAGTCAATCAATAGAGCAAAGAAATAAGATACTCTGACTGAATAGTTGTGGGTCATGAAGCTTCTCTTGATCACAAAGTAGAGAGATTCCCCAAATGAAAAGGCAGAGCATTATGAGCAGAAAAGATTGAATGAATGTAGGACAGGCAAAAGCAATATATGACCACTTCAATGAATTTGTTCTGTGTAAATTAATACAGATGTAAAATGTCACTGGGTGGAGTAGGGGTAAGGAAAAGGAGTAATTAGGCTAGCTTAGGAGGTGATCAACTGTCAACGTTTAAATCACACACAAAATATCAGTTCTGAACTCTGAAAGTGTTGTAGGCAGACTTGCCAAACCCTTAACTCCAGTCTTACCAATACTGCTGCAGAGAATCTGCCTTTTCCAGAAGAGCTGATGTGCCTTTCTGGCTGCATGTCTGAGCCAGGGTAGCTAGTTGACTAGACTCATTGGAAAGAGTTTCAACCCAGTGCAGTCAAAATAAAAAATAAATTTGAAATATTTGAACATAAAGTTTATTGAGGAGAAAAATCTAACAAGGCAGTGCAAAAAGATTTCATGTAGTTATACTTAAAAACCCCAGAGGCTAATAATCTTTCCAAGTAAAGAAAAGACAGAAAGTCTTTTCAGGAAAAGAAAGAAAAAAAGGAAGCTGGCAAGGTAAAAGAATGTGGTATGATTGAGGGGCTCCGGAAATTCTGCGCAGACCTTATGCATGAGAGGTCAGGACTCAATACTGGAGAAGTGGCAAAGGGACCTGTTACGACAGGCCAGTGTTTGCACCTGATTCTAAATATCACCAGATTGTTTTAAAGAGGAGGAGAGCAATGGTCAGATTTTGCTTTAGGAGGACAGTGGTGTTGAGCATGTGAAACTGGATTGGGCAGGAGGGATCAGCAGATGAGCCGTGAAACAGCTACTGCGGTGTTTTCAGCAACATAATTAGGACAATACGAGTTGAGAAAGAGAAAAGAAGAAGGATTAGGTCATCTTTTTTTCCCCAAAGAGTTTTCCAAGAATCACTAATTCCACTGGATATAAAGGCATTATCAATAGCCAAATAAATTGAGGTCCCTTTGTTTACTGCAAAATTTTCCAGAACATTTACTATATTAATGTATAAGTTAAGCTATCCCAAAACAGTCATTTTTCCAACACCATTCATTGTGGTCATCATACTAATTTAACCACTATTTAGAAGACATTTGATTACAGAGTTTAAAATGTGATAAATATAAGATACATATGACAAATAATATAAGGAATAATATTAAAATAGGAGATCATAAAAATAGAATATTTAATTTATACTCTACTAAATACAGCTAAAACATACCAGTATGGCCTTTCTCACCAAGTTGGGTTTTTTCTGTTTGTTTTTTAAATCCTCACCAGAGGATATGTTTTTATTGCTTTGATATAGAGAGAGAGAGACATTGATGTGAGAGCGAAACATCCATCAGTTGCCTCTTGCACACTCCACGACCAGGAATCAAACCCACAACCTAGGTATGGGCCCTGATTTGGGGTGAAACCAGCAGCCCTTTTGGTGCACAGGATGAAGCTCCAACCAACTGACACAACTGGCCAGGGTTCTTGCCAAGTTGTTTGATGGAAAAATCTATGGCAAGTGTGTCAAAATGAGCTTAAGAGCCAGATCACATAATTTGAAGCTGAAACTCTTGTCAGGATAATAAAACATTTTATTGAGGAAAACTCATCTTCTTTTCTTTTTTGTTGCCAGACCTCTTTTTATGCTGCAGGCAGTGGTGTTTTGATGCCCCACCAAAAGCCATTATTTTAAATAGCATTTGCAATAGATTTTTAAGAAAATAAATGTGATACATAACCACAGCCTACCTCATCACTCCAAATAGGAAAGTAGGACTCCTTATTTTGCACTTCCATGTCCTCAGTGGTGCCAGGCCCCACGAGGGGCCTTCTGACACTAATCCTTAAAGCTATAGCAAGTGAGGACCTGAAGCTGCTTACCAACAGTCATGACAGCAAGCCTGGACACAGAGCTTCAAGTCTCATTCAGGTTCTCAGTCTGCATCATGTTTCACATCTTGCTGGCAACCTCGTGAGAAGCCCTGAGCCGGACCATCGAGCTAAGCTGATCCTTTATTCGTTTTTTTTTTTTTTTTTCTTTTTTAAAGTATATTGTATTGATTATGTTGTTACAGTATTTCTAATTTTTTCCCCCTTGCTCCCCTCTGCCCAGTCGCCCCTTCCCTGCAGCAATCCCACATCCTTTATTTCATGTCCATGGGTCGTGCAAATAACTTCTTTGGCTTCATTCTTTCCTATATTATTCTTAACTTCCCCCTGTCTATTTTGTACTAACCAATTATGCTTCTTAGACCCTGCACCATTTCCCCACTTCTCACCCTCCCCCCTCAAGCTGATAACCCTCCAAATGATCCCCATACCTATGATTCTATTTCCTTTCTAATTTGCTTAGTTGGTTTTGTTTTTATTTTTTAGATTCAGTTGTTGATAGTTGTGAGTTTGTTGTCATTTTAGTGTTCATAGTTTTGATCTTCTTTTTCTTAAGTAAGTCCCTTTGACATTTCATATAATAATGGCTTGGTGATGATGAACTCCTTTAGCTTGACCTTGTCTGGGAAGCACTTCATCTGCCCTTCCATTCCAAAAGATAGCTTTGCTGGATAGAGTAGTCTAGGTTGTAGGTTGCTTTTCATCACTTTGAATACTGCTTGCCAGTCCCTTCCTGCCTGCAAAATGTCCTCCGAGAAATCAGCTGATAGTCCTATAAGCAACCCCCTGTAGGCAAGTCTCCGCCTCCCTCTCGCTGCCCCCAGGACTCAGTCTTTATCTTTCTCCTTTGGCATCTCAGTCATGATGCATCCTGGTGTGGTCCCCTCTGGGTCCAGCTCGCCCAGGACTCTTTGTGCTTCCCGGACCTGTATGTCCATCTCCTTCCCAAAATTTGGGAAGTTTTCCTCATTTTTTTCTATTCTTGCTTTCTCATTCTGCACTGGTTGACTTTTTTTCTTCCTTATATTCCAAGTCATTGATTTGAACCCCAGTTTCCTTTTCTTCATCATTGGTTTTGTGTGGATTTTCCTTATTTTCACTCAGCATAGCCTTTACTTCTTCTCTTATGCATTTGCCATACTCAAGCATATCCATCAAGCCTGTGAGCATCTTTATCACCAATGTTTTGAATTCTGTGTCTGTTAGGTTGGCTATCTCCTCATCACTTAGTTCTCCCACTGGAACCTTGATCCATTCCCCCTTTTGGGCCATACTTCTCTGTGTCCTCATTCTGACAGGCTCCTGTGTTTCTTTGCCTCCGAATCCCAGGTATAGCTATTGCTCCTGTTATGTTGTAAGAGGCGGAGCCTTAGGGATTCATCAGCACAGGGCGACCTGTTTCACCACGTTGTGGTGCTGTATGTGGGAGAGGGGTCCGAGAGAGAAAAATGCTGCCTGCCCAGCACTTGTCCCTTTTCCAGGCACCTCTCCCACCTCTGCACTGGGCTGGTGCCTCTCTAGCTGCTGCCCTGGCTGTCGTTCTCAGAGTGGGTGGGTCCGCGGACATTCTAGGTCTGTGGGAGCCCTTTAAACAAGTGGACTCTGCTGATACCAGCAGTCTCTGCCTCCACCCCAACCCCCACTGGTCTGCACAGTCAGAAGCAATGAGGCTTGATTCTCCCTGGTGCTGGGATCCTGGGCTGCAAGGTCTGGTGAGGAAGTGGGAACGCTCCCCAGGTGTCTCTCCTGACATTTGAAAATGTGTGACTGCGCTTTCCGCCGGCCTGCCTCTGCCGCCGCTGCTGCCGCCGCTGCTGCTGCCACCACACCGCGTCCTCTTCACCCCAGCTCCACCCCTCCTGCCTGTCTGGATGAGTATTTCTTATTTATATCTTTGTTTGCTTGACTCCCATGTAGTTTGATTTTCTGGAACTTCTGGTTGTTTCTAGTTTTGAGGTAGTTGTATTCCTTCTCAGCTGTGGAGGGAGATGTAGTGTGTCTGTCTACACCTCCATCTTGGCCGGAAGTCTATCATATCAACTTTTTAAGGTACAAGATACCTCCCTTCATCCCAAATATCATACAAAATATACATACAAAGGAAAACAAATTTAAAAATTACCTGAATAGACTGTTTATTTACAGTTGTTTTATTCATATTGTTACTGTAAGTCACATTGTGTACAAGTAGTAAAGTTCTGCTACCAAACATACATATTAAAGTATTTTATCTTTTCAAACGACAGGCTAGGAAATGCCAAAATGAGATCCTTGAAATGGTCTCCTTCAATTGACAATGCTTTAACAAATTGCTTCATGAGACCCAGTTTTATGTGCAAAGGTGGGAATATAATGTTCTTTCTGTCAACAAGTGGTTCATGTAGAATGTTTGAATCACCAGGTTTGAGGTCAGATCTTAGAGGCCAATTCAACTCCACCCAATGTTTCTCGTGAGCTCTGCTGTCCCACATACACAGAAAACAGGGATACTTGGTGTGTCCGTGTTGCTGACCAAGAAGGAAACAGACCATTTTAAGGTCAACACAGATGATCCAATTGTGTTTGTGGTGTTGCAACAGATCAATGACTCTCTTTATGTTTTCATATTCTTCATGAAAACAAACTGAATGGCCAAATAGGACTGTACCAAATAAGCTGCCATTATGGAGGAGAACACACTTCAAACTCCACTTTGAACTATCAACGAACAGTCATCATTTTGTTGCGTTCTAAATTGAAATTCCCAATTCTTCCATTGAACCATGTATGTTATGGCAATACACAAAGCCACTGTTACTTCAAAAGTACTGCAGAAATGCACTTTCTCTTGATCGAAAGTAGAATACCTTCGCTCCTTTTTCAAGCAAGTTTTTCTCATGCAGTCTTGATGCCAGGAGTTCTAAAGCCTCTTTGGATAGTTCCAAATTTCATGCCAAATCATTCAACTCGTGCTGATCAGGTCCCTTATGAACTGAGTCATCTTCAATTTCAAAATCTTCATCGTTGCTGTCACTTAGTTCTTCACCATACTGCTGTTTTTTGAAAGAGTTTTCAATGAAAACTGGCACAGGAATTTCAGCTGAATGGGGCACTGGGCATATAGTTAGCTGATGATAGACTAGAATACTCTATATTACATTTATTTTTCTTGTTATATCCTGATGTTTTCACTATACAAAAGTAACCAGTCACTTAAATGATCTCTGGGCTCTCACCAAACCATAAGTATACCAAATTGCAATTTATCACGTGTTTCCTTTGTCCACATCCATAAACTCTCGACACACTGCTTGCACACCTTGTTAGGGGCCCAAGACTTATGTTGATCACCAAGTTTTACTTTAAAATATGCAAAACAGGCTTGCCTGACAAATGCACTGATGTTTGTCCTTTGACTGGGAATGGTGAAACTGCCACAGATATAACCAAACAAATCAGGGTTGTTTAAGCACTTGCAATGAGAAATAGCAGAGGCAGACATGACCTGAAGGAAAGGAAATAAGTACTTATGTAAAATAAAAAATTAATTATGCTAACTCCTTCTATACAGACAAGAACTTGGACTACACTTTGGAATACAATTCAGTATATAGAGCAGCACACAACCTCTCACTACACTGTCTCATGTGTAACTGCATAGCCTAGACAAGTATGAACCCATCGCTGGTCTACAGGGTCTCCCTGCAACCCCTCCCCACTCAAGGGAGGTTTGCTCTCAGCCAATAGGAAAGTACTAGTGCTTCCTTGGATCCACGCTCAATCCAGCCTAGAGTGGTCGCATTAAGATAAGCTGTAGAGAAAAATGTGAATATAATAGAAGAAAACTAACTGCAGTTTTGAAATCAGCATGCCTATTTAAGTCTAAAACAGCTGAAAAATCAAACTCAACATAAATTATGTTAAAAATTGTTCCCCTGTGTTATTATATAGCTGTGGAGGTCAGAAGGCTTAAATGGGTCTCATTGTGCTAAAGTCTAGGTATCAGCTGCTTCCTTCCAAAGTATATTAGAAAGAATTCATTTCCTTGCATCTTCTAATTTTGAAAGGTTGCCTACATTCCTTGGCTCAGGACCTAGTCTTCCATCTTCAAAGCTAGCAATATAGCATCTTCAAACCTCTCTCTGTGTGTCACTCTCTCCTCCCTTCTCTCTGCTTCTGTTGACACATCTTTTTCTTATAAGGATCCTGAAAATTATGTTGGCCCATGGGATAGTCCAGAATAGCTTCTGCATCACAAGATGCTTAACTTAAACACATCTGCAAAGTTACTTTAGCCATGTAAGATAGCATACTCACAGGTTCTGGGAATTAGGACCTGGATACCGTCAGAGAAAAGACATTGTTTACCAGAGTCCATATTGCTGTTTATGGTATAAAATCTAAACAGTTAACCTGGCTCACTAGGTTCTGCAGGTCTGTCCCATCCCCATGCACTTATGCTCTATTTGGTCTGGAGTACTTATAATTCCCCAAATGCCCTGTTCCCTATCACCCCAAAGTATTTACACATGTTACTCCTTTCTCCTAGAGCATTTTTAAAATCTCATCTCATTTTTACCTTTCCTTCAAGTTTTTTGGTCTAAATTTTTGCATATTGTAATAAGTACATATTTCATTATTTTGGTTTAATTATACTTTTTTGTAGTTAAAAAATATATACATCTCTTCTAATTTTATATAGAAAAATATTTCTGGGATCAGTATTCCAAGATTAACTTTGGATTTCTTACAAGTTTTTTCTACTAATATAAACTTTAATTTCTTCATCAATAATAATTTGAATTATCCCATGGTAGAACAGGCTGCCTGGCACACTGAAAAAGATCTTTCTCCCTTCATGTGTTTAAGTAGAGGCTAATCTACAATCTTCCCAAACCAGCATTGTCTCCTTTTCTATCTCTGTTAGTTATTCTATCAAACTTCTAGTCACTGGGTTTCAAAATGTTGAGTCAGCTTTGACTGTTCTCACTTCCTCATGCTCATCTCAGTCATAAGATACAGTTTTCTACTGTCTCTTCCTTTGTAAATGGTGGCTCCTGCTCTAGCTGAGGTCTCATTACCTTTTAGTCTACTACAGTAACTTCCTAATTCCCCTCCCTACCCCTCATTATTCTTCATAACCCCTTTCCTCCCAATTTCTTATGCACACAAATCCCAGATAGTCATATTAACTTTAGTCAGCTCAGCGCTTGAGGCCATGCATGTTCTTGCCCCAGATAAATTATCTAGATTTGGCAAAGACAAGAGCTAGCTTTGCAGAGCTCCTTACCCATGTCTATTCATTGGCCCTCGCCTGCCCCCACCTCTGCTACTATGCCACCTCAAATTTAATATATCAAATTAAAAACCAGAGAACTCATTATGTAAATAAAACTTCTAGATAAAACCCTTAGCAACTCCTTCACCAGATTTCTACCCTAGACCCTTCTTCATGTATAAATTTCTAGCTGTCCTTTTCTTGCATTATATATTTTTTATATATATAAGATGTTTTAGCAAATCTTGACTCTTCAGAATACACTGAGTTGAGTTCCTTTATTCTCATACTTGGAATCATTTTTCACATTGATTTTACACTCAGTGATGTGGTTAAGAGCATGGGTGCACTATCACACTACTTGGGATCAAAGGCCTGCTTTACTATTTACTTGCTTTGTGGCCTTGGGCAAGTTAATTAACACCTTTCACTGCTGTTTTCTCATTTGTCAAAAGAAGATAATAATAGACCTAATTTATAGAATTTTTGCAAGGATTAAATGAGAGAAACGTATGGGAAGCATTAGCAGATGGTTGTTACTAAGAATGCATAATTTCATAGGTTATTATTATAAAGGAATTTTTCTTACTTCTCTGTACCCAAACTGAATCTTCTTAAATCTTCTTTATATTTTAATGTTCAGTTCAAAACCCTACCGTTCTGAAGAAAATACAATCTTCAACTAGATCCTTTCTCCTGTATATGCCCACATTTTCATGTGCATGTATGGGCAAGGTCATCCAAAGGAATGTAGCAGCCCCCTAAAGTCTAAGGAGAAATAAAGCAGCCCCAAACCCCCAAATGGGGGTGATATCAAAGGTACAAGAAATGGTCTCATGATTTTTGACTGGCCAAAATTGATCCAGTGGGAATGCAGGGTGGCTACAGCAGAAGGAGACCTGCTTCAAAATAGTTAATAAAGTCATATAGTGGTGCTTTTCCAATTATAATCAACATATGAAACATCCAGGAATCTTGTTAGGGTGCAGATTCTGACTCAATGAGTCCAGAAAGAGACCTGAATAGTGCATTTCTAACAAGTTCCCAGACAATGGCATGCTGCTGGTCCCCCAACTCATTTTGAGGAGCAGGGCTCTAGGGAAGATGGTAGGGTGTGGTCACAGAACTCAGAAAAAGCATCAAGACAAAGAGTGGATGTATTTGAGGTGATGTCAGCATCAAGACTTAATAAGATGTCCTGTGTTTATGTCTACCCCCTCAAAAACAATTTGGCATTTGTACATAGACAAAAGTGCCTTCGAGGGTACTGAGGGATCCAGGACCAGATAGATGCTAAGGGACCCAGAAGAAACCTCCCCCCACCTGTGTGTCAGGTAATAGGCATATAGATCTTGGTCCTGGCTATGGCTCCTGCAATGAACAATAAACTGGCTCTACCTTCTCTCAGCCATGGCCCAAGAGGTCCTGCGGATACTGTCTTAGAAAGTCACTCAGACAAGAGAGCCATTATAGAAGCCCTGGTTTCCAGCAAAGAAGTTCCAGAGTGCATTGGAGCAAGCTAATACAAGTTTGGATGCATTGGAGAGCACAAGGCGGACAGTTTGACTTTACTTGCCCTACCCCTACCCTAAGGTGGAAAACCTTAGGACCAAGAGAGATCCTTTCAGCTCATGATTTCTCCTGTAGGAGAAAGCTCAAGCATGTGAGTAAGCACCCAGTTTCCTCAATTATATGGAATGCTGCCAAAGAGGGACATTTCTCTCTGGCCCCATCCAGAGTACTGAATCATGAACTGTATGGCCAGGGAGCCAGCAGAGGCTAGGAGAGAGGTAGATAAGACTCTTGGAGGACATTAAAGGGACACAGATCCTACTAACAGTTATGAAACCATTAAGAAGTTCTCTCGTGTGCTGCTGGGGATATGTCATCTGTGGATCCATGGGCACCCCAGAACTCTGTACACCTCACTCACATATCTTCCCATCCTGTGACCATCTTCCTGTGTGCACTCTCAATGGAGGCAGCAAAGCAAGCTTGGCAAGTAGCTAGTGAGCATGTGCAGAAAGCCCCCTTGAATCTGTGGGCCAGGGAGAAACCATATGCTTGAGCTTTAGTACTACCTTTGGGAAAACAAAAAGGAGGCTGTCAGCATCCAGCCCAATGTGTGTGGGAACAACAGAAGGCATACATGCTTAAGAATACTGGCTCACGAACCATGGTGGAGCTGTAACTATACATGGTCTGAGAAAACCTCAGAACCCCTAGCAGGGTTGATGGAGGTATTTCTCTCCTGAAGGCACTAAATATTGGAGGAGGTGACTGCAATTTCATGTTAGGATAGCAACACAAAACTTCAAGGAACATAAAAAATCAAGGAAACATGACAGCGCCAAAGAATCACAATAAGTTTTCCCAAATGTATGGCAATCTGGGATTTGCCCAACAAAAATTTTAAAATAGCTGTTTTAGGGAAGCTCAAGAGACACAAGAAAACACTGAAGACAATTCAACAAAATCAGGACACAATTCAGGAACAAAATAAGTTTAACAAAGAAATGAAAATCATTGAAAAGAACCTAACAGAAATTCTGGAGCTGAAGAATGAGATGAATGAAACAAACAAGAAAAAAAAAAAATGCAATAGAGAAATCAACCTCAGAGCACATCAAGCAGGAAACAGTCGTGAGTTAGAAGACAAGAACCTTGCAATTATCCACTCAGGAAACCAAAGAAAAAATAATAAAAATAAATAATGAAAGCTTATGTGATCTATGGGCACCACAGAAATGTTGGCAGATTACTAGAGTTCCAGAAGGAGAAGAGGAGAAGGGATCAGAAAGCTTATTTAGAGAAATAATGTCTGAGAACTTCCCAAATGTATGTAAAGATTTGAATATCATAAGTCACTAAACAAACTCAAAGAGATTTTCTCCAAGGTACATTATAATAAAAATTTTAAAAAAGCAAATAAAAAGAGAATTTTAAAAGCAGGAAGAGAGAACAATCTTGTAACTTACAAGAGGGGAGCCACAAGTTTATCAGTGGATTTCTTAGCAAAAATCTTACAAGCCAGGAGAGAGTGGGATGATATAGTCAAATGAAGGGAACTAAGTTGTGTCACCCTGAAGCTAACCTTTGGGATATTGATTTTTAAGCTGTTTATTAAGAAACAAAAGACTCAAGAAAATAAAAATAAAAACCTTTGACCCTTCTCCCTTTCCTGCCCAAAAGATTCAGACTGTGAAACCTGCTTCAGGAAGGAAATCTTAGGATGTTTGCCTTAGCCTAATTTGAATTAAGTATGATAAATAGAGGGCTTCAGAAGGGGCCTGGTAGTTAGATACCCTTTTTGTCTCATTGTTCCCGAGTTACCTAGTAAGAATTTGCCTGCCTTATGGTTCTGCTCTCCCTCAACTACTTGTTCTCACTTCTGAAATCTAATATCCACCCCCCTCCTTTCTCCTCTGTCTAAAGATGTTTTATATACCAAATGCTGCCTCACTGTCTTTGGAATTTTTGTTACGTGAATTCTCCATGCATACGTATTAAACTTGATTTTCTCCTGTTGATCTCTGTTAATTTGATCATTAGCCTAACCTAGAAAACTTAGAAGGTGGGAAAAAGTATTAATATTTTTAACCCCCACTCCCGCCAAAACTCTGAAAACTAAAAACAAAAAAAACCCTGCCAACCAAGAATATTCTATCAGGCAAAGTTAGTCTTCAGAAATGAAGGAATATACAGACTTTCCTAGAAAACACAAAAGCTGAGAGACTTCATCAGCACTAGACCTACCACAAGTTCTTCAAGCTGAAATGAAAGGATGCTAATTAGTAATGTAAAAAATAGAAAATATACAACACAATGGCAAAGGTAAGTATACAGTCAAATTCACAATAATGCTATAATATCGTGGTTTGTTAACCACTTAACTCTAGTATAAAGACTAAAGGATAAGAATATCTAAAATAACTATAGCTACAACAATTTGTTAATTAACACAATAGAAAATAGAGAAAAAAAAACTACTCTGAAATTCATACAGAATCCCAAATACCCCAAATAGCTAAAGTAAGCAATCTTGAGACAGAACAAAACTGGAGAAGCAACGCTTACTAATTTCAAACTGTACTACAAAGCTATAGTAATTTAAAAAGTATGGTACTGACATAAAAATAGACATATAGATCAATGGAACAGGATCAAAAGCAAAGAAATAAATCCTCACATATAGATCAACTAATATTTGAAAAGAGAGGCAAGAATACTGGATAATCACATGCAGATGAATGAAATTGGGCTCTTATCTTACACCACTCAGAAGAATAACTTGAAATGAATTAAAAATTTAAACACAGAACCTGATACCATACAATTCCTAGAAGAAAACATAACATAAATAAGAAGTTCTCTGACATTAGTTTTAGCAACAATTTTTGGATATGACGCCAAAAGCACAAGCAACAGAAGCAAAAATAAATAAGTAAGACTACATATCAAACTAAAAAGCTACTGTACAGAAAAAGAACCAATCAACAAAATAAAAAGACAATCACTCTGACCCATGTGGCTCAATTGATTGGGCATCGTCCAACATAGAGAAAGGTCCCTGGTTTGATTCCACTCAGGACACATGCCTGGATTGCAGGTTCGGTCCCTTGTTGGGGCACGTAGAAGAGGCAACTGATTCATGTTTCTCTCTCACATCAGTGTTTCTCCTTCTCTTTCTCCCTCCATTCCCTTCTCTCCACAAATAAATAAAATCTTTAAAAATAAAATCTTTAAAAATAAAGACACTCTACTGAATGGAAGAAAATATTTGTAAACCATATATCTGATTGGGGGTTAATATCCAAAATATTTAAGAAACTCATATCACTCAAAAGCAAATAAATGATTAAAAAATAAGCAGAGAAACTGATTATTTTTCCAAAGAAGATAGGCTAACAGGCATGCAAATATATGCTCAGCATCTTTAATCATCATAGAGATGCACACAAAAACCACAATGAGATATCATTCACACCTGTTAAAATGGCTTTCATAAAAAAGACAAGAAATAACAATTGTTGACAAGGATATGGAGAAAAGGGAACTCTTGTTCATTGTCAGTGAAAATTTAAATGAATATAGCCACTATGGGAAACAGTATAGAGAGTCCTCAAAAACTTAAAAATAAAATTGCCATATTATTGAGCAATAAACTTCTGGGTATACATAGAAAAGAAATGAAATGAAGGTTTCAAAGAGAGATCTTCACTCTCACATTCATTGCAACATTAGTCACAATAGACATGAAGTGGAAATAACCTAAGTGTCTGTCTACGGATGAATGAAAAAAGATGTGACATACACATACAGACACACACATGCACAGTTGACCCTTGAACAACATGGGGTTTAGGGGCACAGACTCCCACATAGTCAGAAATCTGTATATAACTTAATTCAGCCCTTTGCACACTCAGTTGGTTGAAATCACACATGTGAAACCCAGAGACACAAAAGGCTGACTGTAGTTATGGGAAAAATTTATATATAAGTGAACTCATGCAGTTCAAACCTGTGTTGTTGAAGAATCACTTACACGCGCGCGCACGCACACACACACACACACGAAATACTATGCAGCCATGAAAAGGAAGGAAATTCTGCCATTTATGATCATATGGATGGACCTTGAGGGCATTATGCTCAGTGAAAAAATTCAGATGCAGAAAGCAAATAGTATATGATATAATTATATGTAGAATCTAAACAAGCTGAACTATAGAAACAGGGAGTATAATGGTTGTTGCCAGGGGTTGGAGAATGGGAAGATATTGGTCAAATGATATAATCTTCTTGTTATAAGACAGCTATTTTCTGGGGAATCTACTATAGTTAACAATGCGGTATTATATACTTGAAAGTTGCTAGGAGAGTAGATTTTAAATGTTCTCACTACAGAAGAGAAAGGTAATTATGTGAGGGGATGCTGTTAACTAATGCTACTATGGTAATCATTTCCCAATTTATGTTATCAGAACAACAGATTGCATATCTTAAACCTATATAATGTTATATGCTAATTATATCTCAATAAAGCTGGGAAAATAATTTAAAATCTGTTTTGAATAAATAATAAAATATCTTTAAAAAAAAAAGAGAACATAGAGTGAACTGAAGAGTAACAGTAGTAACACAGACACATGAGCAAGGAGACCATAACCTAAATTAAGGGAAGGCACATTACACAGATTTTGAACCAGTGACAGAGAGGGTGCAGGAGTATGCCTGGAGTTAGAGTCTGGGACAGCGATGCGGAGATCAGAGAACTGAGCTGAGATATATATTGGCCATTTGCAACTCCCACACTGGTGACACGCAAAATCTTCTTTCTTGTGGGGAACAAGTAGAGCACAGTGAAAAGAGCCCTGGACTTGAAACAAATTTACATGAGACAGAGCTCAGCTCTGCCCTTTAATCACTGTGTGATCTCTCTGAGGACCCATTTTCTCGTCCAAGAGGGGGGCAATAATTTATTCCTAACAAGGTTGCTATAAAGATTAAATAATGCTTCCATTGATAGGAAAGGTACCTAGATCTGTCAATTCCTTTGCAAGGCTCAGGTTATATATTTATGATTAACATAGCACTATTTAAAAAAGAAAAGAAAAGAAACACCATCTCCCTGCCTCTAATAAAAATCAAGTCTTATTGCTGGGCACAAAATTCTTCCATCAAGACCATTTTATGCGAGAGATGATAGTAGCCTAAAACGAGGGGTTGCAAGTACAGCCAGGTAATCTCCAAGAGTGTTGTGATTGGATGGGATCTGGAGACTTCTGAAGGGTGCTGCCCTTTCCCTATGTTATCACCAAGAAAGGGTCAGTCTGATTGTAACACAAAAGAATGTTTATTTTTCAAATAAACACTTGGTTAGGCCACATAAAGCTATCTGCAGGCCCAAGTCCTGCCCCTTGCCAACAGTTCTCCCCCTTCTATCTTTGCCTTAATCCTTCTAGAAATTTGTGCATTTTAAAAAGAAAAGAGATATACTTTGAAAGATTCTGAATGAGAGAGTCTCAGGCATCCTACTGTAAGAACAGGAAACTCTTAGAGCGTAGCGCCTTTCCAGCACCCTTGAATCGGGTCATGCAGACTTTCTTTTACTTGGTCTATTTGTATATATGGAGGCTCTATTTTAAACTGAGAGGTCGAAAAGGTCTCACAGAGAGGCAACATTTCAAATGAGACTGAAGGATAAGGAGACACTATCATGTAAAGATCTGGAGGAAGACCACTCCAGGGAGCAGAATTTAAGATGGAAGAAGCATGTATTATTCCAGGGAGGAGCAAGGCTGATGAGTCTAGAAGACAGTGAGCGAGAGGGAGGAGCAACTGAGCTCAAGTGGGAGGGACAAGCAGGAGGCCCCTGGTAGGGCCCGGCAGCAAAGAAACAGTGGGAATTCCGCCATTGAAAAGTTTTAAAAGGGAAAACACGCAGTATAATTTTATTTTTGAAAGATCACTGAGGCCACGATGTAAAAATGGTTTGGAGAGCAGCCAGGGTAGAAGCAAAGCACCTGTTTTTTAAATAACTGTTAAATGCAGCCAAGAGAAAATAATGACTCGAACTAGAGTGGTGTCAGCAAAGCTGGAGAGAGGTAAATAAACTCAGCATGTATTTCAGAGAAAAAGCCAATAGAATGCAACTTACATATTAACCAAAGGGGAAAAACAAAACATAACAAAAGAGGATTGCCAGGATCATATAAGGTTAGGAAATACAAGGTGTGACATTGTCTATTATGTTACTAAGGTGACTTTTGCACCTCACCTAAGGATGGGGGTTGGTTGCCAAGAGTACCAACCAGGTGATCAGTGGGCTAGAACTCTCAGTCCCACTGCCAGCCTCAAGGGAAAGGGTGAGAGGCTGGAGGTCAAATCAATTGTCAATGGCTGATGAGTTAATCAAGTATGCTTACATAAGGAAGTCTCCCTAAAAATCTGAGAGGACAGGGTTCCAAGAGCTTCCAGGCTGATGAGCACAGGTAGATAGGTCGAGAGCAGAGCACCCAGAGAGAATAGGGAAGCTCCATGCCTTTCCCCATACCTTGCCATATAGATCTCTTTCATCTGGCTGTTCCTGAGTTACATTCTTTCATAATAAACCAGTGATCTACTAAATACAACATTTCTCTGAGTTTTGTGAGCCACACTAGTCATGAAGGGGATTGTGGGATTCTCCAATCTATAGCCAGTGGGTCAGAAGCACAGGTAACAACCTGGACTTGTGACTGGTATCTGAAGTGTGTGTGTGGGGGGGAGGGGGGGAGTAGCAGGCAGTCTTGTGAGACTAAGCCCTTAAGCTATGGAATCCTGCACTAGATAGTGTCAGAATTGAGTTAAATTGTAGGACATCCAGCTGATGACCCAGAGAATTGCTCCTTACTGGTGTGGGAGAAATCCCTTTCCCCACTGGAATTGAGTCCAGAATCCAAAATAAGGGCTAAATGAAAGTCAGTTGTGTGTGTGTGTTTGTGTGTGTGTGTGTGTGTGTGTTGTCTACACAGGCTGGTGGCAAGAAGGTAGTTATTTTGGTAAAAAAGTAACAGTCTCCCAAGCTTATTTGAACATTAAATCATTTTCACTATAAAACAAACTTCTCCTGGAACTTATTACTCTAAAATACACTTTGCAAAACATCTGCCAAAGTATATTCCAAAAGTAAGCCCTGATCAGTGTGACTCAGTTTGTTGTGTGTCATCCCACAAAGCAAAAGGTCACCAGTTCGATCCCCGGTCAGGGCATATGCCAGGTTGTGGGTTTGGTTCCTGGTTGGAGGCATGTATAAGAAGCAACAGAACAATGTTTCTTTCTCACAATGATGTTTCTTTCCCTCTCTTTCTCCCTCCCTTCCCTTCTCTCTGTAAATAAATAAGTAAATCATTTTTAAAAGGTTAAAAAAATATTTATATATTCAAATCAATTAGGAAACCAGCAGATGATAAAACTGGTTCAAATAGCATTTGAGGTATTGGGTGTCTGAATGCATTTGAATACAATTGCTAGTTAGATACAAAGCTGATTAATGTTCTCCTGAGCAATAATCTTTGGGACTTTCATTCTGTGGCCCGGAAATCATTTGCATCTATCTTTATGGGACTCTATTGGCCAAGGGTGATGATTAATAGCATCCTGGTTTTGATGACAAATCATATAGCTTTTCTATTTATTAAGTAAAAACGTAAACTCACAACATATTATAAACCCTTAACCAAAAACAAATACTAAGCCCAACAAAGGTACATTCCCTAAGTAGGTAAGTGGATAAGCCTGTTAAACAATGCTCCCACATAACAAAAGACATGCTGCTATCTATCTTATTTCAAAGTTTAGGATAATTATTTTCAAAGACACCTTTAGGATCATAAATTATCTCCAAAGATTACTTATGATCACTCATGAACGTGCACACACGCACACACATTCTGGCCTTTTTATTTACACAAATGCAAATGCAAGATGTTAACTTCTTTGACTATATTGAGCAACACAATGTTAAGAAACTATTAATGCCAAAGGATTACCTTTCATGTGCAAATATGTATATGGAATCTAGGATTATACTTTCCAAAGCCTCTGCATTGTTTACTCTTTGATCTCGGCACTATAAAACCAAGCCAAAGGAATTCATCTCCATAAGTTTCACCTGCAGGACCTATCCATGTGGATGAATTCCTGTCTTCACAAGGTCCCCATAATTTGTTGATGTTCCTGGCCTGCCTGAAAGTGACCTAGGAAAAGGGAGCTGCTTTGTTGTCTCGACAATTCTTCCTTCTTAAAACAATTACAGCAATCATCCCAGTAATACAATTACAGCTCTTACCATAGTGTTGAGCTCTATGGGAATGTTGAACATATTAAACAAAGTTAATCATCTCTAGCATTCCTCTTTTTATAAGGTAAAAGCAAATTTTCTGATCGTTCTTGTACTCCCTGGAAAATCTCAATAATAGTTTAGGTATAAAAGACATACTGAATTCCCACCCCCTCGACCCCCCTGAATTTAAGGCCTGATTTCGGAAGTTAAAAAACAAAGGATTTATCAAAATGGATTTGGTCACTTGATTAAGATAGGTCACGAGTATCTAAGAAGAATAAATCATGAAAAACTGGATATTCATCAATCAGAATAACAATAATATATTTTAAATACATAATCATAAGGAACTTTAGCTTTTTTAAGTAAGGAGCTGGAATTTTTTTGTCGTTGGTATTGTTTTTCAATAATAGTCGTCGTCGGCAGCCGTCCGTCTCGAGAGACGATGGTGTAGCTTCTTAAGAGTCTATCTGCACCGCCGAGAATGGCTGTGCAGTCCAACTCGGGAGTGGCACGGTATCTGTCTCCTTCCGTGTTGAATCGACATCTTGCGATGACGCTGGAGTGTCCTCTCCAGTGAAGCTGAAGCTACAGAGCCTGGGCAGGGTGATATCACCCTTCAATAATAGTGAGATAGAGAATATCTGCTATCTAAGTAGATTGCATAAAAAGTTTTAAAAAATTATTACATGCGTAAAGAATAGAATATGTCAAGAACACTTACTATTCAAAGAGATAAAAACAAATCTAATGTTACATGAAGATACTCTTTAGCAGTAAGTGATGCACAAGATCCTTCTTTATAAATTATCTTTTAAATAACTCCCTCAAAACCGAATTAATTTTGCAATGACTTAACACAGTTACCACTTCTTTTCAGACTAATTATTTTCAGAGATTATAAACCAAGGAAGTAAAATTTATTTTTTAAAAACCTTCTACAGCTTTCTACATCCATAAAAATTTTGTCTGTTACTATCTTTGTCAAATTATGAACAATCTGACACTTTGAGTCAAAACTGTACTTGTTTACCCTTAATAAATCAAAGGACATTCACTACATTGATGCACAGTTGTACTCTCCTGTCATACTTGTTCATAACACAGTCTCAATCGCTGTCAACTTATAGCAGAAGCATGTGTTGGGTATTGCCTCTGGTTCCTGGTCCAGAGCTCCTAAAACCCTTCAATTGCCCAAGTCATAGGAGCAGTAGAAGCACCTTTTTTCTAATATTTCTTGTTTGACCCTGGGTCCTGACACAGAAGTCCTAAATCCCTTGGGATGTCCTATTTGATAGATCTTTTATTCTCCTGAGATTAACTCCTGGTGTGCTGCTGGATGGGTGCTAGTCACCAGCAAGGCCAAGCCAGAATTAGAAGCTTGGGACTTTCAGTCCGCCTCCCATTCTCCAGAGAGGGTTAGACACTGAGTTATGACCCATTATGCCTAAGTGATGAAGCCTCTAAAAAAATCCCCAAAGTAAAGAGTTCCAGAAGTTTCCCAGTTGGTGAACACATCCATGGAGCAGAAGGGTGGCACACCCCACTCCATGGGGACAGAAGCTGCTGGGCCCAGGACACTTCCAGTCTCTGCCCTATGCATCCCTCATTCTGGCTGTGTCCTTTAGCATATCCTTTATTACACAGAGTTCAGCAAAAGTAGGTTTACAGTTGTGAGTACACAAAATGCAGTTTATTCTTGTATTATTATTTATTAATTATTGTATTATTTTTCATACAACCAACCGTAATCTTACTTTTTCCCCACCCTGTCTAATAAACTGTAATGTAAGTAAGTGTTTCCCCTAGTCCTGTGAGCTGTTACAGCAAAAATTGAATCAAGGGGGAAATTACCATAAGAACCTCCAATTTGTTGTCAGTTGTGAGTAACCTGAGGACATACTACTTGCAAGTGGGAGCAGTCTCATGGGACTGAGCCCTTCTCTTATGGGGTCTGTCTGAGCTCCATTAGTATCAGAATTGAACTGAATTGTAAGACACCCAACTGGTATTGCAGAGACTTGCTAGCTCTGGGCCGAACTCCTACCCCTCTGGTGTCAGAAGTGTTGTGAGTGCGGTGCTATGAGAGTAAAGGAGAAACACAGGAGGAAGAGCGAGGATTTCCTTTGCAATTATCCATATTATCATTTTTAGCCAGATTAACTACTTTTTCACAGAGAGAATTGGGAGATAGGTCATTGATAACTGTATGTATTAACAAGTGTTTAAGCATACTACCAAAGCTCAGGAATAGAGAGGAGTAAAAACTTCTGCTGGGAGAGCATAATACCATTCCCTATGGCTATAGCTCTGCCTTTTATGTCTTCTTAAAGTGACAAAAGTGAATATTTATTGATATGATGCCATGATACAACCACCTCGTAACAGATAAAAATTAGAGCCAATATAGGACATGTTTGAAAAGTGTTTGGTGACTAATGTTTTAGTATTCTATCTTACTTAAATATTATCTATGTATCCAAGATTATCTGTAATTTCCTTGATATAATTGTACTTCAAGAATTTAAAATTAATTACAGATTTTGGAAATTTTGTTTAAGTTGAAAAAATACAGAACATAATTAAAATTATTTTTAAAACTTTTGTCAACAGTATAATTCAATTTAATTAAACACAGGATTTTACTTTTTTTATTTTAAATGTGATTTGGAAGCAGTAATAGGAACTAATGTTGATTTATTATTTGATTGGTAAAACGGTATAGAATGTTAAAGAATTCAGATTAACTAGTTTCTTCAATTTAAAAACTGACAATGTTGTACACAATAAAATATATGCTTATATTATATTTCACATGGATTAAGTCAGGAAAAGACATACAGCTTTTTTAAACAGCAAATGGATTAACCAGCTTATTTTTTCCTAAGATTCACCTTACCTATATGAATTTGGATTATTAATTGAAATGTAATATATAAGAATATGAAAATATGAGAACTTGGGTAAAATTAGATTTATATAAGTATTCATGCATCTCTGTTAACCATCAGAACAGAGCTCCTTTATTTTGAGAGACTTTCTGATTTATTACTATTCTCTAGAGAGAAAGAAATGTTTCACATTCTTAGAAGGAGAAGGGTTTCAGTTGCCTATTGCCGCTTAACAACCTACTGCCAAACTTAGTAGCTAGAGATAACAACGATCATTCATTGGAATCACAAATCTACAATCTGAACAGGATTTAGCAAGGAAGGCTCCACATAGCATTAGCTGTGGTGGCCTGGCTAGGGGATAAGGATCCACTCCCAACAGCTCTCACATTGCTGGTAAGTGGATGTTTGTTGTTCCTCTGGGTTCAGTGAGGTTCTATCTACAACCTCAGCCATGGGTCAAAAGTAAAAACAGAACACAGAAACACACTTGTTCAGATCTCAATGTCTTTTTCTCCTTTCCATGGGGACTGAAATGTTTTCTTAAATAATCTGAGTTCATAAATAGACAGACAACCATTAAACAAAAGAGGCTAACAAGATCCTCAGTCCTCTCTTATCACCTGCCTGAGATCTCTGAATGATTAAACCATAAAACCAGATTTCCCATTATTTCTGCCACCGTTGGAGAATATCAGCCATGTGCCTTTGACATACTAAGAGTAATTGTTAGCTTGCAGGAGAACCACTTCCTTTAAGTGCACGCTCAAGAAAATAGAGTGTGGTTGAATTTCACAATTCAGCCTGATTTTCACAAATGATATTTTCTAATGAGAATGCAGAATCAGCTCTGGCCTGTGAGGCTCAGTTGGTTGGAGTGTCACCCTGTAAACAGAAAGGTTGCTGGTTTGATTCCAATCAGGGCACATGCCTGGGTTGTAGTCAGGGCTGGTACAAAACGCCACTGATCGATGTTTCTCTCTCACATTGATGTTTCTCCCCCTTTCTCTCTTCTTCTTTTCCCCCTCTCTCTAAAATCAATAAGCATGTCCTCAGGTGAGGATAAAAAAATAAAACAATATCAACAGAGACAATTTTTAAGCTGAAACTTATAATCAATGCCAGACAAATATTTGGCCAATAAAATGATGAAGATAAATCATATTGATTCATTTTAAAATTATTCTTCTATTTTTGTGGGCATTGATAAACCTTTGGTCTTCAGCAATAAAGTGCAGTAGTTGGAGTGTGTGTCTATATTCACTAACTGGCTCTACTACTTACTAAATAGGTGTTCTTGGGCTCATCTCTAGTCCTTGGTTTCCTCCTGGGCAAAAAGGGAAGAAATACTTGTATCTCACAGCCCCATGTGAGTATTAAATAAGTCAGTTTAGGTACAGCACAACATGGTGTTGGGCAGAGTAATCTTAGTAAATGCTAGAAATTACTACTGTAACCATACTGCATGACAGTAACAATATAATATGTATATCATATATTGATAGTCCTATCATTACTTCCATAGTAATATAATTATTGCTGTAACCCCCCCTTTCTTCATACAAGCATATAAGCTATTGTGATATTGAGGAATACCTGGTAATTTGACCCTATTTTGACTTGAATGATCCAAAAGTTAAAGTGATAATAATTAGTCTCCACAAACTTTCACTATTTTAATCATAAACTCTGGAGAAGAACACATTGTCATTTAATACCTTTCTTTTAATCTAGATATAAATGTGGTACATTTAAGTTGTGCTTTTGTATAAAATTGAAGTTGTGTTCAGTTTTCAGCTACTTCAGAAAGAACAAATCATTTCTGCTGCTGGGAGTTGATGTAGCCTTACTATCTGAAAATAGACACCTGGATACAGCCTCTTACCACCCTATCATTCACTTGTTCCAGAAACCATTCTGGAGGACTGAAATTTGTAGCCACGTAGACACAATGCTGATCTCCTGCTACAACAGGCAGCTATACATATAAATGGAATTCTAGCTCTTTCTCCTGAGGTTTCCTCTTGGGCTTATGCCCAGAATGGGGGACACATGCATTCTCAAGTAAAGGCAGATTTTTCAAACTCCTCTCTTTAGAAAATGTAGGCTCCCATATATCAAAGCCCTATCCAAGATCCCATGGCAATTCAGATGGAAAATAATGAACACTCCTCTGAGGATATAGCTGAATATACCGTAACCACATCACTGGATTATCCCCCTTTACCACCTTCTTTATAACACAGAGCTTCAGATATGTATACAGAAAACTCCTAAAAGAAACAAAAGCTAAGTATTTTGGAGACACATTTTTTTTTTTGATGAATGACCCACCAGCTAAACTAAAAGCACTTCAATCCAGCATCCTCATTTTCTACACAAGAAGGACGACTAGTGGTCAGAGTTGTACTTTCACTTAATTTCTCATGCCTTGAATTCATAGAATCAAGTATTTAAAACTAAATTTACAGATTATGTAGCTTAGGTTTATTGTTGAGAAAAAAACAAAGTCATGAAAGGAGAAATAAATCAATTACTCAAGTTCCCCTGTTTGTTAGGTGCTAAATCCAGGTCTCTTCCTTGTATGTTGCCACTCTTAGGTTCAATTTTCTTTGGCTGTGAATATGCAATATAAAATAATTAGCTTGGTTTCCTTGGTGTAGTTCAGAAAAATGTGGTTCTTTCTGCAAAGACAAGCTGTAACCAGTATGCTAAAAAAAATGAGACCATTATACCTCAGTCTTTCTAAAGAATTTTAGTAGAGATTTATCTTGTTTCTGACCGGTTTTGAACCTTTGGAAAAAGAGTAAGCGTTATGTATTTATTTCGGTCTGTATGTGTGCATTGAAACTTCTCCAATGGAATTATTGTTGAACAAGTAGATGGAAACTTGGAATGATGTACCAGGACTAAGCTCTCCATCCTTCTATTCACATACCTAAACATCTCAAGAACCCAGTCACCAGAGGCCTGCATTCCCCAGACCAGAACTGAGTGCCGACACTCTTCTCTGATTGTATGTGTCTAGGAACAAATGTGTACCAACAGGTTCATAGTTTTTAACTAGAGTTAATTGTGCTTTGGAAACTTGGAAGAGCAAGTAGGTAATGAGTATGTCTGGAAGTAATTGTTTTAAATTCAGAGCTTAAACAAAGATCACTGCAAATTACCTAGGCATTTGCTTTTCATCACTCAACCAAAGTATTTCTTAACTTTAATACAAAATTGTCCTGTGGGCAGAAGACTCCCACACAAGGAAAAGAAAATCTTCTCAGAGGTGATTGATATAAAAACAATACAAAAAGAAAAAAGAAAGAGAACTAAAATATATTTTCTTGAAGATAAATTGACTACACCGAATTTGTAGCAAAGAAATGTTTGAGAATAAAATAAATCTGGCATTTCTGATCTCCTATTCAAATTAAAGGTGTTTCACATTTCGTGTGTGTGTGTGTGTACACACGTCACAACACATTCTTTGGTATAACCAACACACATAGAAGTTCGAGGGATGAAGTATTTATGATGGACTTTGAAGATTGTGGAATATCACAAAGGTTTAAGTAGATAAGAAAAAAAAAGAACCTCCTCAGGAAAGACAGTCACATGAGTAAAAGTTAATGGTGGAAAACCCCATGGTCCTACTCCCTTTTCTGTGAAAGTTTTTTCTTGTACACAACATCAAAAGTGCTCTTTTTCTTATTTGAATCAGTAATATCTGGCAATTCTCTCTAGTATATAAGGCGTGAATGTTCTGTCCAAGGTAGTAAGTGGTAGCATGCTCTTGTCCATTTTTTCCAACATTTGTGAAACATTTAAAGTGTGCTATGAACTATGGATGCTGAAGTTATTAAGTAACAAAAAGTCGAGTAAAGAAGCGAGATTATAGAAAATTCCAATGCAAGGTTGTACATACTCTGATAATATATACATACCAATCCAAAGGTATGTCTATATTAACCAAACATTTATTGATAGGAAGATCATAAGTTCCAGTTTGCCCATTTTACACCTGACTCCTAGCATTCTATAGTTTGGAAAGCAAATTATATAATTACCCTATTTATTAAGTAATTCATGCTTGATAAACACTAGAGATATGAGAAAATCTCTGCCCTTAATCATTGAATATCTGGTAGAGAAGATAGACAAATAAGCAACTTTAATACATATAATAAGTGTTATATATTATAAATATATATAAATTGCCTTCAAAGATTATTCATAACATACGTGGTTCAGAACCAGATTCAGGAATACTTCTCAGATTCCAATGGTAGTATTTAGTAGATAGTCTTACAATAAAAATACAAGTTAGCTAAGTGAAGAAAAAATGTTCCAAATAGAGAGAGGTGAAGTTACCAAGGCAGAAAAACAAGAGAAAGCAATTATCAGGAACTAAAAACATTTAATTTATCTGGATCATCTTCTGCAAGCAGGGAGGGACAAGAGATAAAGCCAGAGAAAATAAAAACCAGGTCATGAAGGAACTTGTATGTAAATTTAAGGCCTGAACTGAATCGCAAAAGATGGGACAATAATTGATGTATAAAATACCAGATCACTTTGGCCACAGCATGGAGCATAAAATAAAGTGGGGAAAGAAAACAGAGAGAGGTAAACAAAAGTTGCAGTGGGGGACTTACCTAAAATCTTAATGAAGTGAGCTTCATTTGTCATGAACCTCTTTTTTTTCCTTTCCCACTTTCTACTGTTTTCTTCTTGGATTAAGAATGTGATGGTTGGACTACCCCAAACATCTAAAGATGCTGAGGAAGGAACTGATACATAGTGAGTGAGCAAAGCAGAAATAAGAAGTCTAGACTCCTGTGACTGGGAATTCATTTTACTAATTATAGAGCACCTACCTGTGCACTATTCCATCCTTCCTTCTCTATCCTTCCCCAAGGTTAACCATTATCCTAAACTTGGTGTGTACCACCTCACAAATAATATTTTATTGCAGATGTATTTACAAATAAATGTATTATTTTATGTCATAGTCATTAGGATACATATTAAGCTGTTATAACAAACTCCAAAATACAATGGCTATAAAATACAGTGGCTCAAGTGAGGAGTCCAGGATAGACTAACATTCCAAGGAAGATGATCTTACAGTGTTACCCAGGACCTAGTTTTCCTCTCTTGGCGCTGCATCATCATGTTGGGTGTCCTCATAGTAGAAGCTGGTTTTTCTGCATTCAAGCCATCAAAGCAGGGAAAGAGTTAGTGGTGGGTGTGCAGCAGTTACACATTTAAGGATGTGACACTAAAGTTGCACACATAATTCTATTCACATCACCTTAGGCAGAATTTGTCTCATGTCTGCACTTAGCTTCATGGGAAGCTGGAAGAATTTCTAGCAACATACCGTCTTTCATATACTCTGCTGAATCTTGGGGGAGGAGCTGTGTTTTTATTGGAAGAAAGAAGACTAGACTGGATCCTGAGTAACAATTAGTCACTTATCTGTTTTTAACATTTATATAAACTTATCTCATTGTGTGTATCCTTTTTAATAATTTTTTTATAACCAGTGTTGAATTTTTGAAGTTTATCTTTATTGTTACATATAAATACATCTTAGTCATTTTAATAATGGTGTAAGTCCCATTATGGATATAAATCACACTTTATCATTCCTCTGTTGATGGTTATTCAGGTATAAAAATGTAGTAAATAACACACTCTTCTCTAACAGAGTGCTGAACCAATAGAGAATCAATTTCATCATGTGGGAAATTACCTTTATACAATGATAGCCTCCAAGTACACCATGAGGAAAGTGATTCCAGAGACTATGGAACAGAAAAGTTCACAGACCAAGTTAAGATGCTCAAGTCATGTAATATATTAAATTGAATAAAACACACAGTGAGAAGCAAGGAGAAAGAGACAGGCTGAGTTAATACGGTTAGGACGGGATGCAAGCAGGATGGAAGGACAATGTACCCTGAATCCTGTCTCTCTGCTGGAGCACTTCTCTCTGCTAATGTTGTGGTGGTGAAGGCCACAGTTCAAAGGGGTCCACAGACAGAAGATGGCTGAAGCAACACAATTCTTGCTTCATTCAAGAGACCCAGGGGCAATTACTCTAATAAAAAAAGCATAGATTTTTATCTGCCTTTCCTGGGCAGAGAACTTGAGGGGCAAGAATGGGTATTATCAACGGGCAGTGAATTTAAATCCTCGTGACTATTGAGTGCTTCGTGTATATCATCAATATTAGATGCTTCAGAGTCTTGTGTATATTTAATGAATTATTACGATTATATATTTTTTCTTGGTGCTTCTTCCCTTTCTACTTGTTTTCAGCACTCATATGCTCTATTTACTTGATCTACATCTAGCAGATCTTACAGGTTACTAATTTGTCTATATTAATTCATCCTGTGTGTTTCATGCATCCCATTTGTATATTTTATTTTGTCCTCTGCAGCAGAATTGAATATTTTCTAGTAATACAGAAGCACCTAGTATAAGCTGAGGCTGAACAGGCATTTCCTTTAGGAGCAGAGCCTTTATCACTAAGTTTATAATTTGGCCAAGAACAACTGGCAGACTTATTCCAAAATGGAAGAAAATATGAAGGCATGCCCAGTTTCTTTTTCCAAAACTAACAATAATATACATTGCTTCACTTCTCCAAACAGTAACTGAAAGAGATACAGAAAGGTCAGGAATGTTATTCAAATGTAGGTTATTCTACATGAAAGGAAATATCAGGAATGTGAAGTATTTCCCCTCTAAAATAAGACCAGAATTGGCAGTTAAAGAACCAAAATGTCATCATTACAATATATGAATATCATATCAGGTAACAAAGTTTATATCTTCAGAGAAGTTGGTTTCAATGCCAGAATTAAAATGACTGACTTACCCACAGTCAACTGCTCACAGTCAGTGCTACACCAATATAAGCTTCACCCATGGAAACAAGACCTTAACCACTAAGCTGAGGCAAGACTGAGAGTATCTGGGAGCAATGCCATCTCCCAAGAGGTGTGCACATTCAGTGCCACATCCCAAATCACCAATCAGGTATTTCACTCTTCACAGAAGTAGTGAGTGAGGGTGGGTGGAAACAAGCATCTAGAATGGGAAAAACATTCTTCCGTACAATTTTCAGTTTTTCTCTTAACCTATTAGGTCTGCCATTAAATGTATAATCAAACAGGGAGGAAAGCTTTATCCTGTTTTGGTGGTCCTTTTTCCTACCTGTACAAAGCCTCTCTCCTAATACTAACCATTACTCCTACAGGTCCTTCTTGGAACCACTGACAGTGAAGAAAGCAGAATGAAGAATCAGTCTAGAGTATCCTCTCAAACAGCTCTGACTGTTCAGAGCATTGAATTCGTTACATTAACTCCAAGGTCACTGCATTCCAAGGCTGAAGTACATTCTTCATTTTATTTCATATCACAAACGTTGTCCAGTGTCATTGTCCAGTATGGCTCACGGGAAACTAAAACTCGAAGATTAACCTTGCCAAATGTTCAAGGTCAATAATATCGAAGTCAAATATAAAATTGTTTTTTCATTGTGATTTGAAGTTAAAGTGAGAAGTGATCGTGATCGTGTAAAATTCATCTCTAATTTCTCTTTCTGCTCAGTCTCAGCTATAAATTGGTTCTTAGAGCTGAAAATTTGGATAACTTCAGTAATGCACCTCACTTATTAAATCATCTGACAGATTAATAGGGCACATTATATTATCCCAGCACCAGCAGCACACCTGTAAGACACAGAAAGAAAAAAATATATAACTCCTAAAGCAGTTATCCCAGAAAAAATTAAGCTCCTAAAACTTACTAATGTCAAAAACCATAGACAAACCTCACTCTCTGAGGTAAGGAAAGCATACAGGAAAACTTGATTTTTAAGCCATCAGAATGCTAACAAATTTATTCCAGATGTTCAGTGTTTACAAATTGTGAATTTAAATTTAAATGGGATTGCTCTCCCAGCAAGTGATTAATTTGGGGGTTATGCATTTACCAGTTTGAGTACCTAAGTGTAGGAGACTTGGCATAGGAAATCCAGTTCATGCTCATGATCTTATCTCTCTCTCTGACTGTGCATTTGAAATATTATGGCCCTCTTGCAATGCTTAGAATTTTTAGTGCTGGCAGCCTGTACATCCAATTCAAATGCCTTCCTTTCTAATCCAAAATATCCCGTGCTTCTTATATTCCATTTTACTTTATCCTCCTTGTTTTATGGCATCCTGGCTGCTTTCAGGTTAGATTCTGCCTAATGAAAGGTTAAGTCACTCTTGAGAGCAGGCAAGTTCACTCCAGTGTCCTCATGGCTGCCTTTTTCCATTAACGTTTGCAATAGAGTTGCTTAAGCTTGTGATATTGACCTCCTAGAGAAGATTTTCCCCAACTCTGAATTTACTCATCCAGAGAATCTGCCTTCAGCGGGTTTCATATTTTATTTATTTATCTTCAAAATAATTATTGTATACATTTAAGGTGTACAACATGATAATTTGGGTTTTTTAATTTTTTTTAATTTTCAGTGACAGTTGACATTCAATATCATATTAGTTTCAGGTATACAGAATAGTGGTTAGACATTTATATAACTTACAAAGTGATCCACCTGATAAGTCTTGAACCCATCTGACACCATACGTAGTTATTACAATGTTACTCTCTAAACTGCTTTATATCCTCATGACCATTTGTAATTGCTGATTTATACTTTTCAATCCTTTTAGCTTATTCACCCAGTCCTCTTACACCCATCCAATCTAGCAACTATCAGTTTGTTCTCCATACCTATGAGTTTGTTTCTGTTTTGTTTGTTCATTTGTTTTTTTAATTCCAGATATAAATGAAATCATATGGTGTTTAATTTTTTTTTGTCTTATTTCACTTAGTATAATACCCTATACATTCATCCATGTTGTCACAAGTGATAAGACTTCATTCTTCTTTATGCAGAGTAATATGTTATTGCATATATGTACTACTCAATTTATTCTTCTTTGAATTGGAGCACTCACTCTATATAAATTTAAAGTAGCTATTGATAGGTATGTAATTATTGCCATTTTATTAATTTTTTTCTGACTATTTTCGTGAAGTTTCTCTCTGTTCCTTCTAATTTGCTTGCTCTCTTCTCTCTTGTATTGATGGCTTCCTGTAGTGTTGTGTTTGGATTCCTTTCTCTTTATTTCTTATATCTCCCTTGTATATTTTTGGCTTGTGGTTACCATGTGCTTCATATACACCAAGCTATGTTTATAGCATTCTAAAGGAATTCCTTTAACGTTTTTTTTTTTTTTTTTTTTTTTTTTTTTTGGTAGTACTGGTTTGGTGGTAATGAACTCTTTTAGCTTTTGCCTTTCTGGGAAGATCTTTATCTGGCCTTTGGTTTTAAATGATACTCTTTCTGGGTAGAGCAATTTTGATTGTAGGTCCTTGCTTTTCATCACTTAGAATATTTTATACCAATCCTTTCTGCCCTGCAGTGTTTCTATTTACAAATCAGCTGACAGCCTTATAGACACACCCTTGTAGGTAACTAGCTGCTTTTCCTTTGCTGCTATTTAGATTCTTTAAACTTCCAGTCAAGATGTTGGCATAGGTAAATATGGCTCACCTCCTCACACAACCACATCAAAACTAAAACCAAACAATAGAAACACCATCATTTAGAAGCATTGGAAATTAAGCTGAATCTAAGTCCTACAACTATAGAATTAAAGAAAAATCCAACTACAAAATTAAAGAAGAAATTACAGTGAGACTGGTAGAAGCAGCAGAAATGCAGAATGGGCTGGTCCCATGCCCATGTGTGGCAGATAACAATAGGGAGAGAGATCTCAGGAGCAAGGGGTCCCATCCCCACACTAAGATCCCCAGCCCAGCGTTCCAGTGTTAGGAAGATAAGTCACCAAAACTTCAGGCGGTAAAAAAACAGCAGGGAATGAGGTTGTGGAAGACAGAAACTTTTGGAGTCTCAGGCAGTTCCTCTAAAAGTTCCCATGCACAGACTTACTTGGACTCATTCCCTCTGAGCTCCAGCACAGGGGTAGCAGATTGAAAGGCACCAGAGATATATGGAGAAGGAATTGAATTGTCCAGCATTAGAGTGAGAGCTAGGGGGCAGCTTTCTTTCAGACAAAAGTGGTGACAGAGGCCTTTGTTCCTTTTCTGACCCCACCGTCCTCCACACAGAGCCACAGAGCTGATAGGTGGTCACCATATTTGAGACTCCATCAACCTGGCTCACACTTTTTGCCCCACTCTGGTGATTCCCTGAGGCCCTCCCCTACCCAACTTTTGGGCTCACCCAAGCTATTTCCAGTGGCTTTTTCATGCAAATGCCTTGTCTTGTTCCATGCTTCAAACTGTCCTAAATTCTCTGAAACAACCAGCATCTGGCTTCAGTAAGCCCCACACCTCTCAAAAATTTTCCCAGGCCTGATGCTAATAGCAGCTGGCCTTGGTTTACAATTTGGCCTCATCTGGGCACCTCCAAGTCCAGCACAAGTAGTGGCCATCTGCACGTTGCTTTGTAGCTTACAGTGTGTGACCCTGGACAAAACACAGATGGTGGCTGGCCTTGGATGTGCCAACAGCACTTAAGGCTCAACTACAACAGGAGTGTGTACACAGCCCACATACTGGGCACACCTTTAGTACCCAGAGGTGGCTGTGCCACTGGACCCTACCAGATACCCATTATATTAGGCCACACTACCAAGCCTGGAAAACATAGCAGCTCTACCTAATACATAGAAATAAACGCAGGGAGGCTGCTAAAAAGAAGAGACAAAGAAAAAAAACATGGCCTAAATGAAAGAACAGAACCAAAGTCCACAAGAAGAACTTAACAAAATAAGGCAAGCAATCTACTAGATGCAGAGTTCAAAACACTAGTTACAAGGATGCTCAATGAACTTAGTGAGGACCTCAACAGCATTAAAAAATCCAATCATAAATGAAGGATACACTCACTGAAATAAAGAAAAGTTTACAGGGAGTCAACAGTAAAGTGAATGAAGCTAAAAATCAAGTCAGTGATTTGGAACATAAGAAAGTACAAAACAAAGAATCAGAAGCAAAAAGAAAAAATGAGGATAGTATAAGGAGCCTCTGGGACAACTTCAAGTGTACCAACATTCACACCATGGGGATGCCAGAAGGATAAGAGAGGGAGCAAGATATTGGAAACCTATTTGAAAAAATAATGACACAAAACTTCCCTAACTTGATGATGGAAATAGACATACAAGACCAGAAATCACACAGAGTTCCAAACAAGATGAAGCCAAGAGCCTGCTCCAAGATGCATCATAATTAAAACACCAAAGGTTAAAGACAAAGAAAGAATCTTAAAAGCAACAAGAGAAATGTAATTAGTTACCTACAAGGGAGCTTCCAAAAAACTATCATTGATTTTTCAAAAGAAACTTTGCAGGCTAGAAGAGATTGGGAAGAAATATTCAGTGATGAAAACCAAGGACCTATAACCAAGATTACTCGACCCAGCAAAGCTATCATGTATAATTGAATGACAGATAAAGAGCTTCCCTGACAAGAAAATTCTAAAGAAGTTCATCACCACCAAACCAGTATTATGTGAAATGTTAAAGAATCTTCTTTAAGGAGAATATCGAAAATATGAACAATATAATGGCAGTAAATACATATCTATCAAAAATTGATTCTAAAAAACAATAAATAAACAAGCAGAAAAAAAAACAGTCTCATAAATACAGAGAATGTTTTGATAATTGCCAGCTTTGCGGGGGTCGGGGGTGGTCAGGGAATAGGCATGTGTGGTATAATGTTGATTGTTCTCAGTTAATGTCTTGATTTGATCACCATCACTTCAACTTGTCTACCTGAACATGGAGCATCATCTAGCAAGAAATCTCCAGCATGAAATTTTGCAAACCTCTTTTGACATGTTTGATTAGTCACAGAATCTTCTCCATACACTGCAAAGGTCTTTTTTTTTTTTTTTTTTGCATTTCTATTGCATTTTTACCCTTCTTGAAATAATAAAGCATAATATGCCAAAAGTGTTGCATATTTTCTTCCATCTTCAATATTAAAATGGCTTCATGACAATTCATCGATTTCGATAAGTTTTTTTAAATGCATGCTATGATAGCTGTCACAATACTATCTAACAAAATTGTTTCGAATGAAGTTAAAGACAACTAAGTGTTACTAGAGCCATCCTATGGAAAAAACAACAAATGAACTTTTTGGCTAACCAAATAGTTGACTATACAGAAGCAGATAACGGTGGTTATCAGGGATGGTGATGTGGAAGAAACGAAGAGATATTGGTCAAAGGGTACAAAGTTGCAATTATGCAGGATGAATAATTCTAGAGCTCTAATGTTCAATATGGTGAATACAGTTAATAATACTGTAATGAATACAGGAAATGTGCTAAGAGCATAGATTTCAAGTAATCGAGTCACACAAGTAGCTATGTAAAGAGATATGTTATTAGTTTGATGTACTAATAATTTTACCACATAAATATATATCATATCATTATGTTAAAACTTCTGGTCAAGATGGAGGAGTATAATAATAATATGCTCACTTCCTCTCCATGACCACGTCAACTAAATTACAGAATAAGCACCCTTGAGAACCACTAAGAGATTAGCTGAACAGAAGTCCTATAAATAAGGATATAAGAAGAAGCCACCTTGAGACTGGTAGTAGGGGTGGAGTGCAAAACCAGCTGGTCCCACACCCTTGTGTGGTGGTTAAAAATCAGGAGGGATTCTTTGTCATGCAGATTCCTCCTGAGGAGGAGGGTTCCCAGCCCCACAGAGGGCTTTCCAACCCAGACCACCAGTGCTAGGAAGAGGAATCCCTGCAATATCTGGCTGTGAAAATCAGTAGGGATTTCATCTTGGTAAGATGAAGGGTTGCTGAAGACCCAGGTGTTCTCTTAAAGGGCCCAAGCCCAGACTCATTTACTCACAAACACTCAGTCTAAGCTCCAGAGAAGAGACAGCAATATGAAAAGTGCTAGGAGCATACGTGGAGGAACTGAATGTCTGGCTTCAGGGCAAGGGCTGGAGGTGCAGCTCTCTCTAGGACTAAAGTGTCATTATTCCTTGTCAAGTTCTGTTCCCACACAGCCATCAGGTGCAAGTTGGATGACAAATCTGAGTTTCTTGTCCCACACTGATGGTTCTCTGAGACTTCACCCCACCCCCACCCCCATTCACATGCCCAGCCTGAACCTCGTTCAGAGGCTAAGCCATACAAATGGGCAGCTTTGGGCTGAGCTGAGAAGTTTCCTTAAAATCTCTCGAAGGTTCACAAACCCCAAACAAACAGAGGCTGGCCTCAGCAGGCCCTGTATCTATTTCTAAGTGTCCCCAAGCCTGTAATTAGTGACAGCCAGCCTTGGTTCACAAAATAATCGCTCCCAGGTGCCTCCAAGCTCAGCATAGGTAGCTACCAAGTTCAGATCACTTAGTAGCTCCTATCTGGTGGCCCAGGATGGATATTGGGAGCATCAGAGATTCTCCTAAGAGTCCTCAGAACCAACACAGCTGATGGCTGGCTTCAGACCACACCAGAGCATTGTCCAATTAACACCAGGAATGCATACTCAAAGGGTGGACTCACAAGCACAGGAGCCCTACTATAGCAAATCCCACACTATGAGGTTAGCTCCCAAACAACAGCATCTTTGTGGTAGTCACAGCCAGTCCTCACAGTGAGCCCGAGGGCCAATCTCACCCACAGCAGTCAAGGCTCAACTATGACAGAAGGGCACACACAACACATGCAGGGGCACTCCTGAATCACCCAGCTTAGGTGAAGAGGGAGACTGGGTCCCATGAGACACCTACTACATAAGGCCACCCTGCCAAGATGGGAAGATGTAACAGAATTACCTAATAAATAGAAACACACAGAGGGAGGCTATCAAAATGAGGAAACAAATATGTCCCAAATGAAAGAACAAAACAGTACTCCAGAATAAGAACTAAACAAAAAAGAGCAAAGTACCAGATTCAGAGTTCAAAACACTGGTTATAACTTAGGGGAAGAATAGATGATCTCAACGAGAACTCCAGCAAAGATATAGGAAACATAAAAATGAAGATAGAAAACATTTAAAAAGAACCAGTCAGAAATGAGGAATACAATAACTGAAATGAAGACTACATTAGATGGAATCAAGAGCAAATTAGAGGAAGCAGAGGATCAAATTATGGATTTAAAAGACAAGGTAACAGAAAAAAAAAAAAAAACACCCAATTAGAAAATCAAAATGAAAAAAATTGGGGACAACATCAAATGTAATAACATTCACATCATAAGCAGTACTTTTATTTTTGAAAATTAAATTAAATTAAAATTTAAAAAAAACTTACTGGTAGAGTTTCCAGGTGCCAGTTTCTGCATGTGGGAACATAAGAATTTCTAATCTTAAGCAGAAACATGTCTGAAAAAATTAGAAAATTAATACTCTAAAGAAAGATAAATTATTAAGAGAAATAGGCAGTGTAAGGATAAGTTGAGTCCAGGCCTGGTTTAAAGTCAAGCTAAACTAAGATTATTCAACCAAGAAACCTGAAAACAAAGGAAGTTTGAACAGTAGATAATTCTGGCAGGTTCAAAGAAAACTAGTTTCATCTGTCTTTAAAAAAATTCTTTTATTATCCTTACCAGAGGACATATTTTTTTCATTGCTTTTTTAGAGAGAGGGGAAGGGAAAGAAGGAGGGAAAGAGAAACATCAATGTGAGAGAAACATTGAATTTTTGCTTCTTGTATGTGCTGGATTAGAGATCGTTTGCACCTGGACTGGGCTGGGCATCAAACCTGCAGTGCTTTGGCTACAGGATGATGCTCCGTTCAACTCATCCACATCAGCCAGGGCCTGACTCATGTCTCTTATTACCAAAGAAATTCAAAGGCAAAACATTAAGAAATGTGTTAGAAAACAATGTCTGGGTCAGAAATAAAACTAAGTTTAAAGAAAAAAGATATTTAAGGCTAGCAAAATCATAGTCCTTTATGAGGCAGAAAGGAAAAAGGAGTCCTTCAAGAAACAAAATAAATTGTTCATGAAGCCTATAGAATCTTTCTCAAAGATGTAGAGAGGAAGAGTGTAGTTAAAAGTATTTTTTAATATAATTTTATTTTTTAAGTATATTTTATTCATTATGTTGTTACAGTAGTCCCAATTTTTTTCCCCTTTGCTCTCCTCTGCCCAGTACCTCCCTTCCTCCAGCAATCCCACCCCCCTTAGTTCATGTCCATGGGTCGTGCATATAAGTTCTTTGGCTTCACCCTTTCCTATATTATTCTTAACTTCCTCCTGTCTATTTTGTACCAATCGATTATGCTTCTTAGTCCCTTCACCATTTCCACATTTCTCCCCCTCTCCCCTCCCAGCTGATAACCCTCCAAATGATCCCCATACCTATGATTCTGTTTCTATTCTAATTTGCTTAGTTCATTTTGTTTTTATTTTTTAGATTCAGTTGTTAATAGTTGTTTGTTGTCATTTTAGTGTTCATAGTTTTGATCTTCTTTTCTTAAGTCCCTTTGACATTTCATATCATAATGGCTTGGTGATGATGAACTCCTTTAGCTTGACCTTTTCTGGGAAGCACTTCATCTGCCCTTCCATTCCAAATAATAGCCTTGCTGGATAGAGTAGTCCTGGTTGCAGGTTGCCTTTCACCACATTGAATACTGCTTGCCAGTACCTTCCTGCTTGCAAATTGCCCTCTGAGAAATCAGCTGATAGTCCTATAGGCAACCCCCTTTAGGCAACTCTGCACCTCCCTCTCGCTGCCCCCAGAACTCTCTTTTTATCTTCCACCTTTGGAATCTCAGTCATGATGCATCCTGGTGTGGTCCCCACTCACCCAGGACCCTCCATGCTTCCCAGACCTGTATGTCCATCCCCTTCACAAAATTTGGGAACTTTACCTCATATTTTTGAATTCTTGCCTCCTCATTCTGCACTGGTTGAGTGTTTTTTTCTACCTTATGTTCCAAATCATGGATTTGAACCCCAGTTTCCTTCCCTTCACCACTGGTTTTGTGTGGATTTTCCTTTGTTTCACTTAGCATAACCTTCTTTTATGCGTTTGCTGTACTCAAGCATATCTGTCAAGCCTGTGAGCATCTTTATCACCAATGTTTTGAATTCTGTGTCTGTTAGGTTGGCTATCTCCTCATCACTTAGTTCTCCCACTGGAACCTTGATCCATTCCCCCTTTGGAGCCATACTTCTCTGTCTCCTAATTCTGACAGGCTCCTGTGTTTGTTTGCCTCTGCATCACAGGTAGAGCTGTCACTCCTGTTATGTTATAAGGGGCAGAGCCTTAGGGATTCTTCAGTACAGGGCAACCTGTTTCACCACATTGTGGTGCTGTGTGTGGGGGAAGGGCCCGAGAGGGAACAATGCCGCCTGCCCAGTACTCGCCCCTTTTCCGTACCGGACTGGCACCCCGCTAGCTGCTGCCCTGGCCATCATTCCCAGAGTGGGTGGGTCTGCAGATGTTCTAGGACCAGCAGTTTCTGCTTTCACCCCAACCCCTACTGGTCTGCACAGCCAGAAGCAATGAGGCTTTATTTTTCCCGGTGCTGGCACTGTGAGCTGCTAGGTCCAGTGAGGAGCTGGGAATGCTCCCCAGCTGTCCTTCCTGACTTTAAAATGTGTGACTGCGCTTTCTGCCAGCCTGCTGCTGCCACCACATCATGTCCTCTCTGCCCTGGCTCCGCCCCTCCTACCTGTCTGGATGAGTATTTCTTCTTTATATCTTTGTTTGCTGAACTTCCATGCAGTCTGATTTTCTGGAACTTCTGGTTGTTTGTAGTTTTGAGGTAGTTGTATTCCTTCTTAGTTGTGGAGGGAGATGCAGCATGTCTGTCTATGCCTCCATCTTGGCTGGAAGACCCTCTTTCAATAAATTTTTAAGAATATGCTGATTTCCTCATTTTTTCTGAAATCTGTCCGGATTTGTCTGCCACCACTCTGGAAGCCTGTTTCAATCTGTAAGGGGTTCCAATCTTTAAACTTTCCAAGGCAATGTCTCAAGTGCTTCTGTCTAAGGAACAAACCCATAGCGAGCTGCTTTTCCTATACCATGATAAAAAGCTGCCTCTTACCAATGGCTTAAATCCTGGCTTTCCTTGGGGCAACCAGTCCAGTTTGCTTCCTAAGACTCTGCCTTCCTTCACTGGGCCCCAGTCAATGCTTCTGACAGGACAACAATGAAGGCTATGTCTCCCCAACCCCTTCTACTGCCCTCCAAGAGACTTAGTGTGAGATACATTTCCATTTTCCTTTAGTATTTTTTATATGCTTCACACTTGAAATTTTTATTTTCCTTTTACAGAAGTCTTACCTATTTTCTAGAGTCTCCACTCTTTTCCTAAAGAAATTTCTCCTCTCTTAGTTTAATCAGTGTGCTTTTCTGTTTATTGTTGTGTTCTTATATTTTACTACACTGTATGTTACAAACCTCTCCAGTTTACCCTTGGCTTACTAAGCAGACCAGACTTTGAGAGACATTATCCCAAGCATGGAATTCTTTTATTGTCTTCCTAATTATTGGGTCTGCAATAATTTCATTGAGTTCTCTTCTTCGAGTCCCTCCAAATGGCATTGTTCTTTATAATTGGTACCCTGATCCTGTTTGTTTGTTTGTTTTAAAACAACATCTGCCATCAAGTGGGTCTCAATTCAGGTTTGGGCTTATGTAATTTTCAAGTCTAAAGTGAATATGAAAGAATGTAATGGCAAATGATTAACAATTGGCTGGGGCTGAGGGTAGGAGAGAACCCTGATATGTAGTGTTTATTTAATAATTAGTTGGGGTGGAAGAGAACCACCCCAAAATAAACAAATTAATAAAATTAATTATTATTAATTTTAGTAGCACAAATGCCCCAACAATGGCCAACTTCAAGCTATCAATGTGACATCAACTATTTCACAAAATTACAAAAAATTTAATATCAGCTATCATAAATTAATATAACCTGGGTTTATCACATGACTGAATCACCACTTAATCTGTGAACAAGCCACATAAATACAAGATATGCAAGGTTAGTTCCTCTGAAGTTCTCTGTAATTTTGGAAGCAAAACAGAATTTGAAACTAGGGCTACCTAGGAAGACCTAGTTCTAAAAGTGTAAAGCTAGGACCTCTGAATTCATATAAAATTCAATTCTGCCTTACAGCTTAAAGTTAGCAAATGCTGTTCTGTTCAAGAATGGCTTAGAAGATTTATTCCTGCCTCAGCATGATCCCCAGTACCTGTGCCAGGTGAAATTACATTTTCAAGTCCCCATGATTTGATTAAGATGTCACCTTGACCTGTCATTTTGCTGAAGTTTACAGGCTCATGAGCAGTTGATTTTACAAAATTAAAAGTAGGACTAAATAATATCTGTTTAAGGCCTTATATGTGTACTCTTGCCTAAACTACAGTGAAGAATATAGCTTACATCTGTGGGCAAATGGGTCTCCAAATTCTGAACCCCAGAACCAAAGTGATAGGCTGCAGTCTCCTAGGGTAATCCTCCTCACACCAGTGCCAGGACTACAAAACTCCTGGATTGATGCAGACATATTGTGTACTTTTGCATGGTGGCACATTCCCAAAAAACGAAAGAAAGGAGCCATGCCCTGCAAGTTTATTTCCTTATGTCAAACTCACCAATAATTTACTCCTCTTCCTGTGGAAAAAACATGAAAAGTTGTGTTAATTAATGTCCTTTTACTGGAGGAAAACATAATTATAAGAGGTTAAGTGTTTTAACTTAATAATAAACAATGTATTGCTTCCCAGTTTTTCCACTATTAAAAATAATGCTTCAATACAGATCTTTGTGCATATATCTTACAACAATGTGCAAGAGAGTTGGAGTATATCTAAGAGAGGATTTGTTGGGTCATATTATATTATGTGATATATAAAGTAAAATTGCTCTCCGCGGTCTACATTTCCACCATTGGAATATAAAAATCCAAATGTTTATCTTTGCAAGGGATTGACTTATTTTTTTAAAAAGCCAGTTTATTGGGTATAAAACATTATCTCATCTCAATATTAAAAATGGTATCTCAATGTGGCTTTAACTTGTATTTCCATTTTCCTGGAATTACATTTCTTTCATGTTTATTTGCCATTCATATATCTTTTCACATGACTTGCCCATTTATATTTTTACTCATATTTTCATTATTTTGTGTAATTTATAAAGAGCTTTTTAAAATTCCTTTTTAATTTTAAACACAAATTTAAGGTCAGTTATGTGTGTTATAAAACTTTCCCTTTTTTGTATTTTCTGTTTGTCTCCCTACACTGTAATTTAGGGGCAGAGGGAATGGGGACATGGCTCAATTTTCCTGTCAACTTATTCTCTCTTTTTCTGTATCAAATCTTCTGTATAATCCATCAGTCAAATTTTAAGTATCAGATGGAATGGGAAGAAGAAAGAGAAACTTTATGTCCAACGCACTGCATAGCAAACAGCTTTTTATACAGCCCTCTTTGACTTAAGCTCTTTGACACTTCCTTGGCCACAAGAATTGGGGTCTACTTCTTTCTTCAATTCTTTCCTCATTTAGTCTCTCCTAATTGCCTTTAAGTCTCCCAAGAAATTCATCCCTGACTCTAACTCATATTGTGCATTCTGAAAAACAAAAGTCTTGAAGCTAACTAAACCCAAATACCTTAGAAGGCAAATTGATAACATATAGCCCATATTTCCACTCAGCACCTCTATATGTTTATTCATCAAAAGGAAGGGTTCTACTGTAGGATGATCAATGGCAAGTTGGTGTGGACTTGCCCAGTGATGAGAAAATTATAGTGCTAAGAATGAGTATATCCCCAGCAAGCCCAGATAGGTTGGTCCCTCTATTCTGATGTCAAGAAAAACTATACGTATTTTCACTGTAACAATTCTACTTGGTGTTTTTCTAGAATAAAGTTCTATATGTGGAATGACTAGGTCTAAGTGCATTCATTGCTTAAGGGTTTTCACAAATATTGAAAAAAGGAGGCTTCTGATAAAACTGTTTAATCCACAGGCAGGAACAATTATTTTTAGAGTTTGGATGGGCCAGAATAGAATCCTCAGCTTTGGAGGGCCACAGTACATTAAAGAATATTCACCTAAGGAATGAGTGAACTAAACAAGACTGTTCCCACATTTGTAGGACATTAGCATCACTTGTGCATAGGCAGAACCTCTCTCTTCCACTCACACACACACATCAGTGAGACCATACTACAATGTCTCCAGAGGATTAGAAATCAACCATACTCAGCCCATAGTACCATCTTCAGCAACCCATTGCCATTTGCCTAACAATTATTCTGTGCTAGTTTTTCTGTACCAGGTACTGTGCTAGATACTAAAGACCTCAAATGAATTAGAGAAAACTCATTGCCTTCAAATCTCATCTATTTAAGAGAGACAAGCATATAAACAGTTCTTAAAATATCTATAGTCTAAACTTTAACTTTTCCAAAACAATTATACAGAAAGTAGATCTGAGTACATTCACTTTTTAAGCTGGCCAGAGCATCTCTGTAGGTCTCACACATTTATGCAAAAATTTTAAACACAGATATTTTTAAAAAGATAGCCCCACAAAAGAATAATACCACAAACAAACTGGGTGGTAAAATTAGAAAAAATAAAATAAAACCAGTATGGGTAAGTGATGCACACCTTCACACCATTGCTTCAGATCACCTAACACCCAAAATTTGTGACCACCAGAGGTGTAGGAGTCAGGTGAGTATTTTAACTAAGAGTCTCTGATATTTTTGTCTCAACCCGTGTAGTTGGCAATAATTCTAAAACACGCTATTCCCTTTCCTGTGATGAAAAGCAGGCTTTCTGAACACAATCAAACCTTTCTTTGGTGATTCTGAAGACTGGTGCCTCAGGACTATCATCCAGAACAACAGTTTTCTTTGCCCAAAACCATAATTGCAGAAGGTGTGGGAGGTTGGCCTTAAACTTAATCATTTATACCAAATGGTTTTCTTAAGTTTACTTCTTTCTTTCAAAGATAAGCACAAAGAAAACTGTCTAGAGGCATTAAACCATGGTTGATTTAAACTAAACATTTCATAAGATCCCAAATTGTAAATGCTCATAATCTTCTCCTTCTTAGTTCTAATTTTCAGCCCACGTTTGGGAATTAGAGTCACAGACATCATCTTTGTTAAAGGATTAGCTTGTCCATTCTCAGCCACCAACTTCTCTCCTAATATGGCCATTTGCTTTGCAAAAACATGGACTACACACAGCAATGGATGGGTTCACACCCATCCATTTTCCTGAAAAAACAGACAACTCTATGAGCATGAACATCTATTGCTTTTTCAACATAGGAAAGATTCTACTAAATATTTTGCCATCTACCTGGCACTGAGCCATTAAATAAACAATTCAGTTGAACCACCATTTATTAAATACTAACCCACCACAGAAAGTACCTGCAATTTTCTCTCAGTGTGTCTGAGGGAACTGAAAAATTAGCTCACAAACCCAGCTCTACAGCCCTAACTAGCTGTGCACCTTCAGCAGGAGGAAGCACATGGTGCTGGTGCCATTGCTGAAGAGCAGAGACAGCCTCATCAGGTATTCTGAGGGATACTCCAAGGTTTCTCCAGAGCCATCATCTCCCTAACCTGGTACAAAATTTCTACTAACAGAGTCTATTCCCCTGGAACAATATATATATATATATTCAATTTATTTGTTTATCTGTCTTCCTCAAGGTGGATTATAAGCTGCTTAAGAGTTGCATGAGACTTCTGGCCAAGATGAAAGCATAGGAAGACATGCATTGCCTCCTCACACAACTATAGAAGGATCACAACTAAACTTAAAACAAAAAACAATCAGAATTGTCAGAAAATTAAACTGTATCTAATTCTGACAACCAAGGATTTGAAGAATAAATATTCATACAGACAGGTAGAAGGGACAGAGATGGGGAGCCAGAGCAGAGAGGACACAGTGTAGTGGCAGCAAGCCAGCGGTAGCAGTTGGCAGAATGGGTGGTACCATACTCACATGTGATGGATAAAGGCTGAGAATGACATCTTGGGAGTGATCCCAGCCCCAGGTCATACTGCACATTCCAGGGCTCCAGTGCTGGGAAAATTAAGCCTCATAGCTTCTGGCTGTGAAAACCAGTGGGGTTTGGGGTGGTAGAAGGAAGTGCCTGTCTCTCAGAAGAGTCTTCTTAGAGGGCCTCCATGGTCCTGGAATGTACACAAACCCACCTACACTGGGAACTACACCATGGCAACAGCTGGAGGAGTGCCAGAGAAGTAGATGAAGTGACTAGAAAAGGGGCAAGTGCTGAGCAAGCAGCATTGTTCCCTCTCTGACCCCTCCCCCACAAACAGCACCACAAAGCAGTGAAATGGGTCACCCTGTACTACCGCATACCTAAGACTCTGCCCCTTACAATGTAACAGGTGCGACAACACAGGGAGTCAAATCAGCCCTACCTAATATATAGAAACAAACACAGGGAGGCTTCCAAACCAAGGAGACAAAGAAACATGGCCCAAATGAAAGTATAGATCAAAATTCCAGGAAAACAACTAAGCAAAACAGAGATAGCCAACCTATCAGATATAGAGTTCAAAACACTGGTGATAAGGATGCTCAGAGGAGTCACTGAGCATGGCAAATGCATAAGGGAAGATATGAAGGCTACACTAAGTGAAATTAAAGAGTTCGACAGGGAACCAATAGTGCAGGGAAGGAAGCCAGGGTTCAAATAAATGAATTGAAACATAAGGAAGAAATAAACAGTCAACCAGTACAGAATTTTTAAAAGTGAGTAAGAGAGGGAGAGAGAGAGAGAATAGAATACTTTGAGACATCTCCAAAAGCACCAACATCAGGATTGTAGGGATGCCAGTAGGAGAAAAGGAAGAGCGAGAAATTGAAAACTTATTTGAAAAAATGAAAGAAAAGTTCCCTAATCTGATGAAGGAAATAGACATACAAGTTCAGGAAGCACAAAGTTCCAAACAAGTTGGACCCAATGAGGACCACACCAAGACACATCATAATTAAAATGCCAAAGGTTAAAGGTAAAAAGAGAATCTGAAAAACAACAAGAGAAAAGCAATTAGTTACCTACAGAGGAGTTCCCATAAGACTATCAGCTGATTTCTCAAAAGAAACTTTGCAGGCAAGAAGAAACTGGCAAGATATATTCCAAGTGATGAAAAGCAAGGACCTACAACCAAGATTATTCTATCCAGCAAAGCTATCATTTAGAATGGAAGGGCAGATAAAGTGCTTCCCAGACAAGGGAAAGCTAGAGGATTTCATCCTTACCAAGGCCTTATTATATGAAATGTTAAAGGGACATATTTAAGAAAAAGATTAAAAATGTGAGCCGTAAAATGACAGCAAACTCACAACTATCATCAACTGAATCTAAAAAACTAAGCAAGCATCTAGAAAAGAAACAGAACCATAGATATGGGGATCATGCGGAGGGTTATCAGTGTCAGGGGGAAGGGGGAGAATGAGAGAAGGTACAGGGATTAAGAAGTACAATTTGTAGGTAAAAAATAGACAGAGGGGTGTTAAGAATAGTGAAGAAAATGGGAAAACCAAAGAATATAAATGCACCACTCATAGACATGAATTAAGGGGAAAATTCTGGTGGGAAGTGGGGTACCAGGGGTGGGGCAAAGGGAAAACAAATTGGGACAACTGTAATATCATATTCAATAAAATATACTTTTTAAAAAGCTGCATGAAAGATATTCCTTAATGTTTGCATAATTAATTGAATGTATTTGAATAACATTATCTCTAGAAGACACCCTTAAATGTTACTTGGAGAATGAAGAAAACTTGAAGGCTCCTAGTTTCTCTTTCTCCCACTATGTCTCTGGAACTTTTTACACATTGTAGCCTGTTGTTTGAATCCACATCTTCCCTGGGCCTCCAGAACTGACAGATCAACTATTTTCAAAAACAGAAATGGCCATGGTCAAAATTGTTATATGGATAATATGTGTCTTTAGTAACAATTTGCTTTTTTTCTTTTCTATCTTCTTGACTCCCATGAAAGGAATCCAGAATTCTTTAGAATTATGAACACACAGCCAATCTATATGAGCAAAAATGATTAGATGAATAACTACTATGTACAAGGCTCTGTGAACAGCATCCTATTTATTTTATCATTAATCTTAATGGTAATTTAGGAAGGCAGATGTTAATAATCTAGTCCTGCACATGAGAAACATGGAGGCTCAGAGAGAGGTTGACTTTCTCACCCAAAACCACAGAGCAGACAACTGACAGAGCCAGGCTTTGAAGCTAAGACTGTTTAATTTCAATGTTCTTTACACTTTTCTTGTTTGTTTTTGACCAATGCCTTTCCTAGGTCTCAGTTTCATCTGTATCTTTAAAGTTTAATAATATATAATCTTGTGTTTTCTTTCTGGGTGGACCCTTCAGGGTCTGTGTTCTATTATCTCATTTATCAGGATTTTAACATCTACCTGGCCCATGAGTAAACTGAGACCCAAAGAGGTGAATTGATTTGCTTAAAGCCAGAAGTTGAGTCATTGTGCTTCCAGGACCAGAGCCCAAGTTGCTAGTGTCTGCTCCAGTGTATTTAATATTTAACATCCTTAATCTAACCTACTAATCCCTGATTTTTCTGGCTTCTCCTCTCTTTCTAACACCATCAAATGCCATTTCCCCTCTATCCTTTACATTATGCCCATGACTAAAAGTACTAGATTCTTTCCCACTTCAGTTCACATGCTATTTCTTCTGTCTATCTTGCCTACCCATGTCCTCTACTTTCTTCCCCACACCTCTGAACCTAGGTAACACCAATTACTTTTTAGGTCTAAGCTCAGATGCCACTTTCTAAAAGTAGTCTTCTTTAACAACTTCCTTCTCCACTCCATTTATAGGGTTGCCACATAAAATATAAAAACCCAGTAAAATTTGAATTTCAAGTAAACAACAAATAAGCTTTTAGTGTATCCCAGGTACTGTATGAGACACACTTATACTAAAAGACTCGTTAACTTTCTGAAATTCAAATTCAACAGAATGTCTTGCACTTTTATTTTCTCTGTCTTGCAACACTATATACACTTTCAGATGAGGTGCATCATGATGTTATACAATCTTAAGACTATGGTTGAAAAAACTTGATTGGACATTTCTCCGAAGAAGACATACAAATGGCCAACAGACTTAAGAAATGATATTTCAATCACTAATCATGAAGGAAATGCAAACCAAAGCCACAATGAGATACCCCTTCATAGCTGTTAGAATGGCTATTACCAAAAAGCAAAAAATAACAAGAGTTGCCAAGGATGCAGAGAAAAAGAATCCTAGTACACTCTTAGTAGGCATATATCCAAAATAATTGATATTAAGATCTTGAAGAGATATGTGCACTGTCATGTTTATTGCAGAATTATTCACAATAGCTAAGATATGGAAGAGCCTGAGTGTTCATCACCAGAAGAATGAATAAAGAATCTATGACATACCCATACAATGAAATATTATTCAATCTTAAAAAAAAAAAAAGGAAACCCTGCTATTTGTGACAACATGGATAAACCTGGAGGACATTATGCTCTGTGAAATGAACCAGTCACAGAACATATACTGTATGAGTCTACTCATAAGAGTTTACTCATAAAATAGTTAAACTCATAGAAAACAAAGAATAGAATGTTGGTTGCCAGGGATTGGGGGAGGGTAATATAAGCATTTGCTAGTCCATGGGGTTATAGTTTCAATTTTACAAGATGAAGAAGTTCTAGACATCTACTGTACAACACTGTGTCTATAGCCAACAATACTGTAAATTTTAAGTATAATGTACTTAAAATTTTGTTGAAAGAGTAGATATCACATTGTATTTTACCACAATTTTTTAAAAATGAGTACTATGAGTTTTTTCTTTATAATACTTAACAAAATTGTACTTACAGAATTTTTAAAGATGCTTTGTTTACAAATGCTCTCTATGCCTCTCTAGACTCCAGGCTCCATGGGAGACAAGACTGTGTCTATTTTGTTAACCACTATCTTCCCTGCACTTAGCAGTGTCTACCACATAGTCCATGTGCAATAAATGTTTGTTGTGTAGCACAATAGAAAGAAGAAAGAGAGAGAGAGAGAGAGAGAGAGAGAGAGAGGAGAGAGAGAGAGAGAGAGAGAGAGAGAGAGAGAGAGAGAGAGAGAGAGAGAGAAAGAAAGAAAGAAAGAAAGAAAGAAAGAAAGAAAGAAAGAAAGAAAGAAAGAAAGAAAGAAAGAAAGAAAGAGAAAGAAAAGAGAGAGGGAGGAAGAGAGGGAAAGGAAAGGAAAGAGAGAGAGAGAGAAAGAGGAGGAAGGAGGGAGGGACGAAAGAAGTAAGTGAAAAAAAGTTCTTAGTTTTCTTCTTGAATAGAGAGAGTTCACATTATTATCTGTGTAACATCATGATTGCAATAAATTATAACAGCAGTCATTTAGGACTGGTTGAACTAGGGTCCAGGTAAGGACATATATAGAATATCTTCATTTCTTCCTCACTCTTTTACTGCTTTCCTTACCTTACCCCCAGGATCTGCTTGGATGTGTTGATGTCTTTGGAAATACCAAACACATGTGTTATGAAATTCATAGACACAGGCAGACAACAGCACTGTGGTCACCAGAGGGAAGGGGGTGGGGTGTAGTAAAGGGTAAAGGGAGCCAATTATATAGTGGCAGAAGATGATTTGACTTTGGGTGATGGGCACACAATGAAATATATACATCATGTGTCATTGAAATGTACAGTTGAAACCTGTATGGCCCTATGAACGAATGTCATTCCAATACATTTAATTAAAAAATGAAATACCTTTCAAACAAGGAAGTTTGGGGACAGCAAGGTGTAGCAAGTTATAAAAAGTTATCTCTGCTCAGCTTCATGGGCAGAGGATGTGGATGCTTGGGCGCCAGGTCAGAAGAGGAAGAAGTAAAAATACAAATGAGGTGATTTCAGCTGACCAACTTACCTGTGGGCCCAGGAGAGGGGCCCATTTGGAGTACTCAGAAATAACAGAGAACTCTTTGGGTGATAGTAATGTAAGGTAAGCAATCTTGAAACAACATAATTTGAGTTTTAAAAAAGGAAACAACATTTTCTAGCCACAGACTAATGAGCAATTCTTCCAGTTGAGTTCTTGGCAGAAATAACATTTCTAGCATTTTCCAGGTGTTTCTTTTCACCATCTTCAGCCTTATTCTAGTAAAGTTTCCTAATTGCTAAGAGATTATCAGGAGGTTGGGTCATATACTGTGTTCTCTGTATATTCTCTAAGTTTGCAAAATTGACTAAACCTTACTAAACCAGATCCTGCAAATCTATTCACTTCTCTCTCACACTCTCATATTTTAACACTCACCTCTGGACTTATCAGCCAAGTTTTTTCTATATGAATGCCTAATCCTTTCACTTCCTGATTTCCCCCCACTCTGCCTCAGGCAGTAGTAATGACAGGTTTGCCTGAACAAATACAGTTATTGTTACTTTCTTACACAACCAAACCAAACCAAGCTGGATCATGAGACACTGGGCTCTAACTTACACATTGAGAAAGACACATTCCAAGAGGCTGAAGCAGAAACAATAATAGCAGAGGAAGGAGGAAGCACACTAAAAACTAACATCAATGTTTCAGATTCCAAGTTGGGCTGGCTGTTCCCTTCTGTCCGCCTGGAGACCAAGCATGGTCACTTAATTCCTCAATTGCTCCCCCCAGGCCCAGCCCTGACTTGCCTTTAGAAGCAAAGTGGCTCTGTGACAAGCAGGAAAACAAAGCCTGAGGAAAATTTTGCAAAGCTAAACCCAAGAGAAGCTGTGCCAAGCAAATACCAGATATTTGCAGAAGCATTTTATTCTTCCCATGGTGATTTCCTGTGTTCACATTGCAGGAACAATGCTCTTGATACCTTTCCAAATACTCTCACTGGGCCCCATTCCAGAAGTTTTACACACCCAAAACTCTGTTCTACAGAACATTTAGCATCTGCAGAAAAATGTTACTGCACAGACCACGAAAAAAGAATGCTCTGATAAAACATGCTGAGAAATGCTGTCTTTGAGATCCACGATATACCTTAGCCCACTAAACGATCTCAACAAAAAACCTTCCAGGAGAAAGCTTGTGCAACTTTTCACAGCATTCCTTATACTATTAGATCTATACAGCTATTTTCAATTCCACAGCAACCTATTTTGAGAAATCTTACCATAAGATGTTATGTTAGTTTGCTAGTGCTGCTGTCACGTTATCACAAACTCAGTGGCTTAAGACAATAGATATTTATTCTCTCGCTATTCCGGAGGCAAGAAGTCCAAAATCAAGGTGTCAGCTCGCAGCAGAGGCTCTAAGGGAGGATCTGTTCCTTGCTTCTTCCAGCTTCTGACGGATCCGGGTGCACTTGACTGTGGCAGCATCAGTTCAATCTCTGCCTCCATGGTCACATGGCCTCTTCCTCTTTTCTATGTCTCCCTCTGTGCATCAGGGTATATGTGATTGTCTTAAGGGCCTTCCCAGACAATCCCAGATAAGCTCTTTCTCTCAAGAGTCATACAAGTTAATATTAGCTCTTGCCATGTAAAGTAATGTTAAAAGGTCCCAGGGGTTAGAACATGGACATATTTGAGTGAGGGACCACCATTCCACCCACTATAGATATTAGCTGATAAATGCTGATAAATATAAAATTGTTACTTTAACTCAATTTATTTTACTTTTACACAACGATCATCTAATGAGCCTTTTGTACATACCGGGCATTGTCCTAGGCCTGATCATGAAATGATTCAACTCTTGGTCACCACTTTAATTGACTCATCACCTGGTGGAGGAGAGACATAACAACAGACAGACACTACCATAGTGATCAGTGCTGTGTGAGATTTATAATCAGCAGAGCTGAGGAAGTGATTAACTCTCTCTGTGTAAATAAGGAGAACTTCTCAATGGAGATATAAAGAATGAGAAGCAATTTTGCCAGGTAAAGCAAAAAAGGAATTCCAGGTGAAGGGAATACCACAGTCATGGTGATTAGAGAAACCATTGTGAAGACTACTTAAGAAAATGCACATAACAGTATTTACAGAGTACCTGGTGCTCAGTAATATGACTGTTTTTCCTGGAGCGAATAAAGTGGACTCAGGAAAAGAGGCAGACAACATGAGCAGAGACCAGCCTGCACTGGACATACTATGTCATCTGATCAGCTTGGACTTCACCTCAAAGATAATAGAGAACCATTGAAAAGTTTTAGTCAGGGAAGTAATGTGATCAGATTTCTGTAAGAATTTTCATCCTTTATTAGAAAGAAACCTGTAAGTGGAAAGCCCTTGAAATTTATATAATAAAAAATATACCTAAAATTTGTATTTCAACAGCAAGACTCAAAATTGCAAAGGGAAAGGGAACAAGAGAGAAAAAAAATGTTGCAGAACATCCTCCATGAAGACAGCCAGGCATGTGGCTGCTTAGAAAAATTGCCCTGCCTGTAGGATATTCCCAAGTTCCAAAGCTCTGGTCACCACCCATCACAAATTCTCTCCTTCGAGAACTTGAAGCACATATTTCCTTCAGGTCTATGCACCTTACATGAGAGTACCCACTAGCCTTGCAGTTGTGTGAACACTAATGTAAGTCATCTATTGAGAAAAATACCATATAGATACATTGAAGTTATACTGATACTAGCATAAAGTTTCCATCAAGTACTCTTCTTTTTAAGGCACGTATGTTTATGTCTTTAGGTGTGTCCACACAAACACGGAACAGGGCTAGCTTAGAGGAAGCTAAGGAAGGTTCTATTAAAATGGTCTTTAGGACATCATGTATACAAATAAATAGAAATAAGCCCATTAATTTCAGCCAAAGTTGGAAGAAAAAGAATAAATTTAATCAATAGCTAGAGGTTGATTGGCTAATTTGTTCATTGGAACACACACACAAACTCACACACACTAGTCTGCAGATAATCCCATTGTAAGTGCGGAAAAACTGCACCACTTAATTGGGCTTAATTTTTTTGGTCATGCCTCAGTACATGCTTTCAAAAGCCTCACTGAGCTGTGTTACTCCCAGTTTTGAGAGGATGGCACTTAAAATACCACTTTAGAATGTTTGTTTCTTGCACTGGCCTCCTCCTTGACAAATGGCTTCATTTCAATGATATTGGCATGTTGGCTGGTGTGACCTAAGGCTTGGCCTGCTAGCCCCTGTTGTCAGCAAAACATTTCTCACATGGTGACTTTAATTTGCGAAGGGTTAGAGTTCACAAAGCTGAATGTTGATGGAAATTATTGAGTTTTCACACAGCTCTGGGGTTTACTCTTTAAGTCTCAGGTCAAATTTAATTTCCTTATAAAGAGGTCTTATCTGATCACCCCATCCTAAATAGCCGTGGTCACCCGGTTCATCTTTACCACAGCACTCTGTGCCTTGCCCAACCAACACTCAACATAGTCTTTAACATCTTGTTCATCTGTGTGTCCATGTGTAAATTCTCCAAGGCTGGCATCTTATCTGTCTTGTTCAACTTTGTGTTCCCAGCACATAAAATAGTACCTGGCATAGTGATGATTAATTAATATTTCTTAAGTGAATGAATAAAGGAAGGAAGAGTGAAGTAAGAGAACAACTAGCCTGATAAAAGGATCAGAATTGATGCTTCCAAGAAATAAAAGATAATGAATTATTCCTTTTTGAGGAATCGATCAATCACTTTAGAATAAGTTACTTATCACAGGAAAATACCAGGCCTAAATGGTCACTTGTGGAATGGGTCCTCATTTAGACTTTTTGAAAGAATTCCTTTAATAACTTTACCTTTGACATTTAACAAATGTCCATATACTTGCCATGAGAAGTGTTTTTGTGCAAGGAAGAGCCTTATTGGATCTCCCAAGACCTGATCTTCATATGCAAATGAACTTCTGTGGGGACGCAGGGCACATCTCTAAAAGACAAAAGAGGTCCTCTTACATGCAAATGACAGAGAATAAACAGAATTATTTAACTGCCATAAATCGATGTTTATCATACTTGCTTCTTGAAACTAGAAGAGTTAATTCTGATTTGAGGGAACTGATAAGATAATAAAACATCACTGAGCTTTTCAAAATGTGTTCAAGCTTCTGACGCAGAGGAAGTAGTCTCTGGGAAGCTGACATTTTACGGGCGACTGTCTTAGCACTGGTAATGCCAATTAAAGATCATGGAGCCACACAGAGGGAGAAGAAAAATGGCAAATCTTGCCCTGGGAAAAGTAATTTACTCCAAGGACAATTCTAGAAGATTTGGCGTGTATGCAATAATGAATAGCTAAAGGCAGTACAGACTGTTCAAAAATTCAGTCATGGGAACTGGACTCCATTTCCTTTTTCTCCTGATGCTGTACCTTTAAGCCTCTGAACTTGACTCTGCCTCCTTGACTTGGGCCTAATGGCTGGATCCATGACCAAGCAAGGAGTCCTTAAGACAATCATACCACAAGATCAAGACTCTTTCACAGAAATTTTAGAAAAGCATTTAGCCACTTCTCATGAGTTTTAGGCAAAATTGAGAGCAGTGGACTGTGGGTGTTTATTTGGATTTATACCTATTGAACAACTCATCTAGAAAAACATTAACTAATGCTTTAAGGATGAAAATATGGAGAGATCTCTATGACGGAGCCTCAGTATTCTGAACTTGGCCTTCTTCTACCCAGGATTTTTAATGACTATATAAATGAAGACACAGAAGGTATGCTTACCAATTTTTCAGATACAGAAAATTGGAATGATTTCTTAGGTGATAATCAAAATTCTAAAAGCAGAAGAGGAAAAGTTTAACTGCAGGATTAAAGAATAGAAAAGACCTGACCAGGCAAGAGTGAAAAGAGGAAGAGTTTTAACCACATGCAAATTTAAAATGAACTAACCTCAATGGGGCTTCCAGAAAAGAAAAAAAAAGACATTCATGGCTATCTAGGACTATAATCTCAAAGCTGAATAAGACTGGCTTAATCAATATTTTTGAATGAATGAAGAAAAGAATAGTTTGCTGGAGAATACAGCTAACAAAAATTGTTAAGGCTTTACTGGGTAAATGTGGTTATTCAAAGAGTTGACTTTCAAACCCTCTCACCTCTAGGATTTTCTTGAACAACTTTTTAATGGAGGAAGAGCAGAGATGACAACTACAAGAAGGATCTTCTTTCCAGACCAGAATGAAAACTGGTGAGCCATCTCCTCCTCCCTAAGACACAAAAAGGGGAGAAACATATTGGTTAAGAGTCAAAATGACCTTGATAAAACACCAGCTCTTCTACCAAAGAATTACAGATTTTAGGCATGTTAGTTAATCTTAGTTTTAGTCTTCTCATCTGTAAGTTGTGAATAATATAATATTATCTGCTTGACAAGGTGCTGTCCTAACTAGCGAAGATAAAGTGGCTCACATTCACCAAATGCGTGATACACTGTGGTTTGTGTTCAAGGTGGAACATATGTGTTCAAGTATACACCAAGGCTGTGTCCCTGGGGGTAGTCTCTTGTCTCATACCCTGACCTTCCAGAAAAATACATTGAATTCCATTTCATTATTCTATGTTTTTTATGGCCTCATGTATATACCTCTTTCTTTCTCTTTAAACTAATGGTTTAGCTTTTCTCATTTGTCACTTATAAAGGGGGCTGATATTTAAGATAGAAATATACACACAGAGAAACTTACACAAACATATATACACACACAGATACACTTTCTAAAAACAGGTGTGTTCACCAAGTCAAGCCAGTCACAGATAAGCACTTCCCTCAATACTTTATAACTAACAATTTCTCAAACTGGGATTCAGACCATATTTGCAAAGCTGTGATGATATGAATTCCCATGGGCGCACCAATCTTGGAATACAGCAAGAATTCACAGGTATATTTAAAAGTTAAAAACATCTTGGATACAGTTTGCATTTCTTTTGCACGAACATTACATTTTTAAAAACAGAGATCTAAAAATTCCATATGGTAAAAGACAAAATTTTTTTTAGTAGTTTCTGTCAAACATTTTATAAGAGCTTCTGAGATCACCTTTGGAGTGATGGGGAACCCCCTCCTGAGGCAGAAAAGACAGTTGTCTTTCTGGGGGGCACTAAATTCCATAAACATCACCACAGAGAGCTGCAGAGGGGAAAAGGCTATCATGCCAATCCACGTAGATCAGCAGCTCCTCTTGTGTTATTGTGAGACTACTTTTGTTGTGAAAATAAACATAGATCTTCTGAAATCACAGGTGAATGGAACCAGCTCTCCTGACAGGAGCAAAGGAGAAGATGGACATTTATTGAGTGCTTGACATTTATTGACACTGTGCAAAGCACTGTTTTCTAATTGAATCCTCCAGACAAATCTACAAAGTAAATTGTATTGCCATCATAGTAAAGATGAATTGCCTGAGACTTGCTGATTTGCCCAGGCTGTGCAGCTAGTGAGAGGTGAACCAGTGCTTTTCAAAGTGTGGTCCCAGGGACCCTCACACCAGATCACAGAGAGCTTCTGAAAATGGTAGATTCTTCCCACACCCAAAGCTGCATAACCAGAATGGGGGCTGGAAGAGGAACAGAAGCTGCATTAAAAGGGGGAGGGAGAGAGAGAGAGAGAGAGAGGCATCAATTTGTTGTTCCACTTATTTGTGCATTCATTGGTTGATTCTTGCATGTGCCCTGACCAGGGATTTAATCAGCAACCTTGGTGTATCAGGATGACACTAACAATCTGAGCTACCTGGCCAGGGCAAAAGCTGTATTTTAAAACAAACCCCTCAGAAGGGCTTTGAAATTAATCTCTAGTAGATAAGTTTTCAGGAAAACATAAGAAAATGTTCATTCTTAGACCCATGTTTTTCTTCTGTTGAAATAATTTGTTTTACTTTGGCTCAAACAATAGCTTTAGCTCCATTGTCAGCTGCAGTACTTCTCACTCACATCTCTGCCTTAAAGTCAAGGCTAATGTGTTCTCATTCCCAGGTATTTACCCAGAAGAGTAAAAACAGGTATTTGGACAAGTATATGTGAATTCACATTAACAACAGTATGATTCACAATTGCCAAGAGGTGGAAACAGTCCAAATGTCCATCAACAGATAGATGGATAAACAAATTGTAGTACATACAAAGAATGAGTATTATTCAGTCATACTAATACATACTAAAATGTGGATGAACTTACAAAACATGCTAAGTTAAAGAAGCCAAACACAAAACATCACATGCTTTATGGTTCTAGGTATGTGAATGATCCAGAATAGATCGATTCAATGAGATAGAACGCAGATTGTTGGTTCCCAAGGACTGGGCGTGGGTGGGGTAGGAGAGAGAGTAACAGGGAAAACTGCTTAATGGGTAATGGGTTTTACTCAAGGAAGATGGAAGTGTTTTGGAATTAGATAGAAGTAGTGGTTGTATAGCACTGTAAATATACAAAATGCCACTGAATTATTCACTGTAAAATGGTTAGTTTTAAATTTTACCTCAGTAAATTATTTTTTACAATAAAAATCAAAGATAATATTATTAGCTCCTAACTTTCCTTCACATTTGGTCCAAGATTGTTGCTGAGCAATAGTGATAGTAATCTTTATAATGATTTCCCTGTATTCGTCGGCAGCCGTCCGTCTCGAGAGACGATGGTGTAGCTTCTTAAGAGTCTATCTGCACCGCCGAGAATGGCTGTGCAGTCCGACTCGGGAGTGACACGGTATCTGTCTCCTCCCGTGTTGAATCGACATCTTGCGATGACGCTGGAGTGTCCTCTCCAGTGAAGCTGAAGCTACAGAGCCTGGGCAGGGTGATATGGAGGGTCTGCTGTTGCCCATGCAGCAGACCCCCCCTCTCTTCGCAGCTGAAGGGTCCAAGGGAAAGACGGAGTCAATACAGCTTGGCTTCAGGTGCGCCGCAGGAGTTGCCGGTGTTGACTACAATGTCAAACCGCCTTAGGGACTCCGGCTCCGGATTTTCTGTCGGGGTTTACTCCCTTAGCCTTTCCCCTGAAGAGGTATGCCGCAAGGCAGCGGAGGTTTTTGGAGTCAGAGTTTTCCTTCTCTGATGTGCCCTGACTGGAAGATCGAACCAGCGACACTTAGCTCGCAGGCCCACGCTCAATCCACTGAGCCAAACCAGCCAGGGTTTTTCCCTGTATTAAGTGCCTAAAATTCTATGGCCAACAGATGGCGCACTATTTTCAGCTGTAGCATAAGTTTTCAGTCCACCCCACACAAAGGGTTGTTCTCACTAATGAAGAGAGTACTGTAAATGTGTGCTTAAACTCAGTTATGTAGTTAGAAAAATTGCCTGAAGTTTTTTATCTTAGAAATTACTTTAAACTTAATCATGAAGTGAATATAAAGCAGTGACTTTGAATACAGAAGTCACATATGAAATTCCACGTGTGACCAAAACAGCACAGATAGGTAGAAAAGCCTCAGTTTTACAATCAGGTAGACCTGGATTCTAATCCAGACCCCACCGTTTGTCAGCCACGTACCCTGAGAAAGTTGTTTTTTTCTCTCTGGGTCTCAGTTCTCATGTCTGCAAAAATATTGATAATGCTTACTTCTGAAGGTAATCATAAAAATTAGAAATAATATATTTGTCAAGTGCTTTGCAAACAAATTAACATATAGTAGACACTTGATAAAATATAAGTATTTTAATAAGTAACAGATAAAATATCAACATACAGGTAGGATTTCTCTGCCTTGGGTCATATGTATTTTATTGTAGTTCATTAATATCTTTTGTATGTTAAAGACATAGATTTGGAAGCATCAAAGATCTGTTTCCAAGTTTTCAGAGTCAGTTGAAAGTTTTAATTGCTTATGTTTTCTCTAAATTAAACATTGAAGTGATACTGTATACAACAGAGTTCACAATACATTTCTTAAATTATTATTTATTTATTTGTTTGTTTGTTTGTTTTTAGAGAGAGGGGAAAGGAGAAAGAGAGGGAGAGAAACATCACTGTGTGGTTGCCTCTCACTCACACCCCCGACTGGGAACCTGACGTGCAACCTAGTCATGTGCCCTGACTGGGAATCGAACCAGAGACACTTGGCTCACAGGCACAATACATTTTTTAAGTGGAGGGATAAAGCAGCTCATGAAACAGCAGCATTACAGTGTAGTTCCAATTTTGTTTAAAGAACTGTGTGTAGCTCTGGCCAGTATGGTTCAGTTGGTTGGAGCATTGCCTTGTAAACCAAAAGACTGCAAGTTCAATTCCAGTGAGGACACAAGCCTGGGTTGCAGGTTCAGTCTCTGGTCAGGGCACGTACAAGAGGCAACTGATTAATGTTTCTCTCACATCGATTTTTCTTTCCCTTTCTCTCTCCCTCCCTTCCCCTCGCTCTAAAATCAATAAGCATGTCCTTGGGTGAGGATTTAAAATTATTTTTTAACTAAATATTGTATATAACAGAGAAGATATATGCCAACATGTTAATAATGCTAGTTATGTCTGGCTCCTGAAACTAAAGCTAATTTCAATGTTCTTAATACTTTTCTTCATTTTTTATATTTTCTATGATAAATATGTATTCATTTCTATTTACAAAAACTTTTTCATGTAATGCTATGAAGCTAGGTATATATCAAATAAGGACACTGGGGGGCTTCCTCTGTGACCAGCGGACTCAGTAGAGGGCCTGCCCTCAGTGCAACAGGCAAGGGCTCTGGACCGCTCCCTCTTATTTGCAGTTCTCAACAGGGGGGGAGGGGGGAGGGGGGGAAGGGGTATGGCAGTGGGAACCAAGCCCGGTTGTGCTTCTTTTAGTCAATGTTTCAGGCCAGTACATGGAAACAGTATCCATGAGGTGTTCAAAAATTCAAAAGCAGAAAATTCAGTGAGCCCCATAATTTGAAGCCATGTCAAACACCACCTCAAAAACAAAAAGATGTAGCAAATTTAACCTTTCTTACTAAGCTCATTCATGAGATCTGGCTTTTGTATTTGTGATAAATTTAGGAATATTTATCAAAATTTAAACACACATATACGTTTGACTCAACAACCGCATTTCTAGGACTCTGACCTACTGAAAGACTTACATATGCACCAAGGATTGTATAGGGTAACATTATTTATAAGAAAAAAATCCACTAATAAGTAAATAATTTTAACATTATGAGACATTCATACTATGGAATGTATGCAGCTCTTAAACAGAATGCTATAAATTCCTAAATATGGACATAAATGATCTCCCACACATGTTAAGTGGGGAGAAAAGGAGTAAGAGAACTATAACAAAACTATGGTCTCATTTAAGTTTAAATACAACTATATATGTGTGTGCATATAATGTTTATATGTATTTATAGATGTAAATACATAGAAAGAGTCTACAAAGGTAAATACCAAATTACTGTATTAATAATGATTATGTTAAAAATCTAGGGAAGGTCAATGTTTTTTTAATTTTATTTATTTAGTTTTAGAGAGAGGGGAAGGGGGGGAGAAAGAGAGGAAGAGAAACATCAGTGTTTGGTTCCCTCTCACATGCCCCCGACTGGGGTCATGGCATGCAGCCCAGGCATGTGCCCTGGACTGGGAATCAAACCAGCGACACTCAATCCACTGAACCACACCAGCCAGGGCTGATTTTTTACTTTATATTTTCTGATTTTTTTTTAAAGTCCTCACTCAATGATATGTTTATTGATTTTAGAGAGAGAGGAAAAGAGGGAGAGATAGAAGGAGAGAGGGAAGCATTGATATGAGAAACATTGAAAGGTTGCCTCCCGTATTCACCCTGGCCAGGGATCAAACCTGCAGACTTTTGGTGTATGGAATGACACTCCAACCAGCTGAGCAACCAGCCAGGGCTTTCTGATATGTTTTAATACTTGTATTATGCACAAATTACCATTTATACTCTTTAATTCAGTTAAACTCTTGACTGAGATAGAAACCAGTCACTATCTAGTCACATTAACAATAACTGATGTCTCAGATTGGTAGAAGAAACCAATTTATTTATTCATTCAAGTTTATTGAATACTTATAGAGTGGCAAGTCTATGACAGTAACTGTGGGTGCACGAATAAAAATAAGGCACAGACCATCTCCTCAAAAGTTTTCAGAAGGGGTGTATGCAGCCCACCAAGAAAAAAAAAATTCTGAATTTTTACTCATTCTTTATCTTGTATATTTATGGTAAAGTTATTGGAAATGAGAGGTTTTTGGTGGTCTTACAGAAAACGGGTGATGATGTATCAATAATAATTTAAGTCAACAGTGACTCAAGGAAACACTTTCCTGATCAAATCCCTAAGATTTGAAGAGTTGATTGCATCAACAACTACCAGAATGCACGGTTACTTATTCTACCCCTCAGCCTGTATGTGAAGCTGGAAATCTCTTCCTTGAGAATCACAAGGAGAGAGGAGGAGTGACAGCAGTTATGTCGAGTCTAAATCCAAATGTCGTCGGCAGCCGTCCGTCTCGAGAGACGATGGTGTAGCTTCTTAAGAGTCTATCTGCACCGCCGAGAATGGTTGTGCAGTCCAACTCGGGAGTGAGAAATCCAAAATGACCCAGAGTAAACCGTGTAATTGCAATAACAGAAATGACCACAAGATGGCAGAATGGGAACAAGCATGGAGACTACAGTAGATTTTGAGGAAGTACGAATGAAACCAACACAGCTCTGCCAGAAGGGAGATTGGGGAGGGCTTCCCGAGCTCTGTTAAATGAGGCACTCAGAGCCAAGAACAATTTTGGCACCATTCTTCTGCTTGTCCACATCTATTAAGTTAGTATTATATTCAGTAGTTGTCACCATCTAAAGAAAAAAGTGTCCATCCGTTTTTCCCGCTCCAAACATGTGCATATTTATCAAACGCAAGCATACTTTTCCATTTTGCTGACTTAGTAGCAGAGTTTTGTAAACTGGACAAAATTTCACCACAATTGAGTATGGGGTGCTTCTTTGCTTATGGAGGGGACAGAAGGCACATGAACTGAGATTTGCTGGGACAAAGTAGCGCCATATGTGCATTGCCACCAGAAAAAAGACTATTTCGTGGTTTAAGAGAAAAGATCGGGGTTAAAAAATTATTTTCAGTAAGGTTGTGTGTGTGTGTGTGTGTGTGTGTGTGTGTGTGTGTGTGTGTTGGGGGGATTGCTTTTGGAGAAATAGTTTTATGATTATGATTATAAAATGAAGGCATGCTCACTGAAAAATGTTTAGGAATTACGTGAGGGAAAAAAGGCTCCGTGTAATGCCAAAGCCATAATTCCCCAGACATGGTATATAGACGTGTAAACTGGTACAGCTGTTCTAGAGAAAAGCCTGGCGGTATTGAAGCAGATCAAATATCTGTACAACCTACGACACAATAGCCTTCCTGGGTGTATATCCCATGTTCTCATAAAAATTTAAAGTTGATAAGTATACATAAACAAAGGCAGCAACATGGTTTGTAGTACCAGCAGCGGGAGGCAACCTGGCCATCCATTACTGAGACAGTTGATAAGTACATTGTGGCAGATTTACAGGGTCCTGCACAAAAGGGCAAATGGCCAAACAACACCTACATTTGACTTGCCGGAACAGTGTTAGCTGGGTGATGTTCATAGAGGCAGGAGTGGAAGGCCCCTGGGACCGCCAGTACTGCCCTCTCACACTCTGGGACAGGGCTCAGAAATCTAAGAGGGCCAGGTGTTGACAGGAGCAAGGACCTTAAACCTTGGGCTATGATCAAAGTAGCATTACCTTTACTTTTTCTTTTTTAAGATTTTATTTATTTATTTTTAGAGAGAGGGGAAGGGAGGGAGAAAGAGAGGGAGAGAAATGTCATTATGTGCCTGTCTCTCATGTACCCCGAACTGGGGACCTGGTCTGCAACCCAGGCATGTGCCCTGACTGGGAATCAAACTGGTGACCCTTTGGTTCGCAGGCCAGCACTCAATCCACTGAGCCACACCAGCCAGGGCTGCCTTCATTTTGCCTTACAAAAACCAAAGTCCTAATAACATTTTGAGGAAATTAAGCTGTTTCTAAAATAATTTCAATATGTACGATAGAAAGCCAAAGGCCCAAGAACAGCCAAAATGCTCTTATTTTATTTTTTAAGTTTATTTTTATTGTATTTTTTCATTACCATTTATCCCCCTTATACCTTCTTCCACCTCCCACCATCCCTCCCAATCACCACAAGTGAAGTAGGCCAGTCAGAGAAAGACAAATACCATAGGATTTTACTCCTATGTGGAATCTAATGAGCAGAATGAATTAACAAGCAAAATTGAGACAGACTCATAGATAGAGAGCAGGCTGACAGCTCTGGAGGGAGCTGGAGGTTGGTGTTGTGGGGGGTGAAGGGGTTGAGCCAAAAAGAGAACAAACTCATGGACACAGACAAAATACTCTTAAATTTTAAAAAATATGTTCAACCAAACTTAGTATAAAGGTAAAATAATTAACACTGTGTAGTATCAGCAAAGATAAACCTATTGACCAAAAGAATACAATGCATACCAGAAAGAGAGCATACATATGAAAGGCAAGGAGGAAATACAGACGGCTGGGGAGTAGAAACATTACCTGAAAAACAATGCTGGACAATTGCTTAGTCATACAAAAACAAATGAATTGGTTCTCTGTCCCACCCCATACGTAACAGCCAATTTCAGATGAATTAAAGATTGAAATGTAGCAGATTTAAATGTTAAAATCTTAGAAGAAAATACAAATAAAGGCCACTCCCTTTGCTACCACCATAGCCCAGGACCCAGACCCAGCCTCTCTCCTACCCAGACACTGGCCCCTCAGCCTTGCCTCACCATCACCATGGTGGACCCTAAATATGCCCATCTTCTTGGCATTGTCAAGAACCAGCCAGAGGTTCATGAAAACAATGACCTACCTGAGGATGACCAAGCAGATGGAGTGTGATGTGGAGGAACTGACAAGCACAAGTGTGGAACACATCATTGTCAATTCTAATGCTGCCTAAGACAAGTTCAAAGACAAGAGAGTGGGGACAAAGGGACTTGATTGGAAAAACCAAGAGGGAATGATATGAATCTGGAGAAGAGCAGATGCTTGGAGAGGTTCTGGGAGTGAAGGAGACACCCGGAGACTACCGCATGAGGTCCAAGAGCTGACCACTGAAGTTGAGAAAATCAAGACAAGAGTGAAGGAGTCAACCACTGGGGAGAAGCTGACCTCTATGGTGCTGGCTGAACAGTTGGCAGCCCTGAAGCAGCAACTGGTTGCTTCCCACCTGGAGAAGCTACTGGGATCACATGCAGTGATCAGCCTCACTGACCCTGATGGAGCTCTGGCTAAGCACCTACTACTGTAGCTGAAAGAAACAAAGAACAGCAAAGGGGCTTGTTCAGGGGGAAAGATCACAAGTGGGAACCCCCTCTCCCAGACAGCAGCTTTGTCACTTATGAACTACATTCTTGGCCTGAGCAGGACAAGATCTCTTAAGCTGCCCAAACTGCAGAACTTGATTTACACTGTGATCAGGATGCTCAGAACCTGCTTTCTGCAGGTCTACAGGAAGCCTGCCTTACAGAGACTGTAGAGCTGTTTGTTGTGAGCAAAGCTGAGCACCCAGAACCTTGGAGTTTTGGACCAAGTGGAGCCTCGGCTACAGAGTGTCCTGGGAAAGGTGAATGAGATTGCCAAGCATAAAGCTTCTGTACAGGATGCAGATATGCAAAGCAAGTTGCACCAGCTATGAGGGGGGATGCAAAAGAATGGAATTATCTTCTGGAGGGTGGTACAGGCTTCACCTGTTAGGTGAATGTTCTAGAAATCCTTCTGTATCAGCTGGTATGGTTGTGAGAGGCTGTGTTCTGCTTCAGTGAATTATTTTTTTTAAGATTCCTTCAACATGTTTGCCCATTTTATGATGGGTGATTTACAAGCGCACCTGCCCATACTATTGGGCTGAGTGTCTGTTCGGCAGTTTTTTACCAAAAACAGCATGACCCCCATGTCCCACCCTTCCTATTCACCCAATCTCATCCTGAATGACTTTTTGTTTGTTTTTTTGTTTCCCCAGACAAAAAAGTCCTCAAACGAAAATATTTTGCTGGTGTGGAAGAGGTGAAACAAAAACCAGCAGAAGCACTAAAAGACATCAAATTTGACAAGTTCAAACACTGTTCTGAGCAGTGGAAAAAAATATCTCAATAGGTCTATTGCATCAAATGGAGAGTACTTTGAAGGTAACTGAAGTTTAAACATATAAGAATAAATACACTATTTTTTATAAATAAATTCGGGTTTTGGGGGGTCCCCCCAATATATGAAACCATACAGCACTGGAGCCCCATCTCCTCCACCTGTGCTGAGCTGGTGCAGAGACTTGTCATCGCCAAGCAGCTTCATGAGCCAGCCGTGCACTTCAGTCAGCTCCTGACACACGTGGACACCACACAGCAGGTGATTGCTACTTCTCCCTGACCAGGTGCAGACAACCATGTGTGAAAACCTGTCCACAGCCAAGGGGGCTGTTGCCAACGTTGATGAATGGATGAAGAAACTGGGAAAGTGAGCCTCTCTGGGAGATGGACAACAGGGGTAATACCTACCTACCCCTTTGAACTCTGTTAACAGCTTACATAGTTTCCCTGTAATTATAACTCTCACATCCCCATCCCATTTGACACTGAGACAAGGGGTTCTTCTGGCATGTGGGGTTTACAACCCTCTTCTGATGACTAGAGTGGTTGCCAGGGGATATTAGATAGTGGTCTCCCCACAGGCCCTGGAGATAAGGACATGGGCCCCGCCACGTGCCAGCTCATGTCCAGTACTGCTTTGCCACCGGTGTGGGAAGAATTGGGTCCCCATCCTACAGCACAGTTTCTGTGGCTGATTGTAACACCATACAACTGTTTCTGACCATTAAATACTATTGCAGTCTGAAAAAAAGTACATTCAGTAAAGCATTTTAAAATACACAAAATTATGAATTAAAGAAAAATATTGATAAATTGACTATATTAACATTTGAAATATCCTTGAAAGAATCAGGAAGGAAGCATAAAGGAAATACCACAAACTTGAGAAAGGTACTTGCAACACACAGAATCAATAAGAGAACAGAATACAGAATGTGTTTTTAAAAACATTGACAAGTCAATAAGGAAAAGACAAATAACTCAAAAAATAATAAAAAGTCATAAACATGTATTTCATGAATGAGGGTTGCAAATGCTGAATATATCCATGAAAAGATGTTCAACTTCATTAGTAATCACAAAAATGGAAATTAAGTCCACAATGAAATACTATGCTGTAACCACTAACTATACAAAAACCACAGATCTGACATTGCCAAAGAATAGTAAGGACCTGAATCAATAGATACTCATACACTGCTAGTGGGAATGTAATCACTTTGGAAAATAATCTGATATCTTCATATCAAGGTAAATATTCCATACCCAAAGACCAAGTAATTTCACTCTTAGGTATCGATCTCAGAAAAATTATTGTACATGTATATTAAGAGAAATAAGCAAGAATATTTATCACACTGTCATTTACTTAGGGAAAAAATGGAAAAAAAAAACAAAAACCTCAAATTTCCAATAACACGGCAGTGACTAAATGAGTTAAAGAAGAGTCGCACAATGAAATATTATGGAGAATGAAAATGAATTAACTATAGCTACTTGCAAGCATGTGACTATATTTTAGAAACATAATACAGGATGAAATAAGCAAGTCACAGAAGACTATAGCATGATAGAAACATTATAATGCTCAAACCCAAGCAAAATCATACAATATGTTGTTAGAGAATCACAGAATGGAAAACCTAACTACTTTTCAAAAATGTAAGGAAATGAATTCAGGAAAGTAGTAACCTGTGAGGCAGGAGACAGAGAGATGGGTTTGGGGAGAGTCAATCTGCTATAAGGACAGATCAAGTTCTTGTTCTTAAGATCAGTGGTAGATGCATATATAGCTTATTTTCTTACTATGCTCTATAGCTTATATAAATGTTACTGTGATTTTTATATATTTAAATAAACTTTTAACAGATTTACTGCAAGAGAAAAATAAAAAATCCAAAGGTGAATTCAGTTTGCATTCGGGTGTATTTAGCAGTTTGCTTGTCTCCTGTATTCAATTTTATTTTCTTTAGAAATTTTTACCTGTTTTAACTTTTCAATTACAATTGGCATTAAATATTATTTTATATTAGCTTTAGTTATATAGCATTGTGGTTAAACATTTATATAAGTTATAAAGTAATCTTCCCAATAAGCTAGCACCTACCTGACACTGTACATAGTTATACACCATTATTGACTATACTCCTTATGCTGTACTTTACATCCCAGCAACTATTTTGCAATTTTCTTAAATACACAAGTTTTATACACCATGCTCTTCATATTCTGCCTTAAAGGACAGCATTTTGTCGAAGACAAGCAGGAGCAGATTAGGAACAGGGGACAATCAAAGAACACTTCCAGGTACAATGCAGCCCTGAGGAGACAATCTTTGATCTCTCACCAATTTCACTTCATCTTCTTGGAAAATAGTACAATATAGATTCTGATAGTTTGATCTAGCCTATCATTTTGAGGGTCAGTTAAAAAGTTCTGCCTTCTCTAGAACTTTAACTTAAAATAGGCTGTATCTCTACTAACCTACAGAGTAGAACATTATGGTAGAGTTTGTGCCCATGATTTAACAAAACTCACTTAAAATGCTAAAAGATTCTGAAAGAAGTGTGCTTATGTATAGATTTTTTTTTTAAGTTTAAATTCTAATTTTATTTTTGGTACTTAGTAGATTCTTTCCTTTTTTAATATTTGACAACTTAGACTTTCAATTTATGCAAGGATCTTCATAAATTTGGATTGAAATCACATCAGCTAACTTTATTTTGTATGAAATCTTCTCAACCCATGACATTTGATCTATTTCTTAAGTCACATTTTTCCTCTGAATGCGAAACCTCTTCAGCAGATGCTAAAGAATAAGAGTATAGGAGAAAGAACACAGGACGTGGAGTGTTAGAACATGCCTTCAAATCTGAATTACTTACTATGTCAAGTTACTTAACCTTTCTGGGATTCAATTTACTCATCTGAAAAAATGGAGAAAATAATTGCATTAGTCAGAACGCTTTTGTTTGCAATTATATTCAATTTGTTTTCAAATTCAATTCAAGATAGCTCAACGAAGTAATTCAGGCACTTCGCATTACTGGAAATTCTGGAGTCACCACAATTAGTTCCAGTAAGTCTTAAGTCACTTTCCCCATTCCTCTTCTCTACCTCTCTTCAAATACTCCCTTTCTTACACAAACTCTTCTCATTTGGTGGGAACAGCTCCTTTCGATGGACTCAGAGTTATATTCTTCCCCTTTAGCAAGCACAGGAGTTCAAAAAAGGACAATTCTCTTACCCAACATCTCATGGTTTTTCCTAAGGCACATGCTCACTCCTAAACCAATTAATGCTCCTGAAAGGATGGGCTATTATGATTTGTCCACTTGGGATTAACTACTAATCTCTGGACACAGAAGAGAGGGCAGCGATTGACAGACTCAATAGGACCACTTGCTCTGGACAATAGCAAAACCCCCAGCAGATAGGGGGTGGTGTCCAGACAAAAATATCAATTTTCCACTACAATAAAAATGCCTCCAGTTAAGATCTTATGAAGGCTGAAAATATGGGACAGAGAGCTTTATATGTTATAACCTACATTAAATCTTAGATTTAAAAGATTTTTTAATAAAAGAAATGAATATGAAGAAATTGAAAGAAAGGTATATAAAATCATATTAGAATAAGGCATCTATTCAAAACAAGTCATTTCTTGTGTAAAATTGAGAAAATTGTATATTCTTTACAAAGCCAATTATAAAATAAAGGAAATATTAGTTTATGTGTAACATAGTTTTTTGAGAAATGAAAGCCACAATAAAATCCCCAGTGTCTTTATGGGCCCACAATCGGCTAAATGTCTCCTTTTCTATCGAGAACTACATGCGCTCAGAGGTGTGAATGTGTCACAACTGCTTAGCCTAATGGCTGTAAGGTAAATGCACTCTCTTCTAGAAGGCAAAGCTTTTCTAAAGATCCTTGTAACATTTACAAAACTAGGCACATTTTTATAAAATTGAACAGTTGGAAGCAACTTGAAAGTTCATCAAATCTCGGCCATGGCTTTAGAATAACAATCAAAACACTCCAGGTGAATAACTATCTTGAAATAGATTTCTTAAATGCCTCCTAGAGAGAGTCTCTCTGGGAAATCTATGTTGCACACAATAAGTCGACATCCACCCTAACCTCTTTTCTTTGGGCTGCCGGAAATAACGGTATTACAGCAGAGCTCCCAGGACAGTGCTTCCCAAACTTGGTAATTCAGCAGAACCACTTGGAAACTAAAATACAGGTTTCAGTGCCCCACTCTAGACTTACTGTATCAAGGCTCAAGAATCAGTCTTTTTTTTTTTAAAGAAAGCTTTTTTCAGGCATCTTTATTCAGTCACTTTTATCCGGGCACTGGCTTTGGGGAATCACAGTGTTCAGGATTTAAGGAGATATTTAATCATGACTCTAAGATGCCATTGCCAAGAGAAAAGTAGAAGGTATTTTAACTTTGGAAGCTCTAACTGTAGGAAGGAAGTCTGTGTCTCTCTCTCTACATTTTCTAATTTTACTTGCATAATATTTATGCTAATACTCTGAATATTGACCTTTCAATCAAGTTCTAGCCTCTGCAGAAGCAGCAGCAGATTCCCTGTTATATGCTCTGGGTGTCGTAAAGTGCTGGAAAAAGAGACCATGATAAGGAGGAGAAGAGACAAGTAGATAAGCTTTCATCATTTTGTATTAGAGAGAGTTTTGTGAATTTATTAAGAGTAGCTCCAGTCTTTTTTGAAAACATTATCAGTTTGCATCCAAATGATGAACTGTCATGCCGTTATTAAGGCATGCGTGTGAGGAATTTTAATGAGATCTGAGTGTATAAAGGGCTTTGCATTCTGATCTTTTCTTATTGCATTACATCAAAGCATTTTCCATGCAGTTATAATTCTTTATTTATATATGTAGATATACCCCTGGCTGGTTTGGCTCAGTGGATTGAGCGTCGGCCTGCGAGCTAAGTGTCGCTGGTTCGATCTTCCAGTCAGGGCACATCAGAGAAGGAAAACTCTGACTCCAAAAAATCTCCGCTGCCTTGCGGCATACCTCTTCAGGGGAAAGGCTAAGGGAGTAAACCCCGACAGAAAATCCGGAGCCGGAGTCCCGAAGGCGGTTTGACGTTGTAGTCAACACCGGCAACTCCTGCGGCGCACCTGAAGCCAAGCTGTATTGACTCCGTCTTTCCCTTGGATCCTTCAGCTGCGAAGAGAGGGGGGGTCTGCTGCATGGGCAACAGCAGACCCTCCATATTACCCTGCCCAGGCTCTGTAGCTTCAGCGTCATCGCAAGATGTCGATTCAACACGGGAGGAGACAGATACTACCATGTCACTCCCGAGTCGGACTGCACAGCCATTCTCGGCGGTGCAGATAGACTCTTAAGAAGCTACACCATCGTCTCTCGAGACGGACGGCTGCCGCCGCCGCCATTAGCAAATTATCAATGGTTGGATTACAGATCATTTTAATTTTATTCTTTGTTTTCAATTCTTCTATAAATGTAGATATAAATTAAAGAATTTTTAAGCAGATACAGTCTAGAAATGTAATACTGTTTGCATTTTTTTCAATGACATTGAAACAAAGAAAGCATATAGTAGCTTATACTTAGAATATGAGTCTTCAACTAATAAGGCAAGTTTCCAGAAGGAATTAAGATGCACCTTTCATTTATTGATTTGTAATTGGAATGTATCTGCTTAAATCAGCCTCCTCATTACTCTCTTTTAGTAATTTCCTAAGATTTTTAAAAGCATATATTACTTCTATGAACACGCAAAATATTATTAAAACAACTTTAAAGCCCAATCCTGCATTAGAAGGTATTGTTTTACACTATATATTGTAACTAGAGATGCAAAACAAAGCTGCCTTTGTTCTGATTGTTACTATTACCCTCGATATGGTTCTTACATTTTGCTTTTTCTTTACCATGGACGCCCTCTCTTTAGAATCTTGGCACTCAATTTTTCTGGGGTCCACTCCAGAATACAAATCTCTGTTCTACATTCAATATTTTATATACTTATCAACCCTAACCAGACAGTCTCCTAAGAGGATGAGTTACTACTCCATCACTTTGGGAAGTTTAACGGTGGGTAGTTCTTGTTCCTAATGACCAACCAGCAGCTTCAATACATCTACCCTTGGCACATGCAATTAGCTAATTGCTTATGGTTTTACCACCAGAAAGCCTTCAGTATGCCCAGATTCACACTGAGTGCTCCAGGTAAGGTATGACTGATGGAAAATGAACGAGATGTGGTGTCTTCATTACCATCCTCATCACCACCACCACCACCATCAATATCATCTGTTTTGCATATTCCTACATCCCAAGTGCCAAGAATAGTACCTGGCCATAAGAGGAGCTCAAAAATATTTGAGTGAATGAGTGAATATCTTTACAAAGTTTGTTTACATGATTTCATACAATGATTCACCCAGCAAGTCAGATTAATTTATAAGAACCACCTCCCACCTATTTTTATGAAAGCAATCAATACAGATTGAGGTTTGAAGAATTAGTTTTCTAATATCCTTCTTTATTTTTTCAACAAGCACATTTTTAAATGCTTACTCTGGTACTTACCATCTAATTGGGGAGAAAAAGGACATTAGGAAGAAGATAAATAATTATGATAGATTGGGATGCAAGAACAGGCCAAGTCATAGATATTCTAACTATTTAGAAGAGAAAGTGATTAATTGAAGAATAAAGATATTTGGCATGGTTTTCTTTGGGAGGTGAAATTTAGGTGAGTCTCACATAAAAGGGTGGGACTCAGATAAACAGAAAAGAAAAAGAAGAAATTTCACACAAGGGCATGAAATAAGTAAATATTTAAAATCAGAAAATTGTACTTTTTGTAAAGGAAGCTATAAGAGATGTATACGGAGAAAGGTTTGCATTTAGAGAGAGCAGTGAAACTGTGTAGATTTTGATTAAATTTTCATTTTGTTTGTATTTTATATATATGAAAGATTTCAAACATAAAAACACGAGAAACGTTATATAACAGGTATCTATATATTCACCACAGACTTGAAACATATTAACATTTGGCACATGTGCTTGATTCTTGGACATCGTTTAACGGCATGATTTTGAATTTGGATTCTGTAGTCCTGGCCTGGGCTTTTCAGACTAGAAGTGCACAGCAGGTTGAAGAGATAATGCAATACCATGGGATCAGCATGAGGTGTTTTCTTGACCTCATGAAATATTTAGAGAATATTCTGGGGAAGCAGCGTCAACAGCAGCAACAACAGCCATCTGCCTTCACCTGTAACAAGTGCGGCAGGGATTGTCACTCCCGAGTCGGACTGCACAGCCATTCTCGGAGGTGCAGATAGACTCTCAAGAAGCTACGCCATCGTCTCTCGAGACGGACGGCTGCCGAAGACGACAACGACGATTCTGGGGAAGTCAGAAAAAAGAAATATAGTAATTTTCCCAGTAAATAATTTTATTTTATTTATTTTATTTATTTATTTTATTTTTGGTTTTTCAATTGCAGTTGTCCCCTTTTCCCCCAATTTCTCTCCCCCACCCAACCCACCCCATCTCCCGCAACCATATCCCGCCCCGTTGTCCATGTCCATGAGTCATTTATACAGGTTCTTTGACTAAACCCTTCCCTTACTTATCCCCCTTCTTTCCCTCTCCCCTCCCCCCTATTGACTGCTATTCTGCTCTTTGTTCTATTTAGTTCCTTTGTTTGTATTGTTCTTTAGTTTCCTGTATTAGGTGATATCATATGGTATTTTTCTTTCTTTGCCTGGCTTATTTCACTAAGCATAATTCTCTCTAGTTCCATCCATGTTGTTGCAAATGGCAGGAGTTCCTTCTTTCTTTCTGCTACATAGTATTCCATTGTGTAAATGTACCACAGTTTTTTGTTCCACTCATCTACAGATGGGCACTTAGGCTGTTTCCAGCACTTAGCTATTGTAAACAGTACTGCAATGAACATAGGGGTGCATAAGTTCTTTTGAATTGGTGTTTCAAGATTCTTCGGGTATAATCCTAGTAGTGGAGTCGCTGGTTCAAACGGCAGTTCCATTTTTAATCTTTTGAGGTAATTCCATACTGTTTTCCATAGTGGCTGCACGGGTCTGCATTCCCACCAACAGTGCAGTAGGGTTCCCTTTTCTCCACATCCTCACGAGCACTTGTTGTTTCTTGGTTTGTTGATGATGGCCATTCTGACTGGTGTAAAATGGTATCTCATTGTGGTTTTTATTTGCATCTCCCTGATGGCTAATGATGTTGAGCATTTTTTCATGTGTCTATGGACCTTCTGTATTTCTTCTTCGGAGAAGTGTTTGTTCAGGTCCATTGCCCATTTTTTAATTGGGTTGTTTGTTTTCTTGATGTTGAGTCATATAAGCTCTTTATATATTTTGGAAATCAGTCCCCTGTCTGTGATGTCATTGGCAAATATGTTTTCCCATATGCTTGGTTTCCTTTTCATCTTGCTGATGTTTTCTTTTGCTGAGCAGAAACTCTTTAGTTTGATGAAATCCCATTTATTTATCTTTTCCTTTATTTATCTTGCTTTAGGAGATGTATCTGTGAAGAAATTGTTACGTGAGATATCTGATATTTTCTTGCCAATGTTTTCCTCTAGGACTTTTATGGTGTCATGGCTTACATTCAAGTCTTTGATCCATCTTGAGTTTATTCTCGTGTGTGGTGTAAGTTGGTGGTCTAGTTTCATTTTTTTGCATGTCCCTATCCAGTTCTCCCAGCACCATTTGTTAAAGAGGCTCTTCTCACTCCATTTTATGTTCCTTCCTCCTTTATCAAAGATTAGTTGACCATAGAGGCCTGGGTTTATTTCTGGACTCTCTATTCTGTTCCATTGATCTATATGTCTGTTCTTATGCCAGTACCAGACTGTTTTGATTACAGTGGCTTTGTAGTATTGTTTGATATCTGGTATTGTGATTCCTCCTGCTGTGTTCTTCTATCTCAAGATTGCTTTTGCTATTCGGGGTCTTTTTTGGTTCCATATGAATTTATGGAATATTTGTTCTAGGTCTGTGAAATATGTCATTGGTATTTTAATAGGGATTTCTTGAATCTGTAAATTGCTTTGGGTAGTATGGCCATTTTGATGATGTTGATTCTTCCAATCCAAGAACATGATATTTGCTTCCATTTATTTGTATCTTCCTTAATTTCTTTCTTCAATGTTATGTAATTTTCAGAGTACAGGTCTTTTATCTCTTTGGTTAAGTTTACTCCTAGGTACTTTATTTTTCTTGTTGCTATAGTAAATGGTATTTTCTTTTTTGTCTCTGTCTCTGCTATTTTATTGTTGGTGTGCAGAAATGCCTTAGATTTCTGTATATTTATTTTGTACCCTGCTATTTTTCCAAATTCACTTATTATATCGAGTAGTGTTTTAGTGGAGTTTATAGGATTTTCTAGGTATACTATCATGTCATCTGCATATAATGAAAGTTTTACTTCCTCTTTCCCAATTTGGATGCCTTTTATTTCTTTTTCTTGTCTGATTGCTGTGGCTAGGACTTCCAACACTATATTGAATAGGAGTGGAGAGAGTGGACAACCTTGTCTAGTTCCTGAATTCAGGGGGAATGCTTTTAGTTTTTGTCGATTGAGTATGATGTTGGCCTCAGGCTTCTCATATATAGCCTTAATTATGTTAAGGTATGCTCCCTCTATTCCCATTTTGCTGAGAGTTTTCATCATAAATGGGTGTTGTACTTTATCAAATGTTTCTTCTGTATCTATTGTTATGATCATGTGATTTTTGTCTTTCATTTTGTTTAGGTGATGTATTATATTTATTGATTTGCGAATATTAAACCATCCTTGCATCCCTGGAATGAAGCCCACTTGACATTGATGTATGATCTTTTTGATGTATTGCTGGATCCTGTTTGCCAATATTTTATTGAGGATTTTAGCATCTATGTTCATCAGTGATATTGGCCTGTAGTTTTCTTTCTTCGTTGTGTCTTCACCTGCTTTTGGGATTAGGATAATACTGGCTTCATAGAAAGAGTTTGGGATTTTCCCGTCTTCTTGGATTTTTCGGAACAGTTTGAGGAGGATAGGAGTTAGTTCTTCCCTGAATGTTTTGTAGAATTCGCCTGTGAAGCCATCCGGTCCAGGGCTTTTGTGTGCAGGGAGATTTTGGATTACTGTTTCAATTTCCTTCTTTTTTTTTTTTTTTTTTTTTTTTAAGATTTTATTTTTTATTTTTTTTTTATTTTTTTTTAATGTTTTTTATTGATTATATTGTTACAACAGTTCCAATTTTCTCCCCCTTGTTCCCCTCCACCCAGCACCCCCCTCCCCCAGCAATCCCCCCCAAGTCCATACCCCTGGTTCATAAAAATTAACTATCCCCCCCCTCTCAAATATTAGGACCCTTTGTAATCTTGTAAAGGACAATGGGCGAAGGTCTCAAGCTCCTCTAGCTGCTTCAAGCTGGACATGGTCGTCGTCCTACCTACCCTTGGGTCCAGAAAACCCTAATAAGAGTGGGGGTGTGGAGGGGAGGGTGGCCTTCCCACATGGGGAAGGATCGTGCAGACTCCAGGTCAGTTGGCTGCCTCCGGTCAACGGCGTGCTTGGTTCAACAGGCTGGTGTCCTTGTTGTGTTCTGAGTGCAACAGATTTGGCGAAAAGGGTTAAAAGACATCATTCAATCCATAACTACTAGATGACAAAAGGCAGGGATTAATTTTTCAATGTTCCATATTCAATTTCCTTCTTTGTTATTGGTCTGTTGAGACTTTCCACTTCTTCTTGATTCAGTTTTGGAAGGTTGTATGTTTCTAGAAATTTGTCCATTTGTTCTAGATTGTCAAATTTCTTGCCATACAGTTGTCTGTAGTAATTTCTAACTATCATTTGTATTTCTGTGGTACCAGTCGTGATTTCTCCTCTTTCATTTCTGATTTTGTTTATTTGGGTCTTCTCTCTTTTTTTTCTTGATTAGACTGGCTAGAGGCTTGTTGACTTTGTTTATTTTTTCAAAGAACCAGCTCCTAGTTTTGTCGATCTTTTGGATTGTTTGTTTAGTCTCTATGTCATTTAGTTCTGCTCTGATCTTGATGATTTCGTTCCTTCTTCTTGCCCTACGCTTTGTTTGTTGTTGTTCTAGTTCTTGTAGCTTTATGGTTAGGTTTTTTATTTGAGATTCTTCTAGCCTTTTCAGATATGCCTGTATTGCTATAAACTTCCCTCTCAGGACTGCTTTTGCTGTGTCCCACAGGTTTTGGGCTGTTGTGTGCTCATTATCATTAGTTTCTAGAAAGTTCTTGATTTCTTTTTTGATGTCATTGTTAATCCATTCATTATTTAATAGCATGTTATTCAATCTCCATGAGTTTGGGTGTCTTTGATTTTTTTCTCTGAGATTGATTTCTAGTTTCAAGGCATTGTGATCTGAAAAGATGCTTGATATGATTTCAATTTTCTTGAATTTGTAGAGGCTTGTTTTGTGTCCTATCATGTGGTCTGTCTTTGAAAATGTCCCATGTGCATTTGAAAAGAATGTATATTTTGCTTCTTTGGGGTGGAGAGTTCTATATATATCAGTTAGGTCCATGTGGTTTAGTGTGTTGTTCAATGCCTGTATATCCTTGGTGTTTCTTTGGTTTGATGATCTGTCTATTGTTGATAATGGAGTGTTTAAGTCCCTTACTATGAGTGTGTTGTTGTTGATATTTTTCTTGTGGTCTTCTAGTATTTGCTTTATGTATTTGGGTGCTCCTATGTTGGGTGCATATATGTTTATCAATGTCATATCTTCTTGATGGATTGTTCCTTTAAGTATTATGAAATGTCCTTCTTTGTCTCTTTTTATTGCCCTTGCTTTGAAATCCGTTTTGTCTGATATGAAGACTGCTACCCCGGCTTTTGTTTCAGGTCCATTTGCTTGGAATATTTTTTGATATCCCTTTACTTTCAGTCTGTGTAAATCTTTTGTTTTGAGGTGTGTTTCTTGTAGACAGCAAATATGTGGGTCCTGTTTTCTTATCCATTCCGTTACCCTATGTCTTTTAATTGGAGCATTCAATCCATTTACATTTAACGTTATTATTGACATGCATTTATTCATTTCCCTTTTGTATCTCTGTTCCTCTACTCTCTTGTTCTTTTCTTATTTTTTCTTAGAACACTCCCTTTAGCATCTCTTGCAATGTTGGTTTGGTGGAGATGTATTCTTTCAGTCTTCCTCTGTCTGAGAAACTCCTTATTTCACCTTCTATTTTGAATGAGGGCCTTGCTGGTTAGAGTATTCTTGGTTGTAGGCCTTTGTTTTTCATTGCTTGAAATATTTTTGACCATTCCCCTCTGGCTTGTAATGTTTCTGTTGAGAAATCAGTTGATAGCCTTATCGGAGCTCCCTTGTATGTTATTTGCTGTTTTTCTCTTGCTACTTTTAGGATTCTCTCTTTGTCTTGAAATGTTGCCATTTTAATTATGATGTGCCTTGGAGTGGGTTTTGGGGGTTCCTCTTCATTGGAACTCTCTGTGCTTCCTGAACTTGTATAACTTTTTCTCTCATGAGGTTCGGAAAATTTTCTGTCACTATTTCTCCTATCAGTTTTTCAATTCCGTGGTCCTTTTCTTCTCCCTCTCTAATTCCGATGATCCTGATATTATTACTTTTCATGCTATCCTGTAATTCCCTTACATCTTATTCATATTTTTTCAATCTTTTTTCATTTCGCTGTATTGTCTGGGAGTTTTTCTCTGCATTATCTTCTAACTCACTAATCCGATCCTCTGCTTCGTTTAGTCTGCTTTTGACTGATTCTACTGTGTTTTTCAGTTCAGAGATTGCATTCTTCAATTATTCCTCGTTCTTGTTAACAGTTTCTATGTGTTTTTTTATGCTGGTGTAGTCCTCTTGAAATTCCCTGTAATTTTCTTGGAGCTGCTGATAACTTCCTTGGAGGTTGTCGTAGTTGTTTTTAAGGATGTCGAGTATATTGAGCTTCTTCACCACCATTGTTTTGAATTCCATGTCTGACATTTGGGCTATGTCTATTTCATCTATCTCTCTTTCTGAGGATTCCTCTTTTCTTTTCATTGAGGGGTTATTTTTTGCATCTTACCATGTTGGATTCTTCTTGTTTTTATTTATTTATTTATTTGTTTTTGGGGGGGGAGGATGGTCTGCTTTGACTTCCCTCCTTTGTGGTGTGAGATGCTTTATGGGAGATCTGGGGGTTTCAGTGGTGTAGTCTCTTTGCTATCCTGAGCCTGATGTTCTTGAGTTACCTTTTATGTCATTTGTTTATGCTGTCTGGTTATATTTCAGATGTTCTTTGATAGTACCTTCTGGCTAGTTGGTTGAGAATCACTCTATCCACTTTGTCTTGAGTTCTTTTGTGGAGATGCTGTTAAAAACATAAACACACAGCCCAGGCAGGAGACCCACACCCTCAAAAAATATCCCCCACCCTCTATCCCGCTATCATCAGCCAACAAGCCCATATTAATATAAATGTAAAGATATTAGAGCTTTTATACTATAAGAAGAATAGCTAAGAGTTGTTTTGGGGGAGGAAAAATATAATTTTTGATAAAGGGGGTGATAGATTAATAATAGTTGAGACTATGCAAGCCAGTAGGTAATATTTACATTGTATGTTAAGAAAAAATAGAAGAAAAGGATGGAAAAATGCATAATATAGTAAGAAAGTGGGATTGTATTGTATTGGGTTTATATAGTAATTATATTCTATTATTTAGAGTGATCGGGGGGCTAAACTAGAGTCACATACAAACAAACAATGACCAAAGAGAAAGGATGAGAAGGAGAGGTTATATGCAACGCGTTAGAGATAAAGCTTGTTTTTCTTTTTGGAAGGGGAGAGAAAAAAAAACAAGAATAAAGAAGAAAGAAAAGAATAAAGAAAGAAAGAGAGAAAAGAAAGAAGAAAGAAAAAAAGTGAAAAAAAAAAGGATGTTTTTACTCAGTTTAGCCTTGGTGTGTCGTCTTCTTTTTCTGCGTTCGCAGCTGGTCTAGCGTGGCAGTTCACAGGTTCTTGTTTCTTGCAGCACTGGTGTGCGCCCGCGGTTGCCAGCACAGCGCGCTCCCGGGACCCAAGGGTAGGGTTGGGGAGTGGATGAGCGCGCCTCTGCACCTGGGCTCCTCAAGAACGGCCTACCACCCCCAAACTTTCCTCCCCTCTCCACCGTCCACTGTAGAAAAATATAAAGGAGAGTTATGTTCTCACTTGCCTGGGAGCACGCTGTCTCCTGTCCCTCAGCGCCAATGCCACTTGGTCGAGTCCCGTCTCTGCCAGCGGGCAGAGATCCGCTCTCCTCCCGACTCCTCTCCGGGGCAGCCTTTGGTCACCAAAAAGCCTTTGTGTCCTTCCAGCCGCAGCTCGGGAAGCCGCCCCAGTCAGGAATCCCGTCTCGTCCCTTTTTCCTCCGCTATCCTCACTAAACAGGTTGTTCCCAGATGGATTTTCTCTAATCCAGCAGTGCCGTGGCTCAACTCCCACCAGTGTCCAGCTGCTCACCGAGATGTTCTGTCTGCAATTAGTCCAAACCGCAGACGGGTCCCGGGAGCCTGAAAGCGCAGCCTCCGCTCACTCCTCCGCCATCTTCCTTCTATCAATCCCCCAGTAAATAATTTTAAACATTTAACATCCTTGAATACTGATACACTATGGAAGTAGATAAAAGACTGATATAAACTTTTAATGAAAATAAAAGATAAGAGGGGAGCACAAGGCTGCCGCTGAGAGAGCAGAGCAGGGCAGCTGGAAGCCTGGATGCCGGGGAGGCAGAGCCGCGATGCTCCCTGTGGTGGGCCTCACGGGGAAGCTGGAACACTAGGAGATGAGACGGAAGAGACGCGAGGACATGATCTCCTCCACGCAGAACTTCCTCATCTATGTGGCCCTGTGGCAAGTCACTCTTTTTATCTCAAAGAAATTAGACAGCATATAAAGATTGGACATCACCTGGGAGAGCACGATATGAAGAACCTGGTTATAGTTTCCACTCTGTAAATGAATCTGCAAATGAATGGGCCCAGGACGATGTAAGAGACTCTGATTGGATGGACATGAAACTTCTACAATACCTGTTAAAAACAAGTTTGGTTGAGGTACCTGATCTTCATAGCTAAAACAGAAAACTATTTGGGGAATATGAAAATATGTTTTTATACCTGTGATATTCAGCCTCCATGAATGTTGTTGTCGTCGTCGGCAGCCGTCCGTCTCGAGAGACGATGGTGTAGCTTCTTAAGAGTCTATCTGCACCGCCGAGAATGGCTGTGCAGTCCGACTCAGGAGTGACACGGTATCTGTCTCCTCCCGTGTTGAATCGACATCTTGCGATGACGCTAGAGTGTCCTCTCCAGTGAAGCTGAAGCTACAGAGCCTGGGCAGGGTGATATGGAGGGTCTGCTGTTGCCCATGCAGCAGACACCCCCTCTCTTCGCAGCTGAAGGGTCCAAGGGAAAGACGGAGTCAATACAGCTTGGCTTCAGGTGCGCCGCAGGAGTTGCCGGTGTTGACTACAACGTCAAACCGCCTTAGGGACTCCGGCTCCGGATTTTCTGTCGGGGTTTACTCCCTTAGCCTTTCCCCTGAAGAGGTATGCCGCAAGGCAGCGGAGGTTTTTTGGAGTCAGAGTTTTCCTTCTCTGATGTGCCCTGACTGGAAGATCGAACCAGCGACACTTAGCTCGCAGGCCGACGCTCAATCCACTGAGCCAAACCAGCCAGGGTCTGTGCATTAGTATCTCCTTGGTAAAATGGATATACTTTAATCCCTAGAGGATTTCTGCAAGTATTAGATAACTTAATACATCAAAGTATTCAGAACAGTGCTTGACTTTATAGGCTCAATCAGTGCTATCGTTATTATATATTTATATAAAACCAAGAACCCTTCCTTCCCATCTATATTTCTAGTTTTGAATCTTATCAGATTCCTGCCCAGTACCATGCCTGGGCAGTCTCACCACGCCATCTGCTTTGTCAACTTTCATGCCCAAACTAGGTCTACCTCCACCTCCCCATACTTCTGAGTCCTTGTAATGTGTTGTGGTGGTCCAAAGGCCTAGGACATCCTTACTGTTCTTTCTTGTGATAGTAGCCATTGCTCCTAAGTATGTAAAACGTAAGTGGAAGATTTATACTTTGAAATATTCACCTTGTTCTTCTGGAAATTTTCTCTTATACTGATACTCCTAGGCAACACAGAAACAGAGATAAAGATTTAGATAAGTTACCAACCTCAGCACCAGATGCAGTATCTCTTTGCAGAGACATTCTTTCAGGGCTGGTGTTTTACCTCTGACATGATACAGTACAGAGGAGAAAGAGAAGGTGGAGGAACAATCTCTAAAGAAATAAAAAGTAAGATGTCTTGGAGGGATGAGGAGAAAGAGCCTGCTGCCACGCCTGCCAGGAACAAAGAGGATGTGGCTCATACTCATTTCCTGTAGGCCTCCCAACATTTAACAATTCTGGATACTTATTAGTGCCTCCTGCCCCTTGATAGAGGAAACAAATATGTGTCATGCATAAAGGAAAAATCTGCATCCCTTTAAAGTGATAATAACTGAGTTAGTAAGGGACTTTCCTGTGAGGAGAAGGCACATACTAAGCTTCTGTGATTAAATTTATGTAAAAATGGAAGAGCTCCAGAGTTTATCATCTTTTTAAGGAAACCGGTTTGTGTTGAATGAACCTCTGTGAATTTCACCTTTGTGACTATTTTGAGTACAGCATAGTTTTCTTCTGGGGATTTGGTCTTGTTCAAATTTGAACATGCTAATTTCATTGTGTGTTTTTAAAATTATTTTAATTTTTTTATTGTTGTTCTATTACAGTTATCCCATTTTATTTTATATGTCATTATTTTTCTCCTAAAAAGGAGGTTTATACATGGGACTGAAAGAAACAGAGAAAAGTCAGCCAGATGATGCAGGCTTTGGAATCATCCATACACAACAAATACTTGAATTCGTGAGACTATCCGAAATCTTGGAGGAGAGAGCAAAAAGGGAGAAAAGCAGATGATCAAGGACAAAGTCATAGGAACTGCCAAGTTTACTTGTATGAGAATAAGAAAGAGAAGCTCTCCTAAGAGAGGGGATACTTAACTCAAGAGGTAGAGCACAAGAAAGCTTTGAAAGGAGGGATTGGCAAACGAGCTAATTGTTTGAAGCAGGAAGAAAAATGGGGGCTGAGAAAAAGCTTCTGGATTTACCTACTAGGAATCTGCTGGTGATGTTCTAAGAGCAGTTTTAATCAAGTGCTGGCAGGAGATACCTGATTATGGGAAGCTGAGGAGGGTGAGACTGTTCTGGTTCCAGGGAGCAAGTGAAACAGCCCTGGGCACAGATCCATGGACTCAGTCCATCCCCATCTACTGAGCTCCAGGTATTGAGGACATTTGTCCAGATTTACACATATTTAGTCCAGCTTCTCTACCAAGTCAGCCTTCATCGGGGACATAAGTATATTGGGATTTCCTGGAGAGGACTCTGACATTAGTTGCGGGCCATAAAACCAGGTATCTGGGCCCTCGCAGTGTGTTTGCACCAAGCTATGGCCTCCCCAAACCCTCACCTTTTGGCTCTCACTCTGTTACTAGGATTGAGCTTTGACTTTGGAATAAGAATTCCCATTTACCCAGTGGTATTGAACCCGTCCTCAATCCCAGCACTGCCTGTCTGGGAAATTGGCATTGAGACTATCCATTAAGATCTTTTTTAAGGGTCTGTATTTTGTTCCCAAGCCCTGGTGGGGGGTTAAGGTCCAAAAGGGCTGCCTACCTATAAAGAAGATACTGCACCTCACCTGACTTCAATTTTTATCATCATTTCCTAGAATTTCTAAAATTAGTCCTACTTGGAGATTAATCATCATTCCTGTTACATACTACATGTTAATATAAGAAATCCCCTTCTCCTTCATCCACCACCTCCTTCACCGATGGTCCTACCTCTCTGATGGACTTCAATCTCTTGGCTTGTGTTCTAGATCATCTTCTGGCTTCTGAAGTTGTTCCTTTTTTGTTTTGTCTTGGAGATTGGTTATTGTTTAGATACTCTTCTCTGGCTTACAAATCTTTCCTTACTTCCAAGACACATAAAACATGCGCGTGCGCGCGCACACACACACATACACACATACACATATGTACAAACACAACCTCTGATTTTAGATGAGACTTTCATTCCTGTGGTTTCCATAGCTTGAGACAGTCTTGGATCTACCAAAACTCTATCATTTGGGCTAAATCCCAACTGTAATCTCCTAACCCAGGTCAGGAAAAAGGAGTCACACACTGCCGTAGGCTACGATAATAGAAACCTCCGGTCCAGAGAAAGGAAAGCAAGAATTTCATGTAATGAGTACTAAGGAAAGATGCAGCTGAACACTGAATTTAATTTTGAGTTCATTTTAACCTTGGCATTCTCACAGAGTTCTAGTAGTAATTACCAAACAAGAAATCTGACAAGCCCCGTGATGGAATTAGAAATAAATATTTCAAATACTTGTTCTGTAATAAGGTTTTTTAACTATGATGTCTGGTTTAGAAGGGCTATGGCAAGATATACTAAAAGAGCAATTAGAAAAACCACATTTAAGATCAACTGATCTCTAATATTCCAACCAAGTCTTACAGACAGAGAGTTCAAAGACATTAAATTCTCCCTCAACATCCCTCAGGTCCTAGTCATTCTTCCCATATTTTAAAAATCTCTCACATCTTCCAAGTTCAGAAGTTCTGCCTCTAGTATTTAGTGTGGCTTCTCCACGATATACTCTGCATCATTCTGACGACTGTTTATGAAATTCATTCATGTCTCCCTTCTGAGAATCAGACAAGTCTTTCTTCAAATCATGACTCTATCACTTACTGACTTTGTGACTTTGAGAAAGTTATTAAACTCTCTGACTCTCAACTTTCTCCTCTGTAAAAATAAGCACACAATGCCTGCCTAACTTCATTGATGCAACCAGTATTTTCCTTTGAAGAATGACTGAAGAAACTAAGACATATTGCTAGAATAAGAAAAAATAGGTATCGCGTATACTCCGTTCCTGGTCTCTTCGGTGGGTAGCAGAAGAATCAACCAGAAGACTGATTCCAGGGCAAGAAAAACTATGCACCATCTGAAACCACCCAAAGTATATAACTAAATAGTCCTGTCCATTGAGAAGTGAGACTGGTCTAATACTGTAATAACTACGTGTAGTGCCAGGTGGGTACTGGAAATATCAGGAGAAACACTTTGTAAAGTAAAGGATTGTCTAACCACTATGCTGTGCACTGAACCTAATACAAAGTAATATTGAATGTAAACTGTAATTGAAAAATTAAATTTTAAGAGAGAAATAAGATTGTTCTAATAATACTTAGAAGTTTCTTACTCTGGTTTTCCTGCATTGGTCTTCTTTCCTGTGGTTTCTGCTTCTGACAGTGCTTCTCAGGATCTCTTTCCTGCAGTAGAGTACTATCTTTTGAAAGGCAGTAAATGACTAAATTAGTGAAATGATAAATTAATGAGGTATAGTCTCAAGTAAACAATTTATGTGTCATTTTAACTCTGATGAGAACTTAATATTAAGTCAAAATCCTATCAGGTATCAAATGTTGGGTAATGTAGAAAAAATCACTTTCAGTAACTTTAACTAGTACTTCCACTATGTTACACATGGTGGCAGGCAGAATAATGCTCCCCCCACAAAAAAATGTCCACAGAACTTGTGAATATATTTCCATAGCAAAAAGGACTTGCAGATGTGATTAAGTTTATGGTTCAGAAGGGATATTCCACATTATGTAGGTGGGCCCAATCTAATCATAAAATCCTTGAAATTGAAAAACTGTTTCTTGCTATAGTCAGAGAGGTACAAGAGTGCTGCCTTTGAAGGTAGAAGAAAGGGACCACAAACCAAGGAATGTAGGAGGCTTCTAGAGGTTGGAAAAGGCAAGGAAATTTATTTGTTCTCCAGAAAGAAACACAGCCCTGGTGATGCCTTGATTTTAGTAACCCAGGGAGGCCTGTGTTCGACTTCTGATCTTCTGAAACTTAAAATAATAAATTTCTATTGTTTATGCCACTAAATTTGTGATAATTTGTTAGAGTAGCAATAGAAAAAAATATATATATATATATATGGAAAGAGAGAAAGCTAGATTTTTACTTATGCTCTATTATCCAGTACAAACTCTTCCCAGAGGAACAAGACCTTATAAACCTTGTATATAAATGGCTTTTCAGTTTTATCAACCATTGAATATTTAATCTGAATATCATTTTACCATGTAAGATAGGCAGTCTATGGGTCAATATTTCCTAACTTTTTATAGATTTGGAATCTGAAGTTAGATTGTAAAGTGCCTTGCTCAAGGTTGTGGTGCTGATAAGTCAGTGGTTGGGCTGGAATGTGAGTTTTTGCCTTCTGACCTCTCCAGTCTTTTTTCCATGCCACCAACATGATCTCAAGCACTACTGCACAATATCCACATATCAATTGTTTGAGACAAAAAAAAAACAAAAAACTGTGATGCCTTCATCTTTATATTATGGATGCAAAAACTCTGTAAAACCAGGACAAGAATGTTTTACTTTTAACTGGTAATCAAGTGTTTTTTCTGATTTTCACCTCCACTTATAAGATATAGTAACACTCATATACAGAACATGTAGGAGTTTTAAAAGAGATAAGAACATAGGGTTTCGATGAAAACAAACTTGTTTTATAACAGTGACTTATAACAAGTTACTTAACCTCCTTGAAACTCAGTTTTCTCATTTGTAAAATATAAATAGTAACACCTACTTAACAAAACCGTTGAAAGGACTTAATGGGACCTCTGCATTTAAATAAAGCTCCTGCATACATGCTCATGTCAGCATGTCATGTTCAGTATATCACATACATTTTATGACTACTTTGTGTTCTCCTCGTAAACAAACAGAATCCAAATTTTCAGTCTGGCAAGTCACTGAATCTTGGCTTTAATCAAACTAATAAATCCAATTGGAAAAAAGTTAAGGGGGAAAAATGATGTTCCCCTCACTACCATGAATGAATAACTTTGTAGTGGTTCCTTTGCCTTCCCGAACCCAGAAAGAAAACATATAGAAATGTGAAGATTGTATATAATCTTCCAAACTTTCATTTATTGAGACACAAAAAAGATGAGCCTTAACTTCAATGAACTTTCCCAAGAGATACTGCAGTCATGTTCAAATCTGTTCCATTTGTATATGTTTCATCGAATCATTTGAACTTGAATAGAGAGCACTCAAAATGCTGGGCTAATTCATGTTCACCATCATTAAAAAATATAATAGTGCTTAATATCACTCTAGAAGGAATTTCTGTGGTTCAGCACAAACCTACTCTCTCTAGGTATATACAATGTTTACAAATAAAAGAATTTTTTAAAAGAAAATGACTTTATTTAATTGAAAATGGGAAAGTAGACAGTGTTATTATTGTAAAGATCTAATTATTTGGAGTATCTTTTGCATTCCTATAATGAAGAATGATAATAATACATTATTTTCAACAATTTTAAAAGATATGTATTTCTTTGCCAAAACCTATTCTTCAGACAGACTGTAATTTCAGATGAGAATTAGAGAATTAGAGAAGACATCAAAGAGATGTCTTCTTCCTTACTCCATGATTTTTCTCTGTAATAGAAATTAAAGGGAAATTAAGAACAGATGGGTTGATTTAGTTCCTTTGGCATATGAATCATAAAATACAGCTAGTGCTTTCCTACTGAACATTGGAAATAGTATAGCAACATAGACATGTTGATCATAACTACCAAGCACTTCTCAAGTCCTTATATCTTTATGACAGATATTCCTACAGCCTTACAAGTAGACAAGAAAAGCTCACAAAACTACTTGTGTCAACTGAACCTGACGTGTAAAATCAAGGATGCTCAGAGTTAGACAGAGGCTTTGGCCCTCATGGACTTCTCCACCTGGGCACCCGAACAGCTATAGTAATTCAACTTGCTCCAAAAAACTCAACATCCTCCTTCAGCCTCTTCCCAACCTATTTCTCCTCTGGTTTTTCTACTTCTGAATGAATGGTTGTAGCCCCACCTCTTCATCCTGGTTGGTAGCCTGAGATATGGCATTTTTCTCTTCCCCCTCTCTCTTCACAATCAATAAATCACTACCTCCTGACAAGTTACCCACCAAACATTTCTGAACTCCAGACAGGACACCCCCCCCCCCAAGTCCAGGCATGCAACGTCTGTCACCTGGATCCTGAAAATGATTTCTCAACCCATCTCCTGCTTTGCTCTCACTTCTTTCTTCCTTATTGACATCTAGTTTCTTAAATATCACTCATGAAATTCAAAATTGTCTTGTTGCACCCCACCCCTCAGAGCATGAAGGCCATATTCCTTAGAATGGTATAAAATACCCTTCTTATTTGGATCTTCATATCTTTTTTAAATTTTTATTTACTGACATTAGAGAGAGAGGAGAAGGGAGGGAGAGGGAGAGAGGGTAAAAAGTACATTGATTTGTTGTTCCAATTATTGATACATTCATTGTTTGGTTCTTGTATGTGTCTTGATGGGGGTCAAACCCTCAACCTTGGCGTATTGCGACGATGCTCTAACCAACTAAGGAATCTTATCTTTTGCTGGGTTTCCACAAGAGCCATTCTGAATCCTTGAAGTTTGCCTTGAATTTTACAGGCTTCTCCACAGTGTTGTACATTTACATCTACTGTCCTTACAATGTTAATGATCTCCTTCAACCTATCTGCCAGTAAAATCCTCTTGTCCTTTAAAAAGCTTTCTTTAGATGTCCTTTCCTAAAAAGCCTCCTCTTTGCCCAGATAGACACTCTTTTCTCTCCCTGTACTGCATCCATGATATAAGTTGTAACTTTACCTGTTTGTCTTCCTCATTAGATAGGTGATAAGCTCCTTAAAGACTTCATGTTCATCTCAGGGGATGGCATATGGTTAAATATTCCATAGTTGTCTTCTGGACGAATAAATGAATCTAGGCTAACATTTTCCCTTGTCAAATGAGATGATGTAGCTCCAGAGTGGTTAAGCAACTTGTCCAAGGTCACATAGCTGAATAACAGAGTGGGTAATAAAGATAGAAGCCAGGTGCTTCCAGATTGCAGCCTGGTAATTACTCTCTGCATCCAGCTGCTTTTATATGTGACACAGTCATGTTCTGTGGCAACATCTTTCCCTGTATTAGCAGACTTTAATTTTGAGGCTTGTTTTTTGTTGTTGTTGTTGCTGTTGTTTGGTACCAATGCCATCCTTCATATATTCCCCGTGCCGCAGTTAGAATGGGGCTGGTCTCATATCCTGACTTCAGGAGAAGACCCAGGGCTGCCCAGTGAGAGGCCTGTGTTCCCTTGGGAGAATCAGAGACAGAGAGTGTCAGCCCAGGCCTTGATAAGACTATTGAGCAGGAAAAGCTCATTTTCCCTGGGTTTATGAAGCTTAAGTGAGAAAAGAGGCTCTTGAGGGGAAAAACAGCCAAAAGAGAGAAGGAACATGGTGCTGAGAGATTTCTGAGGATTTGAACACATCCACCCAGCAATTCCTCACTGGGGTTGGTGGCGAGTAGGGGAGCGGGTTGTAATTTGCCAGCTTGGCTAAGCTGCACTACATCTGTCAGATCCCCTTCACATATATTTCTGGTTAGTGAGGAACACAAAAACATTCTGCATGGGATTCAGAAGGCAGACGTGAAGGCAGGCCATATTGTTTTTATGGCTGAAAGGGTCAGGCAGGGCCACCAGATATTCCTGTAGCAGGTGCACATTGTCACTCATCTACAGACTTGCCTTTGTTTTCGTGGGGAAGCAGCCAGGTTCACATCTGTTCCACCTCCCCTCAGATATTCTTACAGCTTCACCAACTCCAGGAGCACATGCATATCTGCTTCACGGCAAAGGGCACCAGCTTTCCTCTGCAGGACCCCCATAGGGGTCTGATGTGGTCTGCAGGTGGTGAAAGAGTGACATGGCTCCCAGTCCATCCTCATGGGTCCCAGCTCATGTTCTCAGTGTCAGTTTGTCCTCACTCTTTCCCACTTTACATCCAGCTGCACTACCTGACAGCTAGCCCTGAGGTCTTCAAATTCTAGCATCAGTAACAAAGACAACAGCCTTAAGGAAACCGGCCAGTCAGCCTCTACAACTGCATCGGTCAAATTCTTGTAACAAATTCCTTACTGTGTGGTTGTGTATGTGTGCAGACACTCTTGATTAATTGAGCTCTTCTCTGTTTTAACAATGGCTGGTATGCAGTACTATCCCTAGATTTTTCCATTATATAAACCAACACATTCTCTTTAATGTTTAAATGAATGTGCATTTGGATTCCATCATTTGCCAACAAAAAGTACTAAAATGTAGCATTATCATAGCTTTTTTTTTTAAAGATTTTATTTTTAGAGAGAGGCGAAAGGAGGGAGAAAGAGAGGAAGATAAACATATGTGAGAGAGAGACAATAATCAGTTGCCTCTTTGATGCTTCCTGGCTGGCTACTGAAGCAGCAACCCAGGCATTGTGCGCTGACTGGGAATCAAACCTGTGACACTTCACTCAACAGGAGGACACCCAACCAATTGATTATACAGTTCAGGGCAGGAATACCATACTTTGACTAAACAACTTGATACCCCAATGGCAGAATCTGTGCTTCATTCATTCTTAAATCCCCAGCATTCGGCACACTGCTGGGAACATAGTAGGCACTTGACAAACGTGCTGGATGAACTGACAGCAAATGGCTGCAGAATCAAAACACTCCCCTGGGGACCTAGAGTTAAAGCCTCATACAATGTGAATCATGTGGAAGATGAAAAGCAGGATGAGAGGGAACTCCAGACCTCTGGAGAAAGCCATGAAGATCCTGGATCTGAGGAGCAGCTGAGCTTCCACCTGGCAGCCAGGGTGGGGGGTGGGGGGGGGGCGGCACATGCCAGACATCTCATGTTCACTTCCAGCATGACAGGTGTTTCGGGACAGCCAGCCCTCGCAGGGAAGTGAGCTTCCTGTCCCTCCTGACTAGGATTTGTTACAAGTGTATAACAGAAGTAGCACAGGAAGATATTTTTTTAATGAAAATCTGAAAGCATATCAGGTTCCTAGAAAAGGCAGTTTCTAAAAAAGGTGATTTCATAATAACAAACCCCATGCATCATCTAAAGAATTTATATCTGAGGTAAAACATTCTTTGTGCGTGCATAGAACACTAACAGATCCAAAGGAAGTGAGTGGTTCAGGGAACTGCAGACAAATTTCTGAGCAGATATTTTCTGAAAATGGTATGACTGATATTCAACATGAGTGACTCAAGCAAAAACCAGTTTATTTGCAAGTACAAACCTTCACAGGAAAAAAAACATAACATGTACATATCAAACAAAATGGTGGAGGGCATAGTAGGCTAATAATGGCCCCCAAAGATACCTAGGTCCTAATCCTGGAATCTTTGAGTATTAGTTTATATAGAAAAAAAATGCATTTTTTTAAAGAGGTGATTTAGTAAAAGATCTTTTGATGAGAGCAGTACCCTGGTTTATCCAGGTGGGCCCTAAATGCAACCATGAATGTCCTTAAGAAAGGGAGGCAGATAGAGATTTGACTGCAGAGGAGCAGGTGATACAAACATTTGGAGGTTCTGGTCTTGAATATGAAGCCAAGGACCAGGAGCCAAGGAATGCTGCGAGGTATGTGATGGAAAAGTAAGGGAAGAGATTTTTCCTTTGAGCTTCCATGGGAAGGACCTTGGTTTCAGCCTCGTAAGACCCATTTTGGACTTCTGACCTCCAAACCTGTAAGAGGATTAATGTGTTGTTGTAAGCCACCAAGTTTGCAGTAATTTTAACTCTCTAAGGCAGTATCCGCTCAGGGATCTCGAATACAACTCTTTCCTCAGCTAGGGGGAGCCCACGCTATATATCAACGAGTAGTAACAGAAGCAAAAGTCCAGTCTGGGTTTCTTGTCTGATGATCTGAGTGGATTAGGAGAGTAGACTGTGAAGTCAGATATCCTAGATTAAAATCCCAGCTCTGTTTCTACTTTCTAGTTACTGCACTTTGGGAAAATTATTTATCCTTCCTGTGCTTTAGATTCCCTATTGTAAAATGGGAATAATAATAGTGACCTACTACCTAATAGAAAATTGTGGGAAACAATTGAGCAGACATTTCACAAGAGAGTATATCCAAATGGTAAAAAAGAAAAGGAAAAAGCTCTCTTATTGATCATTAGTTAAACCCACAATGAAATACTACTACATACCCAGCAGAACGGCTAAAATAAACTCTAGCTGAAGTAAAACTGGGACTCATACATTGGAAGTGAGCACAATATTGTCCTCAGATCTAGTCAAGAGGGGTCTTCAGTGGCCTTGGCCCTGCTGTACCCCATGGAGTACGGAGTCCATGGAGCCCAATGATGTTCAATTGGCTGTGAACAGAATTGCTTTCCTGGATTTTTTTCTACAGAAATAATCACATAAATGCACAATAATATATAAAAAGAAAGCTTATGTAATAATTGTTTAGAATAGTAAAAAAATAGAATCAGTTGAAATGTTTATTGTTAAGAGAAAAAATTATAATACTGTCATGCTATGAAGTAACAGACAGCCGTTAAAAGAGTATTAACAGCCTCTGATGGCTTGGCATGGGAAGACGTCCAAGGTACCCAAGGGGAAAGCTATAGAACAATATATAATTTCCATTTACATAAAAAGTTTCAGTACAAAACATGTTTATAAAATGCATAGAAAATCACTTGGAAGGACTCATGCCAAAAGATTAATAGTGATTACCTCTGAGGTGTAGAATTGTGGAGAAATGAGAAAGCGGAGGAGTCAGGGAGAAAGCAGATGACATTTACTTTTCCTATCTCTATTTCTGATTTACTTGAATCTTTCACAATGAGTTTTATTACTTGATAACTTTTAAAAACTTCAAAGCATTGGTTTACTTTAGAATCAAGTCTGGAGTTAGCTTCCTTGCTTACCTTGGGCATTTACTCCATCTTCCCATGTATCACTTTCCCCAACTATAAAATAATAACCATTGTTATTTTGTGGCATGGTAGCAGGGAATAAACTATGTAAAACACTTAGCCTGCTGCCTCATACTAATAAAATTGATTTGTGTAAGTTAACTATGCTGCGTAATAAAGCATGACAAAAATCAGTGGTTTAAAATAACAATTTATTATCACTCGTGCAAATAATAGCTTTGTTGGAGATCAGCTGGTATTAAACTGGGCTTGACTGGGCTGCTCTGCTAAGCTCAGCTCTGTTCCACACACCCCTCATTCTCCTTGGAACAATGGGATAATCACGACATGTTCTTATAGTGATGACAGAAGCAGAGAGCATAAACATGCAAAATGTATTAATCCCTTAGGCTTAGAACTGACATACTGCCATTTTTAATTCATTCTATTGGCCAAGCAGTCACATGACCAAGCCCAAAATAAAGGAGTATAGAAATATTCTTTGCTAAGAGTGACCAATAATCTCAGTTTGCCTGGGACTAAGGCGTTTCCCAGGATGCAGAAATTTTTATTCTAGGACCAGAAAAGTCCTGGGCAAATTATGACTAGTTGGTCACTCAATGTCTCCCTACTCCTTTAGTCTGATGAACTTCAAAGTGACCGGCTGACTATGGTATAGGGACAGGGTGAAGAATTGGGGTTAATGATTCAATTCAGCTCATTTTTAATAATGTTATCTTCTTCAACGACAAGGAAAATAGGAAAAGAATAGATGACCAAAACTATTTTTGGTATATGGATTTTAGGTTGGCCAAACAAAATGAGAACCTCCCGAAGTCTCCAGTAATGAAATATTTCCCAGAAAACTCTCCTCAAATAAAATTTAAGATGCTTTGGTAGCAAAGGGTGAGAGCAGCAAATAGGTAATTAGGCTAGATTCTCAGAACAGCTTAAGACTCTTTCAATCCAATTCTAACATCATTTGACAGAGAATGAGACTCATAAGACCAATGAGATTCCCCAACATCAGCCTTCCTTTCTTTCAGGGACAGTGTTTTGCTTATTATGGATTCTTAGCAAGAATAGGTTATTTGACTTTTAACCATGTGTTTGTGAGTGATTATTAATCTTTAATTAACTCCCTCAGTTTTACTAATGCTTTTCAAATGCCAAGACCCATAGTGTGTGGTTGTTCAGAGGTTAAACCCGTAGAGCTACAGGGAGTTTTGTTCTGCCTGTAGTTTCCTGATAGCTGCCACTTCCTTCCTCCTGTCTAGACTGTATATTTCTCATCTGAAGACAGGTCTTTAGTGGATAAGATCAATGCACAGGCACAAATCACAAAGACTAATTTCACTCTCCTCACAAACATTTTCTTTATCTGAAACACACCAACGAGGAAAGCCTATTAAAGCCCGCAGGTGTTGGTTTTTTTAATCTTTAAAAAAGTACCTTTTTAAAAAATGAAAAACAGTACTCTCGACACTCCAAATGAGAATAGGCTATTAAAATACCTTGGGGTTTATTTTCACATGACCTTGGAGAATAAAGGAAAGTAATGTTGATATGCTAACTAAAACACATTCAACTGAGACACTCAGCGGGGAGCTGTCAAAAGCTTTGGAGGGTCAACATGTCAGGTTGTTTCTGTTAAGAGTTGAAGTGACCTTTGGGACAAAGATCTAGCCACTAACCTCTTCACAGATCCCAATTCAGGTACCAAGACATGTAAATTAAACTGCTTAGAGGACTTTAAATGATCAAGGATGTGTAGTTTAGACAGATTAGCTTAAATTACATCAATAGTCTTAAATGGACCCAATCATTAACTTTATTACATCTACCTGGATTAAGTGGGGTCAACTAGAGAATAAAGACCTTCCTAGCTGCCCACCCTTCCTCAAAAATGGCCCCTTTTCCCTCTCTGATGTTTACACAGCCTGTAGTTCTGAACAGGCCCTGGCTGGTTTAGCTCAGTGGATTGAGCGTCGGCCTGCGAGCTAAGTGTCGCTGGTTCGATCTTCCAGTCAGGGCACATCAGAGAAGGAAAACTCTGACTCCAAAAAACCTCCGCTGCCTTGCGGCATACCTCTTCAGGGGAAAGGCTAAGGGAGTAAACCCCGACAGAAAATCCGGAGCCGGAGTCCCTAAGGCGGTTTGACGTTGTAGTCAACACCGGCAACTCCTGCGGCGCACCTGAAGCCAAGCTGTATTGACTCCGTCTTTCCCTTGGACCCTTCAGCTGCGAAGAGAGGGGGGGTCTGCTGCATGGGCAACAGCAGACCCTCCATATCACCCTGCCCAGGCTCTGTAGCTTCAGCTTCACTGGAGAGGACACTCCAGCGTCATCGCAAGATGTCGATTCAACACGGGAGGAGACAGATACCGTGTCACTCCCGAGTCGGACTGCACAACCATTCTCGGCGGTGCAGATAGACTCTTAAGAAGCTACACCATCGTCTCTCGAGACGGACGGCTGCCGACGACGACGAGTTCTGAACAGACCACCTGCTCTTAAAGACCTAGAAGCAATTTAGTCTGAAGATTTAAAATGCTGTTAATAATCACCTGGGCCTGACAGACACTGACAACAGCTTTGTCTTACATAAAATTCCAGCACAACTGAGCACCAGGCCATTCCTAGTTTACAAATGGGGGGGGGGGGGGGGGCAAGAAGGAAAGAAAAGAGCAAGCTGATCCCTGAGATGACCATCCTCCTAATCCTTATAATCTATTGGTTCCCCACCCCGTCCTATTTTTATTCTTGTTTTCCTTTGATGAGGCAAATGGTCAAGAAGCACATCCTTATAGGAAGATGTTTAAAAGGCATGGGGTAAATAATGATGAGCAGTGTTCCTACCTTCAGCTTTTCTCTAAATGATCTCAGTTGGAATTATAACTACCACAATAAACCTGGATACCTAGCTTATCAGTTAATCATGACAGCCTCTGGGAAGGGTAGATCAACCAACATTTTATTAGAGCAGGACGACTAATAAACAGGGAAGAGATAAGACAAAGGAATACTATTTCCTCAGCTCTCAAATTATCAAAGGAATAAAAAAATGCAAGGCAAACCTCTATCCTGAATTAAAAGCTACTCAGGGGATAGGAAATAAGGAAGAATCTATTATGCCGAAGACAGGGTCTCCACAGACCTGGGGCAATTATGTTTTTTTTCTTTACATGAACTGTTGATTAATGACTTGGGAAGAGGAATGTTTAGGGAGTTAGACTCGTAATTTTATTTCCTCTGAGAGTAGAAAGTGAAGAAAGAGAAAAAGCCACCTGAGTAATTAGAATTGAAAGATACAAGTTTGGGAAAAAGAAAGGAAATAAAATGAATTTAAAGAATCTTATAGAAAGAGTTGGAAGCATGTGAAATAAAAACATCTTTATAGAGATGTGAATGATAATTAGCAGTTCCTGAGGGCTTATGCTAATGCTACTCTACAGGATAGACACTGATACATATTCCAACAATTCTAAAACAAAACACACCCACACAGATTTTATTTATATATATAATATATGTGTGTGTGTATATCTATCTATCTATCTATCTATATATATATATATATTTAAATTTAATGCACATGTATATAATACATATATATCTTACACGAGGCCCGTCTGGAAAAAGTGCAACCATTGCTAATATAACAAGAATGATTTGCATGACATCTTTGTAACCTAGCAGCCAAGGAGAGTGGCCTGGAATGCGCATGATTGAACAATGATGATTTCATTGTACTAGTCAATGGGGGTGGTATACACTCTTGAGTGAGGATGTGTGCTGTGTGGCCAGTACATTCAAAAGAACCCAGCGACTAGAGCAACAAATCTGCAACAGATTTTGCATTAAGCTTGAACATTCCTCCACAGTAACTATTCTAATGATTCAGAAAGTCACATCTATGGGCAACTGGTGATTGGCAGCTTCATCATGACAACACACCTGCTCATGTATCATATCTCCTGCAGAGTTTTTTGGACAAACATCAAATCACCCAGGTGACTCAGCCTCTCTACAGCCCAGATTTGGTGCCCAGCAACTTCTGGCTTTTCCTAAAACTAAAACCACCTTTGAAAGGGAAGAGATTTCAGACCATCAGTGAGATTCAGGAAAATAAGACAGGTTATCTGATGGTGACTGGGAGAACTGTGTGAGGTCCCAAGGTGCCTACTTTGAAGGGGATTGAGGTCATTGTCCTATGTACAATGTTTCTTGTATCTTGTATCTTCTTCAATAAGTGTCTCTACTTTTCATATTGCATGGTTGGTTACCTTCTGGACAGACCTCATATACAGATAAATCTCACACACGAACACTCACACACATAAAAGATTTTAACACAGGATTGATGTCACCTTACAATCACCATAAACCAGAGGGCAGACATGATGTCATTCTATCGTTGTCTGTGAATGTGTAAACTCATATTACTGTCACTTCAGTTGACTTGTACACATCATTGACACTGCATATGTTGGATTTAATTGCCTTTTAAAAATATTTTACACCATGACCCTGTATTTAAAGATTACTTTACAAGCAGAAAGACATAAAAACTGAGTGAGAAAGTGTATTAAATTTGGTATTAGTAAAGCAACTATTCATCACAGGAAGGAAAAGACAGTGATTCCATATTTTCTTATAAAGCAACAACCAATGGCTTCATGAGACCCAAAGAAATAAAGCTACCAACAAATTGATGAAGTTATGCTTCATTTTATTACTAAAATTTACGCAGTATAATTGTCTGTTACATGGCAAGCAATACAAATGAAGGCAGGACAAATAACCAAATTCCCAAAATTGCTTTAAGACATTTCCAAACAGAGGGCCTCGTTTGACAGACTCATACTTGATTAGCAGTGTTGTTTTTTATTTTCTTACTGGTACATAAAGCCGTGGCACACTTATGTCTAATGGCACTTAAATTTGATTGACTAGAGTATTGCCACGTATTTTCTACAAATAAGAATACAGAGGCTCAGATAAGTTAAATTACTTTCTCCAAAACCCACAGGGAGTGATTTCTTGGAAACATCCTTTAAACGAGGTCACTTTGATTCCAGAACTTAGTGGTCTCAACTATAATGATAAACTACTTCCCCAAACAGGAAGATTGGCACAATCCTTTGAAAAATTAAATCTAATAATGGCACTTCTCTTTTCAATAAATTTTCACCTCACTCAGGGTACTAGACCTGACATGATCTTCAGCCCTCTCCAAATGTTAGCTCTCTGTCTCATCTTGTCCTATACCCCTCACTCACTCAGCTCCAGCTCTACCAAATCTTTGCTTTTCCCTTATCACACTAGCAAGTTTGCTCCCACTTCTACTATGTTCTTACCTCAGGGCCTTTGCACTTGCCGTTCTCACTACCTGGAATACATCCCCACCACATCTCCACTTGGCTGGCTCTCTCATTCCCTCGTTTTCTGCTCAGATGACACCATATCAGAGACGTCCTCACTGACTACTCTCTGTATATAAAATAGTGGCACTGCCTCATCTCAGGCCCTATCTCCTTTACCATGTTTTATTTTCACCATAACATATTATTCTATGAAGTGTCAGATAAGTTTTTGTTCATTTTCTTATTGCTTACAGCAATGCAAGTAAGCTTCAGAGGACACAAGCCTTGTTTTATACATTTCCTTATCTGTATAGAAGGTGGGTACTCAATAAATAAATGAATCTTCATCTGACAATGTCAGTATACTAATTTTTCCTTCTGTTCTGTCCATTCAGAAAATTATCATAAACTGACATCTGTGGAATTTTTTCTATGTGTAATTCTGTCTTCACTCATTCTAGGGACTTAAAAAAGTGATGCTTTTGTAGTAGTATTTTCAAATGCAGATTTCAGAGCCAGACCACCTGGATTTTAGTGCTGACTTCTACTACTTGCCTATGTAGTCGTCGGCAGCCGTCCGTCTCGAGAGACGATGGTGTAGCTTCTTAAGAGTCTATCTGCACCGCCGAGAATGGCTGTGCAGTCCGACTCGGGAGTGACACGGTATCTGTCTCCTCCCGTGTTGAATCGACATCTTGCGATGACGCTGGAGTGTCCTCTCCAGTGAAGCTGAAGCTACAGAGCCTGGGCAGGGTGATATGGAGGGTCTGCTGTTGCCCATGCAGCAGACCCCCCCCTCTCTTCGCAGCTGAAGGGTCCAAGGGAAAGACGGAGTCAATACAGCTTGGCTTCAGGTGCGCCGCAGGAGTTGCCGGTGTTGACTACAACGTCAAACCGCCTTAGGGACTCCGGCTCCGGATTTTCTGTCGGGGTTTACTCCCTTAGCCTTTCCCCTGAAGAGGTATGCCGCAAGGCAGCGGAGGTTTTTTGGAGTCAGAGTTTTCCTTCTCTGATGTGCCCTGACTGGAAGATCGAACCAGCGACACTTAGCTCGCAGGCCGATGCTCAATCCACTGAGCCAAACCAGCCACTACTGTAGTGCCGCCTGCTTTTGTTGCTCCTACTCACCAGATTAGGGTCTCGTCCAAATCTAACAGGAATCTAACAAGGGCAAGGTCAAAGCCACCACCTCCTAAAAATGCACCTGATGGCTCCTGGAAGTGGTTTTCTGTCTGGCTTCCTAGCACTCTCCTGTTCAGTCCTGATGGCAATTCCTTCTTGTTCGGGGCCACTCAGCTCCTTGTTTGGTGGGCCAGCCTCTTGTTGATGGTCAGCTCCCCAGGACTGGGGTCTGAGGCAGATTCCAAGTGTACTGCAGTTCTTGTCTTGGCCAGCTTCCCAGGAGCTGGTTACTGCTAGAGTAACCCCACCCCAAGCACACACCGTCCGGTTTCCTAATTACTGCATGTGCCTATGTAGCATCATGAAAACTACTCAAATCCTCTAAGTCTTAGTTTTTTCATGTGTAAAGTGGAGATAATAATAGTACTCATAAGAGTAAGGACCTGACACATGCTGAGGATTCAATAAAACATTTATTTTTATTGGCAAGCTATTTCCAACTTACCTAATAGGAAACCATTAACTGGGAAGAATACACTCACAAACATCCCAAACCCCCAGGACACTTGACAATGCCAGAGATGTTTTTGGTCATTACAACTGGGGATGGGGGGAAGGTTCTACTAGCGTCTAGTAGGTAAGAAGCCAAGGATGCTGCTGAACATCTTAAAATGAAGGGGAGGGGCACAACAAAGAATTATGGAGCCCCAAATGCCAATGATGTCACTGTTGAGAAACCTTGATAGAGAAAGAGCATTGTTTCAACACACATCTCCAACACTCCAGGAAAAAATAATTTCAAGAAGAATTTTTTTAAGACTCTATCATTCCCTCTGTCTTACCTGTAAAATCAGCCTAGAGATGAAAATCCACGCTCACATTGCCATGCTCTAGAGGCCTGGCCTTAAATCTGCTCCTACTGTTGCCTTCTAATTCACGGTTAAACACGCGGTGCTCCTGTCCGGATCTCAGGATGCCCGTTCTAGTGTCAGCCACTTCAGTTCAGCGTCAGACCACTAGAGGGTACAGAAACACTAGCAATCACTCAGCATTTGGGTGCTAGACTCAGTTTTCAGTAATATAAATCTTAACAAAATATTAAATTATTCCTGGCCTTTAAAATAAAAACTACCAAGCATTTATTTACTAAATACCTCTATAGGTATACAGTTTAAAAGACTGATTCGAGCATTTCACTCTAATTGTCATCACCCTTAAACTATAATGTATTGTAATTATTTAATTCAATGTCCTATGTTAGCTGGAAACCTAATAAACAACCATTGGTTGTTTATCAGAATATTATGTATCAGAATATTATGATGATATTATAATATTGTATGACTATATTGGTAAAATTTTTTTATGAAGTCTTGATTATGCTGTGAGTTAAATCATATCAGATAGATAGATATATATAATCTTACCCACTAAGAATTAAGCAAAAATGAATCAGGAATAGAAACTTAAATATGAATTCCAAATTGGAATTCATAGCCTTATTTTTCTGAACTTTGAAATAAACACAAACCAAAGTATTAATGATTATTGTCCTAAAATATTGTTTTAAGAAGCAGAAAGACCAAAAAATATTATGAAATCACTTAATACTTAGCAATATCTCAATTTCACACACTCAAGTTTTGAATAGAGGCACTAAGGACGAGTTATAGGGAACTTTGGAGGGAAAAGTTTAAAGAATTATTGTAAAGAAAAGTGTTCAGCTGTTTTTCCTTTCAACTGAAAGTTAGCAAAAGGGTGGTGACATATGTGTGTGATTTCTAAACTTTTTTTTGTGACATCCCAAGCTGTATATAATTATTTCTAAAAAGAATGCAAAATTTTGTGCAAAAATATTTAAAATTTCTTTTAACGTACACACACATATATATGCACATATAAATGAACAAAAAAGCTGTGTAAAGCTGAAGGGCTAAACAGTGTTGTCAAATTCAATACACGAGAATGTGGGTCTATGACTCAGAAATGTTTAAGTATCACACTAGAAAACACAAGGCTTAAATAAGTCAGTCAGAGAAAGACAAACACCATATGATTTTACTTATATGTGGTATCTAAAGAACAAAACAAATGAACAAACAAAATTGAAACAGACTCATAGACAGAGAGCAGACTGGTGGTTGCCAAAGGGAAGTGGAGCTGGGGGTGCTGGGTGAGAGAGGTGAAGGAATTAAAAAGTACAAATTGGTAGTTACAAAATAGTCACAGGGATATAAAGTAATACAGTAAATAATATTGCTATAAATATGTATGTTACCAGGAGGGTACTGGAAATATTGAGGAGAACACTTCGTAAAGTATATGATTGTCTAATCACTATGCTATACATCAGAAACAAATACAAAATAATGTTGGAAGTAAACTGTAACTGAAAAAATAACAGAGATGGAAAAGGGTATGGGGAGGGAAGCTAATGGAAAAATACAATTAAAATAATGTAAAATTTAAAAAAGAAAAAGAATAAGACTCCCAGTCAAGATGGCAGCATAGGTAGACAGGACTTGCCTCTTCACACAACCACATCAAAATTACAACAAAAATATAGAACAGCTATTACTCAAAACCATCAAAAATTGAGTTGAACGGAAGTCTGACAACTATGGAATTAAAGACATGACATCCACTCAGAGTGGCAGGAGGGGTGCAGACACAGATTGGGCTGGTCTCTCACCCATGTGCAGTGGATAAAAATACAGGAGGGATATCTCAGGAGCAAGGAGTCCCAGTGCCAGGAAGAAAAGTCCCCACAACTTCTGGCTGCAAAAACCACTGGGGATTGAGTCAGTGGAAGGAACTGCTGGAGCTCCAAGCAGTTCCTCCTAAAGAATCCACACATGGATTCACTTACTCAGATTCACTCCCTCTGAGCTTCAGCACTGGGACAGGAGCTTGAAAGTACCAGTGGCATATAGGGAGGAACTGAATTGTCTGACATCAAGGTGAGCAGAGGCCATTGTCCCTTTTCTAATCCCTCCCCCTCCTACAGACCGGGCAAGCTGGTTCCACATCAGAGGCTCCATCAACCTGGATAACACTGTTCGACTCACAATGGAGATCCCCAGACTTCCCCACCCAACTTACAACCCCACCAAGCTGCTTTTCCATATAATGGTTGGTCTTGGCTCAAGCTTCATAATTTCTTATTCATATCAAATAAGCAACAGCTGACCTCAGTGAGCCCTAGGCCCAGCACTACCAGCAGCCAATTAGCATCACAGCTTGGCTTCACCTGGGAATAATCTCCAAGCCCAGCAAAAGTAGCAGCCATCTCAGATTGCTCTATAGCTCAGGAAGGATGGCCTAGGGGGAACACAGGTGCAGGCTGTCCTTGGCCTGCACTACCCAGGAAACCCCAGGGCCAACACACCCAGTGAACAGCTACAGACCACACTAAAGCACTGCCACCCTGCCCCTGCACAGCTTACCCTCCATGGAGGGTAGATGTTGGTGGTCAGTGGTCATAGCCAGTCCTTGTAGCTGACTGGCCTGGGTAAATCCCTCCCATTGATCTGCCAAGAGCAACCAAGTCTCAACTACAAGAGGAGGGTGTACTCAGCCCACATGGAGGACACACCTCGAGCACCCAGCTTTGGCGATAGGGGAAGTGGTGCCACTGGACCCTACAGAACACCTACTGCATTAGACCACATTACCAAGATATGAAGTCAAAGCAGCTCTACCTAACACATAGAAACACACACAGGGAGGCTGCTGAAATGAGGAGACAAAGAAACATGGCCCAAATGAAAAAACAGATCAAAACTCCAGAAAAAGAGCTAAATTAAATGGAGATAAGCAATCTATCAGATGCAGAGTTCAAAACACTGGTTATAAGGATGCTGAAAGAACTTAGTGAGGACCTAAACAACATAAAAAGATCCAGTCTGAAACTAAGGATAAACCAATTGAAATAAAGAACAATTTACAGGAAAACAACAGTAGAGTGGATGAAGCTGAGAATCAAATCAGTGATCTGGAACACAAGGAAGTAAAAAACAACCAATCAGAACAACAAGAAAAAAAAATCCAAAAAATGAGGAAATTATGATCAGCCTCCAGGGCAACTTCAAGAGGTCCAACATTCATCACGGGGTGCCAGCAGGAGAGGACAAAGGGCAAGAAATTGGAAATCTATTTGAAAAAATAATGAAAGAAAACTTCCCTAATTTGGCAAAGGAAATAAACATTCAGGTCCAGGAAGCACAGACAATCCCAAACAAGATGAATGCAAAGAGGCCCACTCCAAGACACATCATAATTAAAATGCCAAAGGTGAAAGATAAAGAAAAAATATTAAAAGCAACAAGAGAAAAGAAGTTAGTTATCTACAAAGGAGTTACTGTAAGACTAGCAGCTAGTTTCTCAAAAGATACTTTTCAGGCTAGAAGGGATTGACAAGAAACATTCAAAGTCATGAAAAGCAGGGACCTACAGCCAAGATAGCTCTATCCAACAAAGCTATCATTTAAAATCAAAGAGCAGATAAAGAGCTTCCCAGACAAGAAAAAATTAAAGGAGTTCATCATCACCAAACCATTATTATACAAAATGTTAAAGATTTACTTTAGAAAAATAAGAGGAAGATTAAAACTATGAACAATAAAATGGCAAAAAATACATATCTATCAACAATTGAATCTAAAAAACAAATTAAGCAAACAAGAACAGAGACACAATAATGGATGTGGAGAGCATGTTGATCATTGCCAGGTGGGAGGGGGGTGTGGGGGAATGGGTGAAAAGGTGAGGGGATTAAGAAATACAAATAGGTAGTTACAGAGTAGCCATAGGGTTGTAAAGTACAGTATAGGAAATGGAGTAGCCAAAGAACTTATTCGCATGACCCATGGACATGAACAATGGTGAGAGGACTGCCTGAATGAATGGGAGAGAACAAGGCAGAGAGGGGCAAAAGGGGAAAATTGGGACATCTGTAACAGCATAATCAACAAAATGTAATTTTTAAACAGTAATAAACAAATACATGTAGTTTAAAAGAAAACATAATGTGTTGAGAGACTCTATAGAATAGTGGTTAACTATATAATCTAATACCACACTATCTGAGTTTGAAAACTGCTTCCACCAGTTAATAGTTTTGAAGCTCTGGGAAAATTATTTTATAACTCTATACTTCAACTGTAAAATGGTTGTAAATATTATAGTATAGTTTACCTCCTAGGGTTAATGTAGGGATGATATGAGTGAGCATAAGCATGGGCAAAAACAGGTTTACAGTTGTGAGTACAGGAAACACAGAGTTTATCCTTGCATTATTACTTATTAATCATTGTATTAATTGTTTGCAAACAGCTATAAACCTACTTTTACTCCAACCTGTAAGTTTAACACTGGAAACAGCTTCTGGCACATGTTAACTCTATACTAGTGTTTTCTATTGTAATTATTATTTCCTAAAAAAATAGATCAACCGAAGAGATAATATCCACACATCTACTATTTCCAACTAGACTCTAAAGTATCGCTAAATCTTTTTTTTCTTCAAGAAAAGCAACAGACTGAACATATTGGACTTCATGGACCTTGAGAAATATGAAAAAGTTGACTCAGTTCTGAGCTCTTCCATCACAGTCCTCACAGCAGAGGCAGCTCCTCATTCTTTTCTTTTCCTTTCCTTTTTATTCCCCACTATTCACTGTTCCTGATACAGACCTAAGTACAAGGTGCAAGTGAGGAGAGACAAAAATTTACAATCCTTTTTTATTTTTATTTTTCCATTGAAGCACCAACTTTCAAGTCAGGCATAAGGATAATTATAATCTGTAACAGAAAAAGCCTCTTAAGACCTTGTGGTGCATCCTTTGGAAAGGTCAAGGCAACAATACTTTTTCCTTTTACCAGGTTCAAGAAAGATTCACTGGACGCTAATTTTTTTTTTCTCCTGTGGAACTGGTTATAATTAACTTGTGATAAGACTAGATGCAAGAGGGAATATATCCAAGAAGTGAGGAATGCAAGGAAGGGAAGAATGTATGGCAAACCTTGAATCAAAATCTAGTCATCATGTCAGCCCTGCAACAGTTAATGCCCTGACCCGTTGCCATGGAAACAAGATCTCTATGTGAGAGTACATGAGTTCCAGGGACACAGAGCACACCTCACTCTGCACTTCATTCAACTTCAATCCATTTCATTTCATTCAAAAAAGTCCTCTTTGGGGAGGTCAGTCTCAAATCCTGAAGAGACCAATATGTCAGCTGCTCAATGTATTAAGGTGTTATTCTGCTAGTGAAAACACACTAACAGGCCACGATCAATCTTATCACATCAGTGTATTATGTCATCATAACAACACTGAGCTTCCCCAAAATAAAAATTTTAAATATGCATATAACTGAGACTAGATATCAGACAATCCCTTTAGATGGCCTTCTCTTAAAATCTAGCACTGGAGGGGCTCTTTAGCTGAAAACTGACTTTAAATGTTTCATTACATCATAAAACATGGTTGTAAAGTGACCAGACTCTAGAAACAGATGGACTGGGTTTTGATCCTGGCCTTGCCACTTATTCTATAACTTTAGCCTATATCCCTAGTTTTCTTTGCCTCAGTTTTCTCATTTGTGCAATTAGAACAATGATAGTGCACCTCTTAGGACCATTGTGTGAATTAAACGAGTTGATCTACACAACGTCCTCAGTGCCTGCACATTATAACCACTAGATAGGTGTTTGTCATAATAAAAGTAATTATTTTATTATAAATTATAACTATTTAATGAAAGAAAAGTTTTACTTTAATTTTGAAAAATCCTATTTTAAGTACTAAAAATATATACATTCATTATATGCAATAGTTAAGTGAGTAAATAGAACATTAAAAGAAGTGAAAAGTGAATTTACTTGGGAGGATTTTCTATTTTTCTTCATTGCTTGTTTCTTGGGCTCTGTGCAAAGCATCTTGCTACATCCAATCACAGTTCAGAACTACCCCTAATGAATGAATGAATGATGGATGAACAGTTTTCTGACAAACCAGCAGCAAGGCCCATTCATTCTAATTGTAGGACTGGATTAAAAATTACTTAGCAACCACTTGAGTAAATGATGGGGTAAAGATTCTGCAGAGGAGTTTCATGATTGTAATCAAGCAAACATCATTCAACACTTTCTCCTGACCATATTTCCTGAGCTCTGCTTATCTGCAAGTCATCAGAATAAACAGGTTCAATTAAAGAAAACAGGGACATACTCCCCAGATCACAGATGCTGAGAAACATGTGGTCTCAATGGCAGAACACTTGACAGAGTTTTTGGCTCATAGGAGGACAAATACAATATTACATAATGTAATGTTTGAGACTGTAAATTTTTACCAAGACATAGGGTTTGTGTCTTGAAGGATGACTAAACTCTGGTGGGACGGCAACTTGAATATTTCTTCTCTGTGCCACTGGTGACATGGCTCTGGCTCAGTTCTACCATCTGCATCTAATCTTCTAAAAGCCTTGAGTGACAAGGGTCTGAGGAATTGAGTTCTGCCTCTCAGTGGTTTTTCTTATAGATGTTCAGAGGCTTCAGCATGAACATTTAAAGTGGTGAATTCCAGCTCCCCCCCGAGGCAGTGCATTCTACTCCATATACATTTATAAAGCATCTACCCATGTTACACATATTGGTTTTATGTTAGAAATACAAAATTAAATACAATTTAGTCTTTGCTTTCAAGAAGCATCTTATCTGCAGTAAGAGAGAGGTTCAAGAAAAGACATAATGACAAAACAATGAGAAATCTTTTTTTTTCTTTGAACATTTTTTTATTATTGATTATGCTGTTACAGTTGTCCCAATTTCTTTCCCCCCTGCTCCCCCCTCCCTCCAGTGGCCCCCCCCTTAGTCCATGCCCATTGGTTCTGCATATAGTTCTTCTCAACATCTTCCTATCTACTCCACTCCCTCCTACTATGTTTATTAATTCCTGCACCATCTCCCTCCCTTACCCCTCCCCACTGACCTCCCCCCCAATATGTTCCCTGTACCTATAATTCTTTTTCCTACTCTCATTGCCTACTTAGTTTGCCTTTGTTTCGATTTCCCTAGCTTCTGTTGTTGGTTGTTGTGATACAGTTTTCATTTTAATGTTCATAGTTTTGATCCTCCTTCTTCTAAACAAGTCCCTTTAACATCTTATATAACAGTGGTTTGGATCTAACAAACTCCTTCAGTTTTACTTTGTCCTGGAAACACTTTCTCTGCCCTTCTATCCTGAATGACAGCTTCTCTGGATAGAGTAATCATGGCTGTAGGTTTTTGATTTTCATTACTTTGAATATTTCTTGCCTGTAAAGTCTCCTTTGAGAAATCTGCTGATAGTCTAATTGGGACCCCTTTGTACATAATTCTTCTGTTGTCTCTTGCTGCTTTTAAGATTCTCTCTTTATCTTTTATTTTGACATTTTGATTATAATGTGTCTTGGTGTGGTCCTCCCTGGGTCCAGCCTCTCCGGAACTCTCTGTGCTTGCTGGACCTGTAAGTTCATTTCCTTCCCCAAGTTAGGGAAGTTCTGCTTCATTATTTTTTCACATAATTTTTCCATTTCTAGTTCTTCTTCTTCACCCCTGGCAATCCTATAATTCTAATGTTCATTCACTTATAGCTGTCCCAGAGGTTTCTGAGCCTCTCCTCATATTCCTCACTTTTTGTTTCCTCTTTCTGCACTGGTTGACTGTTTGTCCCCTCCCTATGTTTTGATTTGTTGATTTGATCCCTGGCTTTCCCTTCCTCACCACTTGTATGTATTTTTGTTCATTGCAGCAGGACTAGCCTTCATTCCTTCCCTGTCTTGATTAAGTTCCACTGTTAGGTCTGTAAGCTGCCTTATGACTATAGCTCTGAACTGAGCCTCAGAAAGTTTCGCTATTTGTTCATTGGTCAAGGCCTTTATTTGTTTTTTCATTAGCTATGTGATTGGTATTTCAATAATTAATTCTGCCATCCTGACCATTTTGTTTATCTTTCCTTCTTGGGCGGGGCTGTCACACCTCCTAAGCTATATTGGCCCGAGCCCCATGTGCTCATCACAACCTGGCGATCTTTCTCACCATGCTATGGCGCTTTGCATGGGGACGGGGGTCCAAGATGGATTCCTGATGTTACTCTCCGCTGAGGAACCAGGAGCCTCCTCCCAATGAGGTCTGCCTTCCCAGGTGTTGGAATCACGAGCCGACGGGTCTGGTCTGCAGCCGGGTGGCCCCCAGGCACCTCTCTCCTCCCCCCAAACACAGGCGTCTGCTCTCCAGGTCCTGCCGTTCGCCGCCGCGGCTGCCGCCTCCAGCACAGTTCGATCTTTCTCAGCCGCGGGCTCACACTTCCTACCCGTCTGATGAGCACCACTTGTTTATGACTTCATACGTTGGACTTCCACATAGCTTTATTTTCTGGAACTTCTTATTATTTTTGGTTTTGCAGTAGTTGTAATCCTTCTTAGTCGTGAAGGGAGACAGAGCGTGTAGGTCTATGCCTCCATCTTGGCCAGAAGTCCACAATGAGAAATCTTTATAAGTGTTAGTATAGCATGCTATGAGTATAGCATAATGCTTATAACAGTTAACATTTATTCCTCACAAGCACTGTTCTAAAATTCTACATGTATTGACTTTTCTACTCTAGTGACAGTCTTGGAAGTAAATTGAGGTGCTGAGAGGTTAAATCATTTACTCAGACTCACACTGTAAGTGTTAACAGCCAGTTTAAGAGAAGCATATAACCCAGGCTAAGGGAATTAAGAAGACCTTGTGTAGGAAAGATACCTGAGAGTTGCAATGTAGGAGGAAGGGCATCCTAGGCAGAGGGGAGATGGGTCACAGGACCACCCTTTGACCCAGCAATGGGACCTCTGCTCTAGTGCCTCTTCCCATTGATGTGGATTCTGTAAAGCCAAGGGCTTACATACATCCAGAACCCATGCCCACTTCTTCCATTCTAGACCATGCTCTGGAGACCCCAGAAGTCCTTGTCCCAGTGGCTCCAGGTCCCCTTGCCATGCCTGTGTAGCTCTTTCAACCTCCAAGGGCGGGCTAAGCTGCTAGTGTGACTTCTGCTAGGGAATGGCCATTTGCGGGGGGTGTGGATGGTATTTGGGTGTGCAGGCCAGGGTGTCCATACATCAGCATGTGTTGATCAAGGGGTGGGGAGAGAGGGCAGATGGGCTTGCTGCTGGGACTGCTCCCTGTGCTGTGACATTGTGTTGTGCAGTTCTGAAGAATCTGAAAATTCAAAGTCTGTACCTAACTTTTCAGGGAGTTATAAAGGTATTTTCGTCAAAAGAGGAGGACAGAATATATTTTATGTAACATTGTGTTAGCTTAACGGATACATTTTAAGAATTCAGAAACATGGCCTGTGACCCTTCTTTGTTCTCAAGCCCTGAGCTCTATGAATATTGAAGATGGACCTGCTGTGTGTGTGGGATGAAGATGTGAGAGAGCACAGCTTGCTTGGAAAACTAAAAGTAGCTTCACAAAGAATACACAGCAAAGGATTCAGGCAAGCACTTGCCTCCCTAGTGATCTGAACTTAATTGTGAAGGCAGCAGATATCATTAAGGACTTTAAGCTAGAGGGTGAGCCAGCATCAGGTTTGGAAAGTTCACATCTCATGTGTCAATCTGCTCTGTCCCCAAAAGAAACACACAGTGATATTTTATTCTCTCTTCTTCCCTTTGCCTCTATCCGGAAGCAGGAAAGAAAAAAAATAGTGATATCTATTCTAGCTGTAGGAGTTCAAATTGCAAAGCCTAGTGCCATTAGGAGAGCAAACATCTGGGAGAAAAAAATAGCAACCTGATGCTCTTATCTGGCCTTCTCAGCTGGGAAGAGCCTGAAATCACACACCCAGAGAAGCCAGGCAGCCAAGACCGAGCCCAAGAGCCCACAGACATGAAGGACAGGACATCTGGGAATGAACAGATCAAGGTTACGGGTCAGTGCTATGTAGGTTACCAAAGAACTAACATAGACTAATGCACAGGAGATACATATCTTTGGAATAAGACTTGCTTCTCCTCCAAGGCTTTAACCCCCTCAGGTGCAGCAGAGGACTCTCAGTTGTTACCTGACTTCCCTGAGCAAGGCCAGCTGGGCCAGGTGTTTAGATCTCATAGCATCGACCATGCGTGACTGCATCTAGCCATAACTGAAGGACATTGGACAAACAAAATAAACCTTCAGTAGGTCCTGTAGGAGATATTTATCCAATTTTGTTGTCAAGAATAACCTGACTTCCTCACAGGGAACTATCCCTTTGCTACTGTATGTGATTTGGGGGGAAAAAAGCACAACAAACTCTAGGTGAGCCTCCCATTGACAGGGCAGATCTTTTGATTACATCCTTCCTTACAGCCAGGTGGTAGTGATGTGACCCAACACTCAACCCAAGGCTTTAAACTGTGAGTCAGTGAAGCAAGAATACAACAATTGGGGTGCTGGTTATTGCAGCAATGGCCTCTGGGGTGTCAAGAAACAGCGATGTAACAGCACCAGCTGCTCCAAGAGAATGCCCTTTGAGGTGAGAGACACTGCCCACTCTTTCCTCAACCCTGCTGTGAGCTCCCTCCATCCTGTCAATAAATCCCCAAGTGTTCCTATACAATTGATAGGCTTTCCTTCGGATACCAGCAACTCTTTTTCCCAGGCCAGCAAATTAATTTGAAAGCCTGGAAACTGCTGCTCAGAATTATTTGGGAAGACACAAATGTTCACATAATCACAATTTAAACTGGCAAACAAGAGGCTTCTCCACACTTAGCAAAGTGCATGTAACCTGATGGTATGCTGTTTCTATGCACTTTCCTCAAATTCCAGGTGTACTAATGCTTACAGACCCACTTGGCTAGGCTTACTCTGGGACACTGGCTCCCAAAGGAAGGGGTGTTATTTGGTATGTCCCTGGAGTTCTATGATTCCTGATACTATGGTAAAGAGCCAGGGGATGCTAACAGGGAAGTCAGTTTGCTGAGGCAGAAGGATAATGCTCTCTGCACAGGGGAGCACTCACAGGCTTGAGCTAGGAGAGTAAATGAAGAGAGAGAAGTCAATGCACAGGGGCCTGGGCCTTAGCTGCTGTCTCTGATCACACTTAGGCAGGTAGATTTTCATTAAAGTTGTCATTTTGAAAATTAGAAAAGCATACTAACACATACGCAACTAAACAGATGTTCATATTCCTCCTCCTCTTCCTTCTGCAGTACTCACAGGAAACACATGTCTGTGTTGTCCTAAGTCCAGTTACTAATTAGCACGTTTCAGTAGCACATTTCATGGAGGATAGGGAGGATTTCAAAGGGATTCCTTTCTTTTAAGTTGAGACAGCTGGTGCTAATTACCAAGCAGGGAAAATATGCAAACAGATCATTGAGAAGCCACCGGTGGAACAGAAGGCTGAGGGTCTTTTGGTACTACTGCAGAACGACTCTCCAGTGGTTGGAAGAGGCTGCAAATTACCTACATCTTCCCCTTACCAGCGGGAAGCAGCTGTCCAGTTTCATCACCCTGCAAGTAGGTGGGAAACACAGTCCAAAAACATGAACTCAAAGGTCATTTCACCTCATGCATGTGAATTTCACAGATATATAGTCAGAGCTTTTACAGTAAACCATTTCTATCTTGATCAAAGACGCATGGAAAAATAAAAGCTAAAGCCTTTTGTCTTTTAAATAAACCTGGGGGATTATTGGTTCAGAGTTCATCTTTGCAATTAATTGTTGCTCTGACATGAGAGCAATCCAGGCACCCCAGATGATGCCTGGTAAACAAGTCTTGACTCTAATTCAGTCATACCCTCTAATGAAAAGAACACTAGACTGGAAGTCAAGAAATTTCTGATTCATTACTAGTTATGAAACTTTAGGAGATTTATGTAGTTTTCTTGAGCCTCAGGTTTTCATCTGTAAAGTGGGAATAATGAGATCTACCACATAGAGCTGTTTGTGAGAGTTTTAGAGTATTATGTGAATCTCTAGATAAAGTTAAAATTATTGGGCATCTTTGGAATGTGATTTCCAGCAAAAGCTCATGAAGTATTCTCAGCCCGTTGGAAATATATGAGCACCTTGTATAAGCAGTAGCTTGTCCTGGGTTCTCAGGCTACCCGGAGACTATAGAAAGTTTGTAGGATTATTAATTGCGTCCTAGGAACTAACTTCACAGTTCAGAATATTTATAGAGGCACAGTGCAGCAGAGTAACTAGGGGTAAAAGTTTTGAAATCACACAGTCTGGTTTCAAATTCTGCTCTACCACTTCCCACCTACAGGACCTTATGCAAATCACTTGAAAATGTGGGTAATAGTAAAGACAACAACTCGCAGATCACTTCATTGTGAAGATTGAATAAAATGGAACATAGGAACAATGCTTGACAGATTTTAACTTCATGTCAAAAACTATCAGCCTTCTTATCACAAAGATGACAGTTTGATCTCCAAAATATATAAAGAACTCATACACCAGAAAGACAAACAATCCAATTTAAAAGTGGGTAAAGGACCTGAACAGACACTTCTCCAAGGAGGACATACAGAGGGTCCCTAGGCATATGAAAGAATGCTCAACATCACTAGCCATCAGAGAAATGCAAGTAAAAACCACAATGAGATACCACTTCACACCGGTCAGGATGGCTAACATTAACAAATCAACAAACAACTTGTGCTGGAGAGGATGCGGAGAAATGGGAACCCTGGTGCACTGCTGGTGGGAATGCAGACTGGTGCAACCACTGTGGAAAGCAGTATGGAGATACCTCAAAGACCTAAAAATGAATCTGCCTTTTAATCCAGTGATCCCACTGCTGGGATAATAACCTAATAATCCTGAAACACCAATTCAAAAGAATCTATGCACCCCGATGTTCATAGCAGCACTATTTACAATAACCAAGTGCTGAAAACAGCCTAAGTGCCCATCAGTAAATAAGTGGATCAAAAAACTGATACATTTACACAATGGTATACTACGCAGCAAAAAGAAAGAAGGAACTCCTATCTTTCCAGAGAGCATGGATGGAACTGGAGAGTATTATGCTAAGTGAAGTATGCCAGGTGGTGAAGGACAAATACCATATGATCTCACCTATAAGTGGAACCTAATGAACAGAAAAAACAAATGAGCAAAATAGAACCAGAGGCATGTAAAGAAGGAACAAACTGACAGCGATCAGAGGGTTCGGGGGAGGAGGATAATGATGGAAAGAAGGGGAAGGGTCTAGTCAAGGAACAAGTATAAGGGACCCATGGACATGGACAACAGGATGGGGATTGACTGTGGAAGTAGGGGGTGCAGATCAGGGGAGAGCAATAGAGGGAAAATTGGGACAGCCATAACTGAACAATAAAATAAAATTAAATTAAATTAAAATAAAATAAAATGAAAATGTAAGTAAATCATTGTATACATAAATGTGGGCCAGTGGTTATGGTTGAGGGGAAACTTAAGATGAACTATGGTTTGGCCAAAATTTTCATTTACTAAATGGACTTTTTAGTTGTTTTTAACTTCATTCAAAACAATTTTGTTAGATTAAATTGATGAATTTTTGTATAGCCATTTTAATATTGAAGATGGAAGAAAATACACAACATTTTCAGCATATTTTGCTTTATTATTTCAAGAAAGGTAAAAACACAGTTGAAACCAAGAAACAAAAGATATGCTCAGTGTATGGAGAAGGTACTGTGACTGAGTAAATATGTCAAAAGTGGTTTGCAAAGTTTCCTGCTGGAGATTTCTCACTAGACAATGCTCCACAGTTGGGTAGACCAGTTGAAGTTGATAGTGATCAAACTGAGATATTAATTGAGAACAATTAATGCTATATCATGTGGGAGATAGCCGACATACTCAAAATATACAAATCAATAAAGTTATTCGTGAAAATGAAAAACGTGTCTTTTATTTTACATAAAAATCTAAACAGACTTTTTGGCCAACCCAATACTGCAGCAATGGTAGTCTGTACAGCTGGATTCAAATATGACAACGGTACACGTGCTTGCTGGGCTGAATGTCCCCTGATACGTCACAAGGGCAGATATATGCATTCTGCCGCGTTAGTGTTATAAAGTAGTCGTGTCTGCTTTTCTCCAAAGCATTGTCATTTGTTCTTTTCTCTTCATTATTTCTATTTTCAGGAAATTAAAAGCATTATAAAAATAAAGACATTGTTCCCCCATTTCAAATATTCTACTTTTAAAGACAAAAATAATAACTCTGAATAATGGCAAGATAAATTTGATGAATCAAATACCATTGAAAACTCACTTAACACCCACATTCACTGTCTGTCTGAAAAGCTGCAAGTTCTATCATTTTTAACAAAGCCCTAAGATTTCACTCGGCTCTTTTTATATCAAAGAAAAAGAAATTTCTGAATCATTGTGAGAACTTTTCATAAAACACCTAATTTTTAGGAATGGTGCCCAGACCCAGACCCTGCACATCAAGGCACTCTATGAAAGCTTGTTGATTGCTTAAGTGCTAAAGAACAGTGTCTGGCTGACATACATATTTCCCTAAGTGGGAAATGTAGCAGTTTTTATGCACAGGCTCCTTTGAACCTGGGAAGGCATACCTCAATGATGATTGTTTAGTGGCTGGCAATAAAAGCTATAGATTAAATATAAGCCAGTTGTATGAGACCAGAGGAGGAAAATGTCATGTTTAAGAAGACATACAGAAAGCCTGAGGAGTGACTCAAAGGGAGACAGTGACAAACAAGATCCCTAAACAATGCCTGGGGCCATCTAAAGAAGAGAGTCCCCTGAGCACCCTGAGGTCATAATGCGGGCTCTTCCCCAACCCTGCTCTCCTCTTTTTGCTGGCTCTCCAGCACGGATTCCAGTTCTAGTCATACTCACCGCTTGCCAACCAAGTTGCTACATCCTGCATCTGTGTTCTTATTCATGCTTGGCTTCCTCTCCAACTTTTCTTCCGTCTCGAATAAATCTGTATCTTATAATTTTCAGATACCTAACCAAAACTCATGTGCTAGCTCTTAGAGTATGCTTGCTTTTTTTTTTCTTTTTTTTGCACACAATAGACCTTTACACATTGAACCAGTACTATGTTTATTCCATTGAAATTAAGTTCTTGCTGTTTAATTATTCACCAGGTCTTTCCCACTTAAAATATTTTTTGTATATCAGTTATACTTTTCTTTAATTTTAGTGGCTACCTAGAGTTTGAAATACACATTTATAACTAATACAACTCTACTTTTAAATAAAATGATATAATAACAAAATAATCTTAATTTCTCCTGTTCATCCCTTCCATCATTACTATAATCCATTTCACTTATATATAACCATACATATATATATGCATATATAATCATGCATATTTATATATCATGCATATGCATATATGATATATACATAAGCACACACAATTAAATCCATTGTTACTATTATTATTTTGAACAAGCTGTTATCACACTTACAATATTTTCTCACTAAACTGAGAATAGGGCCCACAATTCTCACATCTTTTCTGTTTGCCAATAAATTGCTCCTTGTACCATGCATCACACCTAATACATATTCCATTACTACAGTGAAGTGTCCTTAATCCTACTGTTTGAACTTCCCTGTGTTATTAAGAGAGCACTATGAAAAAGGTATAATTAATATTTAGTATTGTGAAAAGAATTTGCGGAAACATCAGTATAGACTCTGCCAAAATCTACAGATAACATCTGCTCAAAGTTTAGAAACAGTGGAAAGCTGCATGGTCACAGCTAATGAAGGGAAGGCCAGTTAGCAAGCTGGTCATGAGCATGGTTTTGGAAGCCCATCTCTCCATCCTCTGCTGCTTATAGTTGATTAAACTAATTAACCTCTTTAACCTCAGCTTTCTCTTCTACAGAATGAAGATAATCATAGCATTCATGGTTTTTATAAAGAAAATAATACAGATGGCACAGCACCTGGGACAGAGGAAGCCCCCAATAAATACATGCAATTGATATCATGATTTAAATTATAAGTTAGAGAGCAATGGGAGGAAATTGGGACAACTGTAATAGAACAATAATAAAAATGCTTAAAAATAAAATAAAAATAAATTATAAATTAAAAACTCAAATATGTTTTAAAGACACCATGGATTATTGGTAATAATACACGATGTATCTAGTTGCAAGATTTAACTTTTTCCAATACATATATTGAGTATTTAAGTTGTTTAAAATTAATAGTCCTTAATCTTAAAAACAGTTTGGCATCCAGGCATCACCATGACTTTATGGTTGTTCACATGTAGGTTAGAAGTGTAGTTTCCTCACCTACTAGTTAAATGGCAGAAGACAAGTTGTCTAATTCCTCGAAACTTCAGTTTCCTCACCAGACACATACACAAAGTAATTCCTACTTTGTAAGATGGTTATTTATAATTGCATGTAAATCCTTTCCTAGTAAGTGAACGACAGCTGTCATGATTTCTGAGCCTTCTATTTTCCTAATTACCCTAAGAGACAGCAGCTGTGCAAATTTAATATAAATCTATAGCAGAAAGCCACACATTAGAACACTTTACCAGAGTTTTGCCTCTTTATCTCTCTAGTGGCATTCTCTCAAAACTAAGAGGTGAGTACTTCTTTGGGGACAGCCATGTGGAAGAGCATGTTGTAGGCAATTTAGGGACTCATGTCTGTCGTGTTGGTCAAATGTGGGGTCTCATCACACGCTGGGTATTGTCTTGCTTCCTGTAGTTTCACAATTGCCACACTGTAGCATGACATTATTTTTATCTCCACGATAGGCTGATTATAAGGTAAAGCTGCACTGCCTGACCAATGTGCCAGGTGTCTGGTCTAATAATTCCAAATGTTATTAATTTTTTTTAAAAGAGAGAGAGAGAGATGGAAGAAAAACAAGAGGCCGCCAAGAGACCAGATATTGCTGGACTGTAATTTGTTTGGGCAAGTTCTGCTTAATCTTCCCTGGGATCAAGTGAGGAATTCAACCAATGCCTGCCCAGAGCAATAAAGATGACAATTACTTAGCAACCTTTGATACTGAGGGCAGTTTCTCTTCCTTTTCTCCACTGAGGGAGCAGTGAAAAAGGTGAGAGAAGGCATACAAAGAGTTATAAAAAGACAAAACTAAAATTCTAGGTCACTCAAGTCATTTTTCCCTCCCTAAAGTATAAAATTGGAGCCATTATTTATTACTCCAACTTGCACCAGAAACTGAAAAATTCAGGAGATATAACTATGCCTAGGACAAACATATAAAATAGTACTTGACCTCAAGAGACATATTCTAGAGGTTTACCAAACAAACAAAAAGTAAAAAAGGAGAGAAATAATATAATTACAAGTTGAAATAATAACTTTGAACTTTAAGAAACAAAAAAGATGAGAGAATCCCAAGGGAAGGTTATTATTGTTGACACAGGCACCCCGGGGAGTTGTCATTAAGTTGAGATCTGAAGGATGGGGAGAGAGATGAAGGAGAGACAAGGATGTGCATGGACCTGAAGGCCAGAAGGAACTAAGTGTGATAAAGGGCCTGAGGGAAGAAGTTGCTAAAAAAGAGTGAGTAATGAGAGGAGTAGAAAGATGGAGGTGGAAAATAGTCCAGGGCCAGCTCATGCATGGCCTTTAGGTCATGACTCATATTGTTAGTGGAATAGGAAACCATTTTAGAAGGAGAAAGATGTGATGTGAGTTAGACAATCTAGCATAACAATCAGCAACAGGCTCAAGAGACAGATTACTGAGGCTCAAATCTTGATTCAGTCATGTATTCACTGGGTGGCCTTAAGCAAGTTACTTTGTTTCCACATCTGCAAAGAGCAATAGTAATAGTATTCACTCTTATTGTTTTGAAGTTGAAATGAATTAATTCACTGGAAACCCATAAAACAGTGATGAAGACATAGTAAATACTCAGTAAAAGTTAGTTACATACATAACACTATTACACATACACACACAAATGAACTGAAAATGTGTGTCTGCCAGAATCCATATGTTGATATCCTAATCCCCAGTGTGATGATATTAGGTAATGGGTCCTCTGGGAAATAATGAGGTCATGAGAGTAGAGCCCTCATGAATGGAATTAGTGCCCTTATAAAAGGGATCCCAGAGAGTCTCTTCCCCTTACTACCATGTAAGGATTGAAATGAGAAGATAACAGCCTACAACCCAGAAGAAGGTCCTCACCAGAGCCCAGTTTATTTTGTTGATAAACCATCCAGTCTACGGCATTTTGTTATAGCAGCCCAAACTGACTAAGACAATATGAAAATTAATTTCCATTTTTTTAGGGCTCTTGCTGTATCAACAAAAAATTTAACACACAAAGAGGTAGAAGCAGGAAGACACACCAGGAGAGTGTATTTAGTAATTAGTAAAATAGGCTAGAAATAATAAGGCCTGAAACAGAAGGGCAGAGGTGGAGATGGTGAGAAGGAGATGGATCAAGATACAGTCTGGGCACAATTAATTGGATTATTTGTGCACATACTGTATGAAAATATATAAAAGTGAGAAGAAAGTAGATCAAGAATAGGTCTTAGACTAGTCAAAATAGCCTAAGGTGGCAACAACCCAAGTGTCCATCAGTGGACGAATGGACAAACTGTGGTATTATACATATGATAATATGAAATATTATCTAGCCATAAAAAGGAATGAAACACTGAAACATCCTATAACATAGATGATCCTGCAAATATTATGCTAAGTGAGAGAAGCCAAACACAAAAGATCACATACTTTATGATTCCATTTATGTAAAATGCACAGAAAATATATTAATGGTTGCCAGGAGCTCAATTTGAAACAGAGGAAGTGCATGACATAAGTAAGGAGAGAATTTAGGCAAAGGTCAAGCTAAAGATGTAGGGCAAGCTCTGAGAAATGCCAGTAGTTAAGAGGAGAATCCAACAAAGAAAATTGAGAAGTAAAAAGAAACTTTAAAAAATAACTCTGGAAGCCAAGAGGTAAGCCTGCTTAACGCAGGTAGAGTGTTGACTTTGACAAATGTTGTTGAGAAGCCAGGTAAGATGAGTGGGAAAGAAATCTGTTGGATTTGGCAACCTGCAGGTTGTTGCTGACCTTACCAGATAGAAGAGGTATAGAAATACATTAGACTGGGTTGAACAGTGGCATAAATGAAGGGGTAGAAGTTTGTTTGGGTACTCAGGAATTTGGTTATAGAAGAACAAAAAAATACAGCAGAAACTGAAACAGTATATATGGTTATATGAAAAAACAAGTATTAGAAGGTGGGAAATACTAGAGCATGTTTGTATGATGATGAGAATGAGTTGTGAAGAGTGTGATGTTACTGCTGAAAGAAAGCATGAATAACTCAAGCAGCAAAGTCTTTGGTAACCCAAGAGGTAATGAGATCCAGAGCAGAAGTGGCGAAACATCCCTTCTTGAAGGAGGAGGAATAGTTCCTTCATTGTGGAGGAAGGAGAATTTGGATGCACATACACCAAGCTGGCAGGTGTCATGGTGGGAAGTTGAGTGAGTTCATTGCCAATGACTTCTATTTTCTTAAAGAAGTATGAGTCTGGGTCATTAGTAGGAGGATGTGTGGGAGGTCTGAGGAAAAAGGAGATGATATGGTACAGTCATCACGTAGAGATGAAGAAAATTAATAGGATTTCTGAGCAGCCCTAAGTGTCCGCTTGAGCTTTCTGAATTCTGCATTAGTCAGCTTGGCTTTGTGATTGTCCCCAACAAAGTTACTTCTAGGTTTTAGCAGGGAAAAACAAGGGATAGTCCTGCAACCTTAGAATAGTCTTTATGATTCACCCTAGGCCTATCCTATTCCACTTCCTGCTCATAAGCTGGCAAGAACTGAAGGAAGTTCAGTAAGCCCATCTGTTAAATATAGAAAGGGAGAAATATCAGCATCAAGATACTTACTACCTCCACAGATGCCAACAGTACTAACAAGGTTATGTCCAAATCCTTGATCCCAACTAGCCAATGAATCCAGAAACAGTCTTGTAGCCACATTTGCACTGCTGATGGTAAAGTGTTGCCATGGAAATCGCCATATTAAAAAGGCCAAAGTTGTTTCAGAAGCTGGAATGCATCCTCACAAATTCTATGTGAGATATATCTGAATTAAAGATAAATAACAGAATAAATGGAAAGAAATGCAATTGTGTTTCTTCCCAAATATACTACCATCTTTCAGAGACTAAATCGTATCAAAATAATTTCCAAGGGAGTGGGACCCAAATGAATTACCTGATAAAGGTAAATGAAAAAACCTATAGATCCTTCTGAAACCACTAAAGTAAAATGTAGGATAAGGAAGGAGGGATTTTCATGATGTCAGAAAAGGCTTTTGTATAAGTTAATTAAAGAAGAAAAATCATAACAACCAATGCTGTCAATATGGACCAGATGAGTCCTCTGTGGTGTCCTTTCAGAGTTTTCCTGTCTTTGTCTTTCTTCCTACCATTTACCAAAACTCACATGTCCTCCCATGCTCCTTATAATCTGTCCACACCTACTCCTCGTTAAGGAATGCATGGTCTTTTCTTATTCACACATCAGGTGTCAATTCAATAAACTCTTCAAAAGGATGCTTCTATATGCCATACAACCTTCTTTAGCACTCTGCCTTTTATGCAGTGTGCTTTCTTGAGAATACCGATTACTGTTATAATTATGTTTGTAGGGTCATTGTTAAATAGCTGTCTGTTTCTGCTAACCACTATATTCCCAATTCTTGGCATTTATCTCAGCACACAAAAACCAGTACATAATTGTAGAAGAAAGAAGGAGGGAAGTAAAGAGAAGTAATAAAAAAGAGAAAGGAAGAACACCAGGAAGAGACATCCCTTCAACTTCAAAGGTTTTCTCCTTCACTTGAATTCATAGGAAATTGTTTCTGTGCCCTAAATTTGATACTTAAATATATACTACTCTGATTCTTCTCTTGTATTTTACAATGTGCAAATATTGCACACATAGTAAATATTTAAATGTACAAGACTCATACCATTTATACCTAAGAAAATAAGAAATGCTATATGCTAAGAGTGATATCAAACATACTGTCAAATATGCTGACAATTTACCATGAATCTCTCAGGCTTTTATCTGACATATTCTTGAATGTCCCTCCCCATGAAATAATGTATTAATTCTTAAATGTCTTAACTGCAATGCAACAGTAGCAAGGAGTTTCTACTTACTTCTCTGCCCTCATTGCTCATCACTCTCTATTTCACATTTTAAGCTCTAGCAATTCTGAACAATCTGTAGGTTCTCAGAGGCTTTTCCTTTCCTCTGACTGCAATCTCTCTTTCCCAGGTCCAAGTTTTATTCATTCGAGACTCACTGAATCCAGCAGTCCCCCACCTCTGCTCTTCTACCTGACTTACTGTAAGTGTCTCCAGTGCACTGCAGGTCAATGTCCTGTCATCTTCGTGTTCTCAGGACTCAGTGTATGGGTTGAAGTGTAATAGCTTCTCAGTAGATGTCTGTGGACTGAGCTGTCATTCGTTATGAAGCAACACCCTTCATGAGTTCATAGACTTCACTAAGCTTTTCTGAATATTCTTTCAGGTCAATTATTGTGATTTTTAGGATAGCCACATTATGAGAGAGGCCTAATACCTATCACACATAGATTTTTCACATTGAATAATCCTTTAAAACACATTTATCTTGGTTATACAAGCCTGTCTCAGATATTTTACAAAAGTATTTATTCCTGTCAAAATTACATTCAGGAATAGCATTCTGATTTTATCCATAGAAAGTGATATCAACTTCTAACACATCATAAGAAAAAATGGTATTAAGAGAACATCTTTAAGATAAGAATACATGCTTTTAGTACAAGGCAAAGCTGACATATTTTATTTCTTACCACTTTTTCTTTCTCACCCTGTTTCTTTTGCCTAGCCATTTTTTCTTCTTTTGCCCTTCTTCATTTCCCCTGTTTTCCAGTCACTGCTGGCAAATGGGTAACAAGTTTGCTGACTCCTTTTCTAGCATGAGGACTCAGGCAGCAGGGAGTGTAGACTGGGAATGCAGGTTGTATTTTCATGTTCTAAATGACACCGAATCACAAAATAATTATAGTTATAAAACTGAAGAGAGGCTTCCTTCATCTTTTAATAACCCCCTATGCCATCCTTAGTACCAAGTGCCAAAAAAGGATGAGGAAAAGAGCAAGGAAAAAATAACATCAAGAGGCTCTCTGCTGGGACATTATAAGTAACATGATGGAAGAATGAATTGAATTTCAGTCGACCGTGCTGACCCACAGAGGAAAGGATGGCAAAAGGCAATGAAGACTTCTGGCAATGCCAAATGAGGATCTAGCAAGAGAGCAGCGTGCCTTCCATCTGTTTGGATAGTGCAGGCTGAGCTATTCCTGCAGCAGGGGAACATCCCCAGGGAAGCTGTCTATGACTCAGTGACTCTGCCAGCAATGATGTGTGGGAAAAGAAAAGAACTTTTTAAAGGTAAGATTACCCAGTAAAGAAAATGACTACTCAGAGTGTGGTGGTGACAGTGGCACTTACTGGCACCTACAGTCAGAAAAGTTCATTCACCTTTTCAAGTGTTACTTATGAGACAGTTACTCTGCATAAATCATAGTCCTTAAATAAGCATGCTCTTCCAGATTCTCATAACCTCATATGTCAAGTATTGCTAAATGGTCTCTTTGTCTCTAGTCTCTCCATGTTTCAATCTGTCCTACACATAAAGCCTTGGAAAGTCACACAAGTTTTAGAACTAGAGCTCCTGGATTCAAATCCTGTCTCCACAACATATTAGCCCTGTGATCTTAGGCAAGTTAGCTCAACTCTCTGAGCCCCTGTGTATCCATCCATCAGCTTGGGCTAAGTGGCAGAAACAAATGTCCACTGAATTTTCATAGTGTGAACCATCATGTTTTTTGTTCATGTTCATGTTCTTCATAGCTCTGAGGCTACGCTCTGCAATCGCCTTATTCTGTATCCTAAGCTAAAGGTACAGCCTCATCTGGGTCATGTCAGCCATTGGCACAGGGAAACCAGGCAGTGCTATTATCACTTTTGCTGAGTCCTCATATGCAAAATAAGTTCCTCACACTTTCCTCCTGAATACCATACACTCTTCCCTCTTAGATACAAAATGTTCCCTCCAAGAAAATCAAAATATCATTCTTCTCAATAATTGCTTGATGTTTCATATGCAGTTGGTTCAATTGATACAGAGTAATGGACACACCTCAGAAAAACAGGGCTTTCCGCACACACACAAAAATGTCCTGCTTGTAAACTGGAACTAAGACATCAAGTTCTGAGACTTCCGGCCAAGATGGAGCTGTAGACAGACACATTGTGTCTCCGTCCACAACTAAGAAGGAACACAACTACCTCAAAACTAGAAACAACCAAAAGTTCCAGAAAATCAAACTGCATGGAAGTCCAGCAAACAAAGATATAAAGAAGAAATACTCATCCAGACAGGTGGGAGGGGCAGAGTCAGGGCAGAAGGGACAAGGTGTGGTGGCGGCAGCAGCAGGCCAACAGAAAGTGCAGTCACATGTTTTAAAAAGTTGGGAGGGACACCTGGGGAGTGTTCCCAGCTCCTCACCGGACCTCACAGCTCATGGTCCCAGCACTGGGGAAAATCAAGCCTCATTGCTTCTGACTGTGCAGACCAGTGGGGATTGGGGTGGTGGCATAAACTTCTGGTCTCTCAGCAGAGTCTGCTTGTTTTAAAGGGTCCCCATGGTCTTAGAACGTCCACAGATCTACCCGCTCTGGGAATGACAGCCAAGACAATAGCTAGAGAGGCACCAGTTCCACACAAAAGTGGAAGAAGTGCCTAGAAATGGGGGGAGTGCTGGGCAGGCGGCATTGTTCCCTCTCGTACCCTTTCCCCACACACAGTGCCACAACATGGTGAAACAGGTCGCCCTGTACTGACAAATCCCTAAGGCTCTGCCCCCTTACAACGTAACAGCAACAATAGCTCTACCTGGGATGCGGAGGCAAACAAACACAGGAGCCTGTCAAAATGAGGAGACAGTGAAGTATGGCCCAAAAGGGGGAATGGATCAAGGTTCCAGTGGGAAAACTAAGTGACAAGGAGATAGCCAACCTAACAAATGAGGAGATAGCAAACCTAACAGATGCAGAATTCAAAATACTGGTAATAAAGGTACTCACAGGCTTGACAGGTATGCTTGAGTATGGCAAACACATAAGGGAAGAAGTGAACGCTATGCTAAATGAAACAAAGAAAAATCCACACAGAACCAATGGTGAAGGGAAGGAAGCTGGGGTTCAAATCAATGATTTGGAATATAAGGAAGAAAAAAACGGTAAACCAGTGCAGAATGAGGAAGCAAGAATAGAAAAAAATGAGGAAAACTTCCCAAATTTTGTGAAGGAGATGGACATACAGGTCTGGGAAGCACGGAGGGTCCCGGGCGAGTTGGACCCAGAGGGGACCACATCAGGACACATCATGACTGAGATGCCAAAGGTGAAAGATAAAGAGAGTCCTGGGGGCAGCAAGAGAGAGGCAGAGAGTTGCCTACAGGGAGGTGCCTACAGGACTATTAGCTGATTTCTCAGAGGACACTTTACAGGCAGGAAGAGACTGGCAAGCAGTATTCAATGTGATGAACGGCAACCTGCAACCAGGACTACTCTATCCAGCAAAGCTATCATTTATAATGGAAGGACAGATAAAGTGCTTCCCAAACAAGGTAAAGCTAAAGGAGTTCATCATCACCAAGCCATTATTATATGAAATGTCAGAGGGACTTACTTAAGAAAAAGAAGATCAAAACTATGAACACTAAAACGACAACAAACTCACAACTATTAACAACTAAATCTAAAAAATGAAAACAAAATCCAACTAAGTAAACCAGAATAGGAACAGAATCATAGGTGTGGGGATCATTTGGAGGGTTATCAGCTGGGATGGGAAGGGGGAGAAATGGGGATATGGTACAGAAACTAAGAAGCATGATTGCTTGGTACAAAATAGACATGGGGAAGTTAAGAATAATATAGGAAAGGGTGAAGCCAAAGAACTTATATGCACGACCGATGGACATGAACTAAGAGGGATGGGATTGCTGGAGGGAAGGAGGGTACTGGGCAGAGGGGAGCAAAGGGGGGAAAATTTTTGAACTACTGTAACAACATAATCAATAAAATATACTTTGAAAAAAATCAAGCTCTCATTGTTATCTTGAGATTGAACAAGTTATGTCCAACAAGAGAATGTGGAGAGAAAACTACATAAGAGCCTTCCTATTCTCAATGAATATGTCCACACATCTTTTCAAATTCTCACATTTTCAAACACCTTTAGAGCATATCATCAATTCCATAAAATATATCAAAGTATAACACCGTGAAAGTTATGCATTTGTGAATATGATGGAAAAAAATAGCAATGCTACATAGAAGAATGAAAGTCAGTGAATCAGTCAGATTACACAGTTGTTTGTTCTCATCTCAGTCCAGCAGGGGTTAGTGGTGAGGGGTAGGATTACGGATTGGTGGTGGCAAGGGATTGGGGCCAAGAGTTCTCCTCCATATATTCATTTAGGGACCCAGGCTCCTCCGTGTTGCCACTTCATCCTCCTGTACAACCTTGGAGTTTCCTCCACTCAGCTATGAAACAGGGAAAGAGTTTAGCAAATCCCATTTGAGAGGGTTTTATGGTGTAGGCCTAGAAAAGGTGTACCTAATACCTACCATGTTCATTGACCACAGCTCAGACACAAGGTGGTATCTAACTGCAAAGAATGCTGGGATACTCAACCTAGCTGTGTTCCAAAAGGAAGGCAGTTTGGGAAAAAAGCTAGCCAACCTGTCCCAAAGTGACCTAGGCTCACTTTCCAGCGAGGTGACTTGATCCAGTGCATCAGCCTTAATGCCAATGATTCAAATATATGCATTTACAAAATCACATATTATGACATGTTCTGTATGTTTGGCCTCGTGTACAATACATATATCTTTGGGAATGATGGTCTGTTTTGCTATTATAAAGCACTGTTCTGACACAAACTGCTGAATCATTATGTGAAACTAAGGAGCCTGATCACTGGGTTAGACTATTTATAAACTAACAGGTAGAAGATAATAGCCACTCAAATGTTCACCCAAGGAATAAACACACAGACACAGAGCACCAGCATGCTATGCTTTGTGCAGACACACAAGTGCCTCCCACAAAGATTGACATAATAGAGAAAAAAGAAGAGAAAATATGCACACAAGGGCTTTAAACCAAACCAAATGTTTTAGGATACACTTGATTACCCGCCCTGATAAGAAATCAGATGAATTCATAAAATTCACCTGCCTTCACAATCAATAATTGTTAGAAAATTGGAAGGCCCAAAATGGATGACATCATGCAGGGCAAACGAACATCATTTCCTTCTACATTGATTGGGTGCTTCGGTTCCGTTTATATCCCCAGCTGTCTGGGCCTTGTTGTAAGTAACCAGATACCATAGGCTTGAAACAGGCTTTTCATTTGCATCACTGGGCAATGGATGCAGCCAACAGGAAGCTCAGTGATTCAGATAACTTGTTTTAATTGAAATCAATACCAACACAAGGAAAACTGCCTGGAATGGCTGTGCTATGCTCTGATGGAATATTTTCATGGTCCTTGCCAATGACAACCATTATCAAGAACAAACTATTAACGTCAATGGTGACTCATACAGCATTTTCCAGGAGGAAAATAATAAAGTTTTTGGACCAGTGATAGTTTTCAATTAGAAATAAATAAAATTTTACTTCTTTGGGTCTCTGTTAGGTTTTAGTCACAGACTCAACTTCAATTCCAGTTTGGGCTCCCATTAAATGGAAAGACAATTAGCCACCCTAGGCCCTCTACTGCCAATCCTTCTCCATTCCCTCTTTTCTACTCTCACCCCAGATTAGATCTAGTGGGAAAAAACTAATTTTTTAAAACATTTTATTTATTTACTTTTAGAAATATGGGAATGGAGGGAAAAAGAGAGGAAGAGAAATAGCAATGTGCAAGAGATATATCGACTGGTTGCTTCTCGCTTGCCCGTAACTGGGGACCTGGCCTGCAACCCAGGCATGTGCCCTGACTGAGAATCAAACCATTGACCCCTCAGGTTGCAGGCTGGTGCTCAATCCACTGAGCCACACCAGCAGCCAGGGCAAAAAAATAAGAAAAGAAAAAAGAATAATTGCAATAATTAATTTTTATTAAGTATCTTCCAGGTTCAGAGCCATTTTAGTTCAGGGGTCAGCAAATTTTGTCTAGAGAGTAAATATTTTAGGCTTTGTGAGCCATACCATCTTGATCATGGCTACTCAGTTCTGCTGATGTAATGCAGACACACGGGCTATACATAATGAATGGGTGTCCCTGGGTCCCAGTAAAACTTTATTTCCAAAAAAAGCAGCAGACAAAATTTGGCCTACAGTCCATAGTTTATGGACTATGTTCATAATTTATACATGTGTAATTTATCTTCACAGAGGAGGGTGTTACTATTCTTATTGTGTAGATGAGGCTGGCACCCCCTAAAGTTTCCCCTTTAGTAAGGGGTGAAGCTATATCTAATGCCAAAGGCAGGTCTTACACCAAAGCAGCCTCTACTTTCTCTGTTTTGCCACTCTGCTGCCTAACACAGAAGGCAGCGGGCAGTCCAGGAAATAGCAGAAGCTACAATCGTGGGCCTAATTATTTACAAATGCAACTGCTAGTTTGAATAGCTGTTCAACTTATCTCTTTTACTGATCCAGTACTGACTTGACTAAATTTTTTATGATGCAAATATGTAAGGTGTCAGATGTCACCTAAAATAAGCACTGTCAGATCAAGTAAACTCCTGTTTGCTTCCCATGGCCCCTGGAACCTTGAATCCAACACAGCATGTCAAGAATTGGGCCACATTTAAAGGCTGCTTGAGAATTATTGTTTTTGTTTTCTTTTTTTCTGGGCTATCTATTCTGTTCCATTGGTCTATTTTTCTGTCTTTATATGACTACTACACTGTTTTTATTACTGTAGTTTCACAATATGTTTTGAAATGAAGATATGTGAGACCTGCTATCTGTTATCTCGCAAATATCATATTTATAACATCTATGTGTTCAATGCCCACCATAAGGATGGTGAAGGTGTCTATATGCCTAGGACTTTGTACAGCACCTGACATATAGGAAGTCTTCAAGAAATATTTGTGCTATCTTCATAGATTACTGATATAATAAAATTATTTAGTATAAATTAAAATATAATATATTATCATAGTTATATATTATAATTAAGATATCATTATAATTATACTTAATTATAATCAATATAGTATATATTATAATGTATGATATATTATAATTTAAATAGTTATAATATAATTGTTTTATTATAACATATAATAATATATATTATTATAATATATAATATACCACATGTGAATCACGGGAGGAGACAGATACCGTGTCACTCCCGAGTCGGACTGCACAGCCATTCTCGGCGGTGCAGATGGACTCTTAAGAAGCTACACCATCGTCTCTCGAGACGGACGGCTGCCGACGACGACGACGACGACGACGAATATACCACATGATGATGATTATTTACATGTAATTATATTATATTTAATAATGCGTAAAATTATGTATTATTAATAAATAAAAGTAAGATATTATTTCTGCTTTCTGTGAGCTGACACATTAACAGAAATGAAGAGGAATACACAGAAATGGTGTAGTCTGCTCTGCATTATTGCCTAAAATCAAAAGAGAATTGAAAAGTGCTGTAGTTGTTCAGAGGAGAACAGAGAGCTTAACTCTCTTTTCTGTAGGCATATGTTCATGGAAGAGATGGCATCAAAGCTAGCATTTTGATGCCATCTCTTCTATGATCAAGATTAAGAAGTTGGAGATATTGGAGGAATGGCATCTTGGGCAAAAGAGACATAGTGAGCAAAGACAGGGATATGGAAAAAGGTGAAGCATCTTAGTAGAAGCTTCTTGGTTTGATTAGAGAGAGCATTGAGCAAAATAAGGGAAATTAATAAACAATAAGACTAAAAAAGTATGTTGGGAGAAAGTATAAATTGAATGATAATATAAACGTTTTAAAATAAAAATTAGTGATGGGGCATGTATTTCCAAAGAGAAAATATTTCAAAGTTTTTATTTTCTCCAAAAAGTGGAGTTAATTTTCCTAATTAAAAAAGAAATTGACAGGAAAAAAAATGGTGCTGAATTGCAAGAAAGTAGAAAAACTGTAGTCTTAAGGTAGAGTAAATAATATCACTAAATAATCATCTGGAAAGTTACTTGCTAGATGTGTGAACTTGCATCTATTCCAACTTAACTTATACCTTGGGACGTACTACAACTTCATGAGGTAGGAACTGACTCTATTTCCCCCCACTGTTGTATTCTTAGCACCTGGTATGGTGCCTGGTATGTGGCAGATGTCCAGTAAATTTTTTAAAAAGAAAAGAGTAAAGTAATACTGCCCTGCATATTCATAAAAATAAGCATCTTTTTTCTTATTTCTTGGTTTGAGTAAATATATGTCAGCTATGTGAAAAGCAACTATTAAAACAATAAGTAAAAGTTCTACTTAAATACACAACAAAACAAGTATTACTTAGGTAAAGGCCCTTGCCTTGATTTTAGTGTTGATTAGTAAAAGAATTAAACCTGGGCTCTTATTTTAAAATCAAAACCCTTTGAAATGAGCCATATGTGAGAGGGCCGTAGAATTCATTATCTTATGAAGACTACAAATGATTTTAACATAGAAAGAATTCTGTACTTAAATAGAAATAATAATGATTATCGGCCTCCTGATTTTTCATTTATCTCTCCAGCACCTACCCCTATCTGACCTTGGTTCCAGAGTTACCCTCTTCAAGTATGACCATGGTTTCAGCACTTTGTAATCCCAAATTAAAGGGTCATTTTCTATTAAACAATTTGCAAAAGCATACTAACAATATTCTAGCAAAAATATTATGGCAACATAAGGTAAACTAAGGCCTGCAGTCTAGAAGATTGTGATGGGAATTTCTATGTTTGCCAAGGCTAGTCTTTGAGGTCTAGACTGAGGTAAATAACTCCCAACATTTCCTAATCACTGAAGCTAAAGCAAGATTTCCATGCCAAGTAGGCAAAACATAATCCTTAGAGGCACTCCTGCCTCAGAGTAAGATAATGAAACTCCCAGATGGTGGCTTGTTATTTCCATACGGCACAATCAGGTATCCAATATCATCCAGGAATGAAACTGAAGCTTGAGAATGGTCGAGAGCAGTGCAACTTTCACAATAAATGTGTGTGTCTGAGGCAGAGGTGGTGGGTGTCCCTCTCTTTTTGTGGGGGGCAGGGTGTTAACTATAGTTGTGTACTTAACAAAACATTTCTTGGCAGTAGTGGTTACATCGGTGGTGGATGTCATTCCACTGCAACAGTTAGCTCCTGAGGTTATTACAGCAACTCTGTCTGAGCAGTATGGCTTCCAAATGTGGAGGTGGAAATTAAATGGAATTTACATAGCAAAGCTGCAGAGATAATTAGTAATTCGACACACAGCCGTTCAGGGCAAGGTCAATAGGAGGAGTTACATAGCATCATATGGTAACCATTTAATGGGCTGTATGAAAGCAGTGGGTGGTCTAGTCTCAGCTCTACCCAGGTATTGGTTCCCACACTCGCAGGCTCGGGATAGCGCCTACGGTTCAACTGCCCACACAAAGTCACAGGTGCAGCTCTGGCTGTGTTCAGTTAGCCATGAAAGTGCCATTAGGCTAGGGACTGAAGCACCTTCTGGATAAATACAGTCATTCGATGAAGCTACAAATGTATGACATTTTAAGTGCACTGACCTGACTAAATTATACCAGTTGGGATAATTTTTCAACTTGGATACTTTTTCCATTTCCTTGCCACAACATTGCGGCAAAGGGACTGGGTAGAGCCATGCTAGTCCTGGGGGAAATGAGATGTTTGGATAGAGGAAGGGAAGAAGGCTTTGTGCTGAAGTTTAACTAGCAGAAAAAAATTAAAAATGGCCTTCCATTTATGAAAAATGTTTCAGAATGGCCTGACACCATGGGAGTTCACAAGACTGTTGGGTGGAGCTCAGTCATCACAAGTTATGAAGTTTTCCTCCCTCCTTCCCCCAACTAGATTCATGAAGGTGATAGCAAACTTTTCTTCAACAATATATAGCATTCTTCTGTGATCAGTGCAAATGAATTCAACAAGCAGAGGAAAGCAAAAACCATGTCATGTTATGCTAAGAATTGCTAATAACTTTTTTCAACACCAATGTTTTGTAGATATTTAATTCAACAGACATTCGTCACAGGTCTATTGTGTGCTATTCCAGAAACCACGCACCCTGAGCCCAGGCTTCCATCTAAAGAGAGCTCAATCATAAGTCAACTCAGATATTTTTCAAATTCTTCAGCAAACTTCTCTTGTAAAAACCACACAGTAAATACTTTTTGACTTCATGGGCCATACATTAGTCTCTGCCACAACTACTCAGCTCTGCCACTGTAGCCTGAAAACAGGCATGGACAACATGTCAGTGAGTGGGTGTAGCTGTGTGTCAATAAAATGTCATTTTAAAACCAAGCAGCAGACCTGTGGACTGTAACTTACCTACTTCTGTTCTAAAACCTGAATATCAGACTGAGAGAGAGAAAAAGCAGCCAAAGCTCTCTTTTTTTTCTTTTTTTTGAAACTACTATCCAATTTCTTTCGGACATGGCTGTGAAGATGTGAATTAATCCCCTTAATCAGATGCAAATACAACTTCACTGTCAGAGTATTTTATTAATTCATGATTTATGCTTCATCTACTTTCAAAAAGAATTCAAGGTGGCTGTTGCTGGAAATATACACATTCAGGCTCACCTACATGGTATGATTAAAGAGACTTTGTCAACCAATGTAATTCTAGGTAGCATTGTATGTCATCAATTATAAATTTACATGAGACAATGATGTGCCTTTCTCTAACACTCAGTTAAGATGGGCTGTGTCATGCTTAAGCAGACAAAGCCAACAAGAAGAGAGGGTTCCTCAGGAAATGACCAAAGCACATCACAATCCAGCAGAGAGAACACTCATTGGAATAGGGTATAAGCCAAATTTAGAGTTAGTATAAAATCAAAGCATTATCCATTATTAAAGGGGAGAGAACAGGGAAGGATAAGAACACTAAGCTTTTTTTGAGTAATTACTTGCTGCCAAGCATGGTATTGAATACTTTAAAATGGGATATCCATTCAGGCTCTTCAATACTCCAAAGCAAGTATGTTTGACTACATATTACAGAAAAGAAAAAAATAGAAACATATTCCCCAAATTTATATAACTAGAAGTTCTTGAAGTTGGAATGTGAACCCAGCTCTCTCTCATTCCAAACTGTATGGCTTTCTGTTACATGACACTGCCTCTTGAACACAAAATATCAACATTTTGCCCATCTCAAGTCAAACTTTCTCCTACTTTCTTCTAATTATTTTTACATCAGTTATGCTCTTATTCACCAGTCATTCTTAAACCAAGTCACAATCAATATGACTTTAAACAATACTCAGTCCTATGGCTGGTATATAGTCTCTCAAGTTCGAAGTTACCTGGCCACCAGTAATCTAATAGGCCATGTGTCAAAAACTATCTCCCCTCCTTTCTCACTCAGTTAACTGGGGCTGGCTTCCAAATAGTCCATAATTCTCATCTATTTTGTTACAAATAAAACCTCATAGTATAATAATAACAAGAAGAAGAATAGGTATTATTTACTGCATATTAAGTATGAGCCTGTTAGTAATCATTCAGAATCCTTTTATAATCCTATGAGGTAGATATGATTATATCTCCATTTTATGGAAACTCTCTCTCACCAAGAGTTAGAATAATTTGCTCTGGATCACCTGCCTAATAATCTTCTTAAATTATTTTCAGTTCAGACCTTAGAGAAAAATGGCAAGAATATTCTTCCTGCATATCAGTGACAAGACCCCCAGAGAGGCGGCTACCTTCTTTTCTATCACAACCTGAGCACACATTTGAGCCCCAAGGGAAGAGTTTAAGGAAGAGTGAACAGCTGTCTCATTCCAGCCTGCTCACTCTTCCTGCTCTCTCAGTAATCTCTATAGAAGGTGGGGGCTGAAAGTAATAAAATAAGAAGAAGGAGGAGGAGGAGGAAGAGGAGGAGGAGGAGGAAGAGGAGGAGGAGGAGGGAGAAAAGGAGAAGGAGAAGGAAGAGGAAGGAGAAAAGAGAAGGAAGAAAGAAGGAGGAGGGGGAGAATAGGGAGAGGACAGACATTTTAATGAGAAATAGGGATAGCTTAGTAATAAAGTCTTTTTGAAATTTTTCTTTGGAGAATTTAAATTTATTGCCTTGGTCCAAAAGCAATCACAAATAAAATTATGATACTGTACTAGCACAGAGATAGAATTTGTACAAAGCATAAAAGAAAGAATAAAATTTATATTCTTCAACAGCCAGCTACCCAGAATATCCCTTGATAGGTTTCTCAAGGTTTCAAACCTAGAACTTTACAACTTTTTATTAAATATAAGAAAGCTCATATTCTAGGTGCACTCACCTAAAACTATGATTCACATGACTAACTGTGCATTTTATTACCAAGTAGAAACATTCCAATTTCTCTGACTTTGTTACACATAGACTGATTTTCAGTCTTTTCTTACAATGGAGTATAATAATGAATCGCTTTTCCTATAAGGAATCAAGATATGATTCTTAAACAACAAAGACCGTAATTGTATTAACAGCACAATGAGTCACCCTATCACTTATATCCTGAATAAATGTGAGATGCATCTGTTGAAATAGAATCCGTGGGCTCCCTTTAATGGGCCAAATGTCCACAAGGACAGAATAGTGGGAGGAAGTGATCCAGCTGCTCAGACTACAAATCTTTTGTCCTTGAAAGAAAAATCAGGAAAGCATATGTAAAAAATAAATGTACACATTTTACCTTGGGAAAAGATTAACAAAGCTTAGATAGAACACTGATCATTTGACTACTTACATTTCTATTTATTCCTCGGAGGGTGTCTGGCAAGAGTGAATTTTCCTCCCTGGTGTGTTTCTCAAACTATGATTTCCACACTTTTCTAAGGCCTCTTCAGGGAGGCAAAAGACCATATAATCTACCTGCTCTACCTACTCTCATTATTACTGCAAAAGAAACTTCACCAAGCAAATGAAGAGTGTCATTGATGATAAAGGGAAAAAGACATGAAGAGATGAACAAAATGTCCCTTCTTGACAAAAACAAAAATATAGCATAAAAATATCATATAAAATGGGGGCATCTCAGCAGCCTAAATCTGCTTAGAGCATTTCCCAATGACCTTGAGTGATCTGCAAATGCCCCTGGACCAGGCCAAGGCTACTTTATTGGAGGACAGAAGATTCTCTTCATGAGAGAAAGTTGTTGGCTTAGTGGTTGGGGGAGAGAAAAAAATGGTACATGTTCTAAAGTTGAAAGGTAGCTTGCACAATAATTGCTCCAAGTCTCCTGGGGTTGACTAATCCTTCTTGTCACTCTCACTGCCCCCCACCTCACTGAAGTAGGGTGATGGGGCCACCCTCTAGAACCTCTGGGAAGACCATGACATTGCTTGCCTCAGCCCTCCTATGTGTGCCCTGGAGAGGGAACCAAAAAGCACAAACGACTCGTTAGAAAAGCTGCACCTCAAAGATCATTCATCTCACTTGGAGGGGGGGTCCAGCTCAATTTCTTTTCCATTCTGTAAAAATCAGTAAAGAAAAGAGAGTTCCCAGCTCTGCTGGGGAAAGAAAGTGGCAGGACAGCACTGAAGATGACAGAGTAGCTCTGGCAAGGGCTGTGGCAACCAATGAATGGGGGTGTACACTTCGGTGCTAGCAGGTGGCACGGAACGCTCAGAGCAGTGGCAGACAGCAAGAGTGGGCAAGGGCAAAGCCAACCTCTGTCAGCACACACGCGGGACATCTGAGGCGCCTCACTCTCCTCATCATGAGTACAGATGGGGAGCGAAATAAGAAATGCATCCCTTAGGGATTATGTGGTTGACATTTACCGCTGAGAAGACAGGGGACACCTAGGGAGTTTTGTTTATCAGAGGAAAGCCATTATTCTCCGCATCATAATGAATGTTTACTGGGCATTTACTTTGGCCCAGGCACTCTGCTAAGCCCTTTGTGTGCATTATCTCTTCAATCTCTGTAACTACTAAATGGTAGTTATTGCACTTCCCTAAAAAGGCATGGGTATATTACAAATGAGGAAAAGGAGCCCCTTGGGAACTTAGAAATCTTGCCCAAGATTATATAGCTGGGACATGGCAGAGCGAAGATGATCCTCATGCCTGTTTTACTTCAAAGCTGGACTCTTTAAACAATGCTGAAGTTCCCCAGCAGCCCTGCCTCAAATGTCTCCTGAGAAATTCCATGTATATTCATATTTTTACATCATTTGTGGAGCAAAGATTTATGAGAACCTATTGCCGGGCTCAATGCTCAGCACAGGGAAACATTTCTGGACAAAAATCAGCGGAGTCCCAGCCCTTTTGGAGCTTCCAGTCTAATGGTGGAGACATGCATCAATCAAACAGTTGTACAAATAAATGCAAAATTGCCCCTGTGATACATTTTAAAGCAGATGACAGGGGCATTTGCTTAGTCTGAGGGTTTCCTACCAAAGGGACCAGAGAGTTGACAATGGAAGAATTAGTAGAAAATAACCAGATTAAAGATGGTGTTGAGAAAAGCATTCCATCTCATACTAAAGCCCTGGGGAGGAAAGGGAACAGGACGCTTTGGAGGAAATAAAAAGGGAAAGAGCTATTACTGTGACTACAGAGAGGGAGAAGGGTCTATGAAAGATTTTTTGAAAGGAGAATCTTGCATATGTTTCAGTGTTGATGGGAAGATTTCAGTCATAATAATGGCCAATGTGTATCATTCTGGTCATATGCAAGACGGTGTTCTAAATGCTTTACATATATTTACTCATTTAACCTTTCTTATAAGCCTTTGGGGACAAAATACTGTAGTCTTATTTCTCTCATTATACAGGTAAGGAAAGGCAAGCACACAGTTTAAGTAACTGCCCAGATAGTAAATGTCAGAGCTCTGGGGTTCTTGATCTTAACCAATATGGAATCCTACCTCTATCTCCTATAAAGAAGGAAATGAATATATTAGAGAAAGTTTTATTGATAGGTTAATGTGGTAATACTTAAATACCAGTGCATATAAGAATCAATAAGCGCGCTCATTAAAATTCAGGTTCCCGTGTCCTATTTGCCCCCTAGTTTCTGAACAAATAGGTCTGGCCTTTTTTATGCTCAGTCCAGGTGATTCTGATGCAAGTGCTCCAGGGTCAAATCTTAAAGAAATACTGCCTTGCTTAACAGCTCGAGAGGATGGGTATACGTGTAGTGGGTTAGTACAGCTGGTAGAGAAGCCTGGGGAAGTTTCCCTCCAGTGGTTTCTGTTTGTCCTGTGAAGGATAATATAGCAAACACAAATAGTACAAGATAAACCTTGGTGTCATCTGAAAGACTCTCATTAACTAGGAAAGGACTGAGAACAATCTACCATCCCAGGAGATTGCTCCATTACTTGTCCACTGTTGTCCCAAGAGTGGCTTAAAAAGGCTTTAGGTCTATTCCTCAAGCAATTGCAAGGATGAGTGTTCATCTTAAAATAGCAATAGCAAGGCCAGGTAATTAAGGAAATGGTAGATGAAGAATGGAAATAAACTAAGTCTGCCAAGGATGCTGCAGGCTAGATTGTAAGAGGAGACCAATAAGATTCACAAGAGGAAAAGATGTATTAATGTATTACTGTGTAAAAGAGAAGTGAAAAGGAGACTTAGGTTATTTACAGTGTCCTTGTTTAAAACTCTTTTTATCCCAGAATTATTTCCAAGAACTTCCTACTGGCCTCCCAGGACATTGAGATTCACATCTGAAAAATCAGCAGGGACAATGGGGAACATCTGTGGTCTTCAGCTTACACAACTAATGGCCTTTCCTCAATTCTTACATCACTAGGGAACATAAGCCAACACATGCTGTAAGGATGTAACCGGCTGTAGGGAAAACATTCATTACCAGGGAGAATTGCCCAACTCCTAAGTATTCAGCTATGGAAGAAAGAAATTCTACTTAATGGAAATATCAAAAGTTGACTTGTCTTAGTTCTTTCCTGTGTCCTTCTCGTTGCCTATTTCAGTGACTCCCAAGTAGCAAATCTACAACTGGAGTCAGATATAAAGTTCAGGAAACTCTCAATGATTTATGTATTTAGAAATTTGTAATCCACATATAACACAAATGCTTCATTTAGCTGACAATTTCCTCTGCCTACTCCTCCTCATCCATAAATAACTTCCCTGGCACCCTTAATTGAGGGAAGATGCCTACCTTGAGTTTAACTTTGTGTCTCTTTAGCCTGGTACCATGAATTGAAATAGTCAACATTCAGGTGTTTAGAAGAGACATAAGATTTCTCTCTTCAGTTTAAAATGTAAGGAACTTGGAAGGTTCCATTCCATCTAAGCAACAAACAAAATGCTGAACAGGTTAGAAAAATCAATAATTCTTCTTGAATATGTAAGAAAAGGGAAGATACAGGGGAGAACTGCTGCCCCGAGGGATGCAGGGAGTCGCTGCCTACAGGCACAGAGACTCTGGAGCAGAAACCACCTCGGGAACCAGTGCCAGGGTAGGGAAACCTGCACTGCAATTTACAAATTGCTGGAGGTTCAGTGTGGATGGCTTAGAGCAATAAAAACTTCAGAAGGACCCCGTTATAGAGACTGCCCTATACTATTGTAAGAAGTAAAAGAGGCACCTTCTGCCCCATGAATGTATACTGGGTGCAAAATGTAGCATCCTTGTCTCTAAGTCCTCATGAGTTTTGGGGGTAAGAAAGGATAATCCACTGGTTAAATTGAACTGGAAGCAGGTAACCATGGAAAAATGTCCATGAACTCAGGCCAAACCAAAGCTGCGATTGCTGGCCTCGTGGGCAGCCTGCCCACCCTTTCGGAAGTGCCTCAGACAGGGCCCTGCTGGGCTTCTCCAGTGAAGAAGCTCCTGTCGGTCACTGTGTCTCCTGCCCTGCCACCACCAGAATAGCCAGAGCTCAGTCATCTGTGCCCCTCACCCCTCAAGGGGAAGAGTCAGAGAATTCTTACCTAAACAACCAGTGTTGGTGGAAAAACAGGAGAAAGAGGAAAATTATAGAACAGTCCAAAGGATTGTGGAAAGTCATTTAAAAATACATATACAGCCCTGGCTGGTGTGGCTCAGTGGATTGAGTGCCGGCCTGCAAACCAAAAGGTCACCAGTTCGATTTCCATTCAGGGCACATGCCTGGGTTGCGGGCCAGGTCCCCGGTTGGGGGCATGCGAGAGGCAACCAATCGATGTATTTCTCACACATTGATGTTTCCCTCCCTTCCTCTTTCTCCAAAAATAAATAAATAAAATATTTTTTAAAAATACATAATACATAATGTAAATATACATATAATGTAAATACATACCTAAATCAAAATATACACCTAATACAAAATATTCATGAAGTATTATAAATATGAGGTCTGTCCAGAAGGTATCCAGCCATGTCATATGAAAAATAGAGACATTTATTGAAGAAGATACAAGATACAAGAAACATTGCACATAGGACAATGACCTCAATCCCCTTCAAAGTAGGCACCTTGGGACCTCACATAGTTCTCCCAGTCACCATCAGCTGCCCCGTCATATTTTCCTGAATCTCACTGATGGTCTGAAATCACTTCCTTTTCAAAGGTGATTTTAGTTTTGGGAAAAGCGAGAAGTTGCAAGGCACCAAATCTGAACTGTAGGAGGGCTGAGTCACCTGGGTGATTTGATGTTTGTCCAAAAAACTCTGCACAAGACATGATGCATGAGCACAGGCATTGTTGTGATGAGGCTGCCAATCACCAGTTGCCCAGAGCTGCAGCCTTCTGAATCATACTAATAGTTTCTATGGAAGAAGGTTCAAGTTTAATGCAAAATTTGATGCAGATTTGTTACTCACTCAGTCATTTTGAATGTGACAACCACACAGTACACATGCTTACTCAATGGCATCTACTGCCCCCACTGACTAGTACAGTGAAGTCATCATTGTTCACACATGCACATTCCAGTCCTCTCTCCTTGGCTGCCAGGTTACATCAATATCATGCAAACTGTTCTTTTTATATTAATGGCTGGACTTTTTCTGGACAGACCTTATATATATGCATATATGCATGCATATGTATATGTGTATATACATGTGGGTGGGAACATTTATGTATAATATATACATTTATATACACAGACAGATATATAGATATAGATATAGAGAGATATATATGTATGTAAAATATTGCCCTCCCTTCCACCTAACATACTGGCTTTGATTTCACAGTACTTCAGAGCATAACCAAAAGACTCAAGAGAATTAAAATTAAAAACACAGAGCAGATTTTAGTAGGCTGGGGTGGTTGTTGTTGAAACTTGATTTGCAAGGCCAGTCTTAAAAGTTGATCCAGCCCATGGTAAATGGGTGTCTGAGGAAAGAGATAATTTGGCTATAGCTTCCAACATCCTTCCATCTCCAAACATACAAGTTCAACAACCCACGCTGTTCCCTTATTTTTCCTCCAAATAGGAAGAAACACTTCTGCTAAGGCATCTGTTTTAGCTCCCAAACGGCATCAGAACACATTGAACAGCCTAAGGCCTGCCTGCTGGGAGGACATCAGGGTGGGGAGGAACATGCTTGGGAATGCTTGTGTGGTAGAGAGTTCCTTCTGTGACCAAGGAAGGCACCTGGCTTTTGAAGTTTAGAAAAATTTATCCATGGCCTATTGATTTTTCACATACTTTTTTCTCCAAGACTTTAAGAGATATGCAAAGGATAGACTTCACCACAAAGAAAAAGGGAGAGTCGAGGAAGGAGATATAGATGTGTGCATTTTCCTGTCACCACAAATAATCTCCTAGTGATCAGAGCAGTCTGTAACAAAGTTCTGCAGGCCTACAGCTGAAAATAGAACTCTCTGAGTTCTTTATGATAATAACATAACTAACAGAAGTGTGTTTGTGAAGTAAAAGTCTCCTTAGATGATTGGAAGAGCCTTTTTACAGCTAGTGAATGGCATTGCCTGCCCCAAAGCAAACATGACAAATGCACTGTGGGTTTTCTGCCAGCGTTTTCTGTTATTTTCTATCTCAGAGGAGCCCAGCCTGACTCTACCGTCTTTACTGGCTGGACTACTGTCATAATGTTAGAACTCACATTTAACTAATGGTAAAAATCTCCCATGCAAATAGCTGGTATTTAAGCAATTCTAAATAAAGGGCTTCTCCCATGGGATCGTATGCTAGAAGCTCAATATGACATAACTGAAGCCAGCTGAAAATAGAGAACAGAAAGGGCCCTTCGCTACTGCAATGCTCATAAATGCCTCTGTCGGGCATTTGATGATCTCAGCCGCCTGCCCACGTCTCCCTTTCCAGGCATCACACACATTTCTCAGATCAGGTCATATTAAGCTTCTTTATGCTTTCTATTCATCATGAATTTATTCCCTCACTAGTTCTTTTTGACCTGTCTCTCTACACTCACCATTGTGATTCTAACCAGGGGAAAGAACTTGGCTCCTTGAAAACTTGTGACTTTAGATCACTGGATTTTCCCTTATGTGACTTCCATTGTACTGTCTCTTGCATACAATTAATTGAATTTTCAGACAATTCTGTTCCCTAGTTATCAGTACTATACAACCAATTGTTTCCCTTAAATACAATATACTACACAAGCAATTGCTTCCTCAAATATATGTAAATAAGTATATCAACAAACAATATTATATGTGATATTAAAAAAAAAAAACAACGTGTTAATGGATAAAGAAATACCAGGGTGGCAGTGGAAGTTTAGGTTGATGATCAGGGAAGACATCCTCAAGCAGCATACATTTGAAATGAACAAAGGGAGGCAGCCATACAAAAGGCTAGCAGGGGGAATGTGGAGAAATCCAGATAGCAAATCAAAAAGTCTGAGAGGAACTAGCTAGTGTTCCCCGACAGGAGCAACAAGAAAGCCAGTGCATGATAGAGTGTGGTAATGATGACTTCAGAAAAGAAGGCAGCAGGAGGTGGTGTGGGTCCATGTTGGCCGGATAAGGAGTTTGGGTGTCATTCTAAAAATGGTAGAAAAACCTCTGGAGAACTTAAATCCCAAGGAAAGGATTTTAGCTGGTTTATGTTTTTAGCAGATCTCTCTGTTCGTAGTGTGGAAAATAGACTGCAGGAAGGTAAGACCAGAGCCTAGAAGCTGACTAGTTGTGATTCCAAGTGAAAGGCTCAGGATGGTAGCTTTGAAGAAGTGGTCTGATCAGTGACATCTTCTGATGAGAGTTGGCAAGATTGGGTGTTGATTGAAAACAGCTTATGAGGGAAATAGATAAATCATGAACAATTGCTAGATTTGGGGCCTAAGCAACTGGATATTATGTGGCCCTGATGGACTAATGTTTTTATTACATCTCAGTCAATAAATATTATTATTATCTCTCAAGTATCGAATACCTATTAAGTCGGTCGGCAGTCGTCCGTCTCGAGAGACGATGGTGTAGCTTCTTAAGAGTCTATCTGCACCGCCGAGAATGGCTGTGCAGTCCGACTCGGGAGTGACACGGTATCTGTCTCCTCCCGTGTTGAATCGACATCTTGCGATGACGCTGGAGTGTCCTCTCCAGTGAAGCTGAAGCTACAGAGCCTGGGCAGGGTGATATGGAGGGTCTGCTGTTGCCCATGCAGCAGACCCCCCCCTCTCTTCGCAGCTGAAGGGTCCAAGGGAAAGACGGAGTCAATACAGCTTGGCTTCAGGTGCGCCGCAGGAGTTGCCGGTGTTGACTACAACGTCAAACCGCCTTAGGGACTCCGGCTCCGGATTTTCTGTCGGGGTTTACTCCCTTAGCCTTTCCCCTGAAGAGGTATGCCGCAAGGCAGCGGAGGTTTTTTGGAGTCAGAGTTTTCCTTCTCTGATGTGCCCTGACTGGAAGATCGAACCAGCGACACTTAGCTCGCAGGCCGACGCTCAATCCACTGAGCCAAACCAGCCAGGGCTGACCTATTAAGTACTATGTATGTTTTAGCCATTATTTATAATTGCTACACAAGCTTGGAAGGGAGGTATTGTGACCAGTATTTAAGAGATAAGGAAAATGAACCTCAAGGGGTTAACTAACTTGTCCCAAATCACACAGCTAATGTGGGTTTCAAACAATACCCAATGTGACTCCAAAAGCTATACTGTTTCTATTCAGTGACAACTCCCTTTACTGTCCACTGGTTGATAGATGTACATTAACATTGAAGTCGCCCCTTCCACTGTGTAGGCAAAGGAAAAAGACTGGACAGAAAGACATGAACATGAACTTCACTTCTGTCTAGATGGTGGGATTTTTGTATTTATTTACATATTTCTGTGAAGTATTTTCTGTTTGTTTTGTTTTTTATTGCTTGTTTTTAATTATATTGTCTATAAAGAAAATTGAGGCATCTAAAGCCAGGTCTGGAGACAACCAAATTCAAATTCCAGCTCTACATCCTAATAGTTGTATGAGGTGGGACCCAAAAAAACTGGAATTTATTTATTTTAAAAATGTGCATTTATTCTTACATGTTTAAACTTCAGTCACCTTCAAAGTCCTCCCCATTTGACACAATATACCTATCGAGATGTTTTCCCTGCTGCTCAAAACAGTTTTTGAATTCTTCAATTTTGATGTTTTTTCTGCTTCTGCCATTTTTTGTTTCACCTTTTTCACATTATAAAAACGTTTTCCTTTGAGGAATTTTTCATCTAGGGAAACAAAAAATGTCACTTGGGGCAAGACTGGATGAATAGGGAGTGTGGGGCAAGGTGATTGTGTCACTTTTTGGTCAAAAACTGCTGAACACTCAGTGCAGTGTGGGCAGGTGTGCTTGCAAATCACTCACGAAATGGGCAAATGTGTTGAAAGAGTCTTCAGAAAAATTCACTGAAGCAGAATGCAGCCTCTCACAACAATGTCAGCTGGCACACTGATCCTGATGGGTTCCTAGAATACCCACCAAGAAGGGGAAGCCTATGCTACAAAGATCCCCACCCTCCAGAAGATGATCCCAGATTTTTTCTGGTCCCCCTTCATATATCCTTCAGCAAGTTTCTCAGCTGCTAAGTGTTCATTTCTTTGTTTATAAAGTGGGTGTAATAATATTTATCCTGGAGTTGTATAAGGATTCAAATGAGAAATGTAGGAAGCATTTAACACAAGATCTGGCAAATAGCAAACCCTCAATAACAAATGGTATCTATAGTACTTCAAAGGTAGTTATCAAAAGTGGGCAGCAGGACACAAACAAACAATTATCCAAGTCAGTATTTTATTCTCTATAGAGTATTTTTACCTCACTAGATAAGGCAACTCTGACAAAAGAAAGTGCTTTGCCTCACTTCCCAATTCCCCGAACACACCACTAAATCACCAGGTATCTTGGATAGCATGTATTTTTTAAACTGCAACCCAGTTCATTGCTTCTGGATTCTGTAGACATCCAAACCATAGCTTCTACAGACTGGCCGTTCAAATGTGCAGAATAAGAAGTCATGTAATCATGCTCAGGGAAGATTTCTACATCAAAGTTCTGCTAAGAATACACACTGCTAAAATACCTATTGCTAGCAGGAAAATTGTCAGTATGACCTTAAGAGACACTTTCATTTGGGATATCTACAAGCTGATACTTTGTGTGTCTTAAAAAAAATACATTTGCTAATTTACTTTATCAAGTCACACACACACACAGTCTGAAATCTGCAACACAGAGTCACTTCTACTTGAGACTAAAATAATCCCCTTGAGGTAATTGCTAGAATAGAAAGCAGTTTGGGTTAATTATCAAAATCACCTGAAGAATTTAGTAAAAATCACAGATTTCTTCAAGTGTAAATTTTTATAGAATTTGATTTAGTAGATCTGGGGTGGAATCTAAGAATAAAACCTTTTTAAAACTCACTATTAGCAACCAGGGAAATGCAAATCAAAGTCATAATGAGTTACAATGTCACATTAGGAGAGCTATAATAAAAAAGACTAGGTTTGGTGAATATATGGAGAAACTGGAATCCCCATACACTGCTAGTAGAAATGTAAAACTGTACTGAAGCTTTGGAAAACAGACTTACTTGTTCCTCAAAACTTTAAAATAGAGATATGATCCAGTAATTTCTCTCCTTCATACATACACAACAAAATTGAAAAGATATGCCCAGACAAAAACCCGTATATTAATATTCATAGTGACATTACTCAAAAAAAAGAAACAATCCAAATATCCATCAAACAATGAATTAATTAATAGAATGTGATCTATTTGTACAACAGAATTATCATTTGCCTATAAAATGTAAGGAAGTACTAATACATGCTGTCCAATAGATGAATCTTATAAACATTGTGCTAAAGAAAGAAGCCAGTCACAAAAGACCACATGTTGTTTGGTTCCATTTATACAAAATGGCCAGAATAGACAAATATATAGAGACAGAAAGTAGATTAGTGGTTGCCTAAAATTGGGGGTTGGGGGAGTTAGGGAGATTGGGGCAATGTACTTCTAATGGGCCAAGAGGTTTTTGGTAGGGTAATTAAACTATTCTAAAATTGCTTGTGTCAACAGTTGCACAATTCTGTGAATGTACTAAAGCCATTGAATTGTATGATTTAAATGAGTGGATTGTATGGCACATGAATTATAGCTCAATAAAGTTGTTATATATTTTTTTAAGTTGCACAAATGCTTTTGATGTATAGACAGGTTTGAACAGCATTGTTCTAAGTCCTGAATACTTTAAGTGTGGTCCATGACCAGCAGTATCTACATGACCTGAAATCTTATTAGAAATGCAGGCTCTGCCCTGGCCAGCTGGCTCAGTTGGTTGGAGCATCATCCTGTATGCCAAAAGGCTGTGGGTTCCACCCCTGGTCAGGGTGTATTGGAGGCAAATAATCGATTTTTTTTTTCTTTCACATCGATGTTTCTCCCTCCCCCATCCTCTGTCTCTAAAATCAATAAACATGTCCTCAGGTGAAAGTTTTTAAAAAGGAAGAAAAAAAAAAAAGAAGATCCCTGAGTGGTGTGACTCAGTGGGTTGGGCATCATCCTGCAAACCAAAAGGTCGCCAGTTTGATTTTCAGTCAGGGCATATGCCTGGGTTACAATCGACATTGCTCTCCCTCTTTCTCTTTCCCTTCTCTCTCTAAAAATAAATAAAATCTTTAAAATTAAAAAATGAAGAAGAAAGAAATGCAAGCTCTCAGTGTCGGGGTGGAACTTGATATTCTGCATTTTGATGTGAACCCTAGTTACTTGAAGTTCACATTAAGTTTGAGAAGCACTGATCTAAGGTACTATTTAGAACCTTCTCACAACATGTCTACTCAATCCCAAATAATCAAACCAAAGGCTTTGGCATCCTAATGCCTAAACTGGATGAGCAGGCTAACATCAACAGTTTGTTCAATTGTGGGAAAATTCACTAAAACACTCTTGAAGACAGTTTCAAGGAGAAGACCTTCATAAGTAAGTCTACTCAGTAAGTCATAGGAGTTTTAAATAGTGTTGCTAGAATATCACTGGACAACATAGAAGTGTTTCTGATTTTAGTGAAGGAGAGAAGAGGATTATGTTAACTGGAGAGTCAATCAGAGCCCAGGTAGAGAGGTTTAGGTAGAGTTGAGAGGAAGGTGCATGTTTGCACAATCTGACATGCAACACAAATCCTTCTCTTTCTGTTTTAATTTGCCTTTAGTTATTTTAATGAAAAATTGTGGCTTTTTTACACTATCACAAAAGAACTAGGACTTTTCTTTCACAATCTATGTAGGTCATCTCATATGGTTTATCATTGCCTTCAACAGTTAGATTTCCTTTTATTTATTTCTTGTTTTTTTCCAGCTTTATTGAAGACATTATGCTCAGTGAAATAAGCCATACATGAAAAGACAAATACTATATAATCTCATATGTGTAATCTAAAAATGTCAATCTCATAGAACAAGAGAGAACGGTACATTTTCAAAAGTTTAATTCTGCATCATTGAGATTTTATGTTGGACCCTAGGGGCAAATCTTCAAGAAGACAGACACAGAACATTCACTTGCCACTCCAATTAACACTACAGGGTCAACATAACTCAAATGCAGACAATCATTGCCCCCACACGAAACTGTAAAAGCCACAGGGCACTGCGATATAAGACCATTTTTATGTTCTTACTCTATTCACAGTGGCTGTATTGTATAGTTCTTAGGTGAACAGTTGATAGACTAAGTTAGACTCTCAGGAATACTGTTTAATAACTTTATATTCTATGCAGACTACTTAAGCGTTTTAATCCTTAGTGTCCTTTTATTTAAATTGATACAATAGCTTTATAAAATTGTGAAAAAAGATGGCATAAAGCACATAATGTACTTAATACAATTCTTTTTATTATTTTATTATTTCTATTTTTCTTGTTGGCACTATTACAGCTGTCCCCATTTTCCCCCCTTTGCCTCCCTCTTCCCAACCCTCCCTCAGGCAATCTGCACACTGTTGTCCGTGTCCATGGGTCACGCATCTGTGTTCTGTGGCTGGTCTTTTCACCTTCTTTCATCCAGTGCCCCATCCTTCCTCCTCTCTGACAGCTTTAATACACTTCTTAGAACATAGTAAGCTCTCAATGTTAGCTATTATCATCACCAAGATTCTAAAACAGGAATATCAGCAATGTTTCACAGTATATGTGCTTTTAAACCATTTTGTAATCTGACTACAATTTAACTTAAAAAGGTGAAGTGTACTCACTGTAAAAGTTGACAGTGTATAAGGCAAAATGGATCCAAATACAGAGCTAGAGGACGCCAGATGAGATGCGGGAAAGCCTGAGTTAAAGTCATTTACGTCCATCTCCTATGTCAATTGGACAAGTAAGTTGCCAATAACAGTACCTGTTAGGGGCTGAAGGGTTGAACTGTGTTCCCCTCAAAATTCTTCTGTTGAAGTTCCAAACCCTGCTACTTTCAGAAAGTGAGCTCATTTAGATATAATGTCATCATAGGTGTAATCAGTTAAAAGAAGGTCGTGCTGGCGTAGGATGGGCCCCTAATCTATATGACTGGTGTTCTTACAAAAAGGGGGGGGGGGATTTGGACACAGGTACCACACATAAAGAGAACACTGTGAAGATGAAGGCAAAGACCTGAGTGATGCTTCCGCAAGCCAAAGAATTTCAAAGAGTGCCAGTAAACCTCTAGAAGAAGCTAGACAAGGAGCATGGAACAGATTCCCTCTCACAGCCTTCAAAAGGAACCAACCCTGCCAACACCTGATCTTGGACTTCTAGGCTCCAGAACTGTGAGACAATAAATTTCTATTGTGTAAGGCAGCTAGTTAGTAGTGCTGTATTCTGGCAACCCTCAGAAACTAATACAGTGCCAAACAAGTGTCTTGGTAACAAATCATGCAGGCCATTGGGGCTATATATTCAGCATCTTTTAAAATCACCTGGAGGGCTCCTGAAAACCTCCAGAGTTTCTAATTCAGAAAATCTAGGGTGAGGTTGGAGAGCTGATGTCTCTCACAGATTCTCAGAGAAAAGATATCCCTGGGGGTTGGAGACTAGAGGTCAAAAATGGGCCACCAGCTGGGGAATAAAAGTTCTAGAGTCCTACCTCCTCACAAAGTCTCTAAGTTCTCTCCATATCATTCTTCCAAACCCCATTCTTATCACAAAATGAAGAAAATAGTTTATTTTTAATCAATGGAAAATACTGTTTTTCGCCATAATAATGGATCCAGCTGCAACAAATCAATCAAGATTGGGAGCTGCTACTCTAGATCATTAAAAAAGAATTTGCCAAAGTTTTCCTAATCTCCTAGAAACTGAAGTTTAAACTTTAGGGCACATCAGAATTTCCTAGGAGATCTTGGACCCACACTAGATCTACTGAAGCAGAATTTCTAGGTGGGAGGGCAAGGCAACTGAATTCTTAACTGGCTTTTCAGATAAATTCTGATGAACGTCAAAGTCTAAAAAGTATTGGGTTAGTCTTAGACTATCTCATAATCCATCCAGCTTTATTCTCACATGCAAATGAACTTGTCTTTATACCAATGTGTAGCTCTGAGGTATAGTGAGGTATAGGGAAATGGACATAAGCCTTGCACTCAGCCTGACTTGCGTTCATGTCCTACTTCTGCCCATGAATAGCTGAATGATTTTGGATAAGTTACATAGCTCTCTGAGTCACAGTTTATTCATCTATTCTACAGGGTCAGCCACACTCTTTCTCCAATTCTTTGAGAATTAGCACCAATATATATATGCATACTTCAAAAATTAATAAATGTTTATTAAAAATAAAAGACATTATCTGCAATGCTCCTGGGAACTGTAGCTATGACCATTAACTCTTAAGAGAGTATCAGTAAACAACAGCAGAATCCCTTACTGTATTTACAAAGTTTCACAGACACAAATTAGCAGGCTCTTTCAAGTATCTAACAATTTCTAGAATATAGTAGGCACTAATAAATATTAATTTACTGCAACAAAGTAATACCTTATAGGATAGGTGTTAAAAACTCAGAATTTGGACCCAGAGTGTCTGAGTTCAAATCTTGGCTTTGCTACTTAACCTCTCTATAACTAAATTTCCTTATTTATAGCATGCTAATAACAGAAACTACAATCACAGATAAGCCAGATGTACTCAATGAGTTATATATGGCACTATGTAAGGGCTTGCTTTATTATTATTATTTTTATTAATAACATTATTAAGCATGTAACTATTAAGAGGATGCTAATAAGAGATTGGTGGCAACAAGCAGGAAAACCATTTTAGGAAAGAAATGACTTTTGAACTGTTCTCATAAAGAGAAATAAAAATCAAAGATGGAGGCCTAGATAGACATGCTGTGTCTCCCTCCACAACTAAGAAGGAATACAACTACCTCAAAAGTGGAGACAACCAGAAGTTCCAGAAAACCAAGTTGCACAGAAGTCCAACAAAGATTTAAAGAAGAAATACTCCTCCAGATAATTAAGAGGGGTACAGCCAGGGTGAAGAGGAAGCAGTGTGGTGGCAGCAGCATCAGCAGCAGCAGAAGGCTGGCAGAAAGTACAGTCACACATTTTAAAAAGTAGGGAGGGACACCTGGGGAGTGCTCCCAGGACCAGACCAGACCACACAGCTCACGGTTCCAGGTCCAGAAAGATAAAGCCTCATTGCTTCTGACTGTGAAAACCAGTGGGGTTTGGGGTGGCAGAAGAAACTGTTGGTCTCTCATCAGAGTCTGTTTGTTTAGAGGGCCCCCAAGGACCTACAACATCTGCAGACCCTACCCACTCTGGGAACCACAACTAGGGCAATAGCTAGAGAGTTGCCAGTCCCATAGGGGAAGCAAAAGTACCTAAAAAGGGGGAAAATGCTGAGAAAGCAACATTGTTCCCTCTCTGACCCCTTCTCCACATGCAGCACCACAACATGGTGAAACAGGTCGCCCTATACTGACAAACAGCTAAGGCTCCGCCCCTTACAACATAACAGGAGTGATAGCTCCACCTAAGACACAGCCAACATAGGAGCCAGTCAAGTTGTAGAGACAGAGAAGTATGACCCAAAAGAGGGAACAAACCAAGGTTCCAGTAGGAGAACTAAGCGATGAGGAGATAGCCAATCTAACAGATGCAGAGTTCAAAACTCTGGTGATGAAGATGCTCACAAACCTGACAGATATGCTTAAGTATGGCAAACACAGAAGGGAAGAAGTGAAGCCTATGCTAAGCGAAACAAAGGAAAATACACATGAAATCAATGGTGAAGGGAAGGAAACCAGGGTTCAAATCAATAATTTGGAACATAAAGAAGAAATAAAATCAACCAGTACAGAATGAGGACACAAGAATTGAAAAAAATGAGGAGAGGCTTGGGAACCTCTGGGACAACTTTAAACATGCCAACATCCAAATCATAGGGGTGCCAGAGGAGAAGAGCAAGAAATTGAAGACTTATTTTTAAAAATAATGAAGGAAAACATCCCTAATTTGATGAAGGAAATGGACATACAAGTTCAGGAAGCACAGAGAGTCCCAAACAAGCTAGATTCAAGGGGGACCACACCAAGACATGTCATCATTAAAATGCCCAAAGTAAAAGATAAAGAGAGAATCATAAAAGACGCAAGAGAAAAGCAGAGAGTTACCTACAAAGGGGTGCCTATAAAACTATCAGCTGATTTCTCAAAAAAAAACTTTGCAGGCAAGAAGGGACTGGCAAGAAGTATTCAGAGTGATGAAAAGCAAGGACCTACAACCAAGATTAATCTATCCAGCAAAGCTATCATTTAGAATGGAAGGGCAGATAAAGTGTTTTCCAGACAAGGTAGAGCTAAAGGAGTTCATCATCACCAAGCCATTATTATATGAAATGTTAAAGGGACTTATTTAAGAAAAAGAAGATCAAAACTATGAACATTAAAATAACAACAAACTCACAACTATCAACAACAGAACCTAAAAAATAAAAACAAAAACCAATTAAGCAAACAACTAGATTAGGAACAGAATCATAGGTATGGGGATCATTTGAAGGGTTATCATCTGGGAGGGGGAAGGGAGAGAAATGGGGAAAAGGTACAGGGATTAAGAAGCATAATTGGTTGGTACAAAAATAGACGGGGAAGTTAAGGATAATATAGGAAAAGGTGAAGTCAAAGGACTTATATACATGACCCATGGACCTGAACTAAGGGGGGTGAGAGTGCTGGAGAGCAGGGGGTACTGGGCAGAGGGAAGCAAAGGGAAAAGAAATTGGGACAACTATAACAACATAATCAATAAAATATACTTAAAAAAGAGAAAGAAAAACAAATCAACCTTGTATTATCACACACTAGAATTTTTTCAGTCATTACAATAATCAGCCAGGAAAAGTCATTATGAAATTAAGACCTTTAACAGTTCTGATTCATGTTGATGATCACCACTGGTAACTTGTGCCTCAAAATTGCATTTTAAAATAAATCCAAATAACGAGGGTCAGGGAGCAACAGAGACTAAAATTGTCTTTGTTGACCGAGTAACCACCATGTTTTGGATATGAGCTGGATCTATGTGACATATGGATGAATATTCAAAAGTTACCTTAATATCCAGATTTCATCAAGCACAACAGAAGCCTGGTTTAATACTATTCATTACAGCATGGTTCGGGAAATATTACAAGTTCTCCCAAATATTGGAGCCATTTAGACTCTCCTGGATTAAATAAAAAAGTATATGGGAGACATCTGACTATACCATGAAGAATATTCAATAAAAGCTAATCGATTCTGAAGGAAATCATACAACAGGGAAAATTCCTACCTATGTTAAGAACCAAGCAATATAACATAAGTAAATGGAGCCCAGAGTCGAAAAAAAAAATTAGTAAGAAGGAAATAGAAAGGAGGTTAATGGATAATGTCATTGATTTTCCAGCTTTGCCTAAAGCACCCTTTGTTGGAAAAATGAGTTGTGGAGAAATCCCAGATTTTACTCAATTTATGCCTTTCACCCAGGAGCTACACAAGACCCAGAGACAAGGAACCCTGGCCTTGCGCTGAGTAAATGAATGATCTCAGGGAAGACGTGAGGGCTTCCTTTGCCCACCAGCTGAAAATAAGGGTCCTCCTGAACCCATCTGACCTGGGTTTGGTTCCTGGTTCTGTCATTCACTTTATACTGTCTTGGGCAAGATCATCTCTCAGACTTTCCATCTCCCTATCACTAAAACGGGAATGATAATTATTGTAGTTATCTCAGAGGGCTTTCATTCATTCAACAGTTTTTGAGTGCTCGCTTTTTGCTGGGTAATGTTTGTGGTCCTGGGAATACAGGGGTAGACGAAGTGGGCAAAAATCTGTCCCTTTGTTAGAACATAACATGGACTTGAGGTTTGGGCTGGAGAGACAGTGGCAGAGCAGCTTCCACAGCAGTCATACCCACTGCAGAACCCTTGCTTGTTCTGGGCCTCTCTCAACACCAGCAGCTTCTTGGGTGATGTAGCAACTCAAACCAGGCAAATGATTTTCTTCATGTGATGTCGCCTTTTTAGTTGTAGAAATGGAGAACTTAACCTTCAAAGTGGTACCCTGACACTCCTCCGACCATTGCACACCTAGAAACCTCACTAAGGAGAGAAGCCCGCATCTTCGTGGGATTTATTTCCCACCTCTTAGGAGTCAAATGTCTTACCAAGTGGCAAGAAGAGTTGCTACGTCCTTCTCACTAGATCCAGTCAGTAGAATATCATCAATATAATGGACTGGCTGGCGTGAGGTGTTGTGGAAAAGATCAGAGCATTGTGACTCTGGGGTGGGTTTTTAATGAAACGTGTGCAAAAGGTGCTTAACACCACAGTTCGCGGCCAGAACAAATCCTTGACAAATGTTTCCTGTTGTTATTTGGCTCAAAATCATCGGACCCTCTAGGTCAGGATCCTAGGCAGGGGCGAGCGGCAGCAGCTCAAAAAAGCTCCTCATGAAATCGGCTTCTTGTCTATAAACAGCTCTGGTTTTTCTTCTCTTTATTTACCATCAGATTATTTTTCACAAGGTATGAATGAACGGTTTACGCTACACCCCAATAAATAGTTCTCAAATTAAAGCGCAACTTAATTGCCTCTCAGTAATGCTCCCTTGTGACCGCACCATTAGGCTTAATGAATAATTCACAGCTTCCTGGGGTGCGTTCCACTCATCTGAAGAACGAGGAGAAATAAAGTGGTGTTTGCCTTCCAGGTCCTACTTGTTCCTTTGTCAATGCAGGCGCGCGGCAGCCCAGCCGGGGAGAGACGCCCCAGGCGGCAGGCGGAGGACGGTAGGCTCGCCCGCGCCGGTCCGGCCCGAGCCCGGACCTGCCCCCACCCGCCCCTCCCTGGCGCAGGAAGGTTACTTGGCGGTCTCTGCCTGCCCCGACGCTGGAACTGCCGCTGCCTGGCCCGCGTCGCCATTTAACCCGTGGCCGGCAGAGCGCAAAATAGGCCTGGAACTGCGGTGAGGCGGCGGCGGCGGCGGCGGCGGGGGGCTTTGCTCAATGAACGGCAGGAAAGGGAGAGCAGCGTTGGTCCACAGGCTGCAACCGCCGGGCGCCAGAGGGTCCTGCGGCCAGAGCCTGCTTTTCCCCAGGGGAGCTGTGGGGGAGGGGGAGAGGGCAATGATGAAAGAACTTTTTATCTTTCTGCAATCTTTCATCTAGCCGAGGGCATCACCCATTTGGCAGCGGCGCAAGAGTCAGAGGCATATGTCCACCTGATTTATTGCTTTTTAACTGTTTCCATTAAAGGCTAAGAAAATCCTTTCACTGTGATTTCCTCCCCCATTCCGGAAAGGAAGCCCTTAAAACTTGCCTGTAAGACCCCAAATGTACCCCAGATGGAGAAGAGGACGTGGGCTTTGGCTCTTTGTACCAGACCCTGCCTGCTCCTTCATTTTAAGATCATAACGGCTGTCATTTGTACAGAGTCAACCTTGTGTCTACAAAGATTATTTTATCTAATACGCATGACGAAAATACTATTAATATCATTTTGCAGAAAGCAACACTAAGGCTTGTAGAGAGAAGCGAGCCAACTTACCCAAAGCCGCAAAGCAACGATGCTGAGTTTAAAACTCAGGTCCTGTAATTACGGAACCAGATTTCTCAAATTTCCGTATTCTTCCCACCCCTTGTCCACTTTTCTTTGATTGGTATTTACGCTTTTCCATTATTTTCTTCTGAAATTTTAATCCTGATGTGTGATTCAACCTACATGAACAACAAGCCCTGTGTCTTTATTTGCTCTGCTGAAAAGATTAGTGAATGCACAGGAATCCATAACCTTAGTTCTTTTACCCTTTCAAGTTTTTCTGGCATTTTGAAACATTTTCTTGGAGATTCTGGCAATATGACAACAAAACAAACAAAAAAAATCAACATGATCTATATTACCAACATACTAAGTAAAATCATATGCAAGAACTGGTGCATCTGGGTGCTTGCTATCCATGCACTGCAATAAAGGGAATTTTACAGTAAAGCAAATAACACAAATTGTTTTCACAGTACACATAAAATGCATGTTTACACCATACTGGAGTCTATTAACTGTGAAATAGCATTATGTCTTAAGAAAAAATATGTACATGGTAATTTTAAAATACTTTATTGCAAACAAACAAACACACACAAAAAAACCTAACTCTCATCCAAGCCTTCAGCAAGTCGTGATCTTTTAGCCAGTGGAGGCCTGGATGTGAATAAAAATGCAGTTTCCATGAAGCGCAATCAAGTGAGCTATATTCGTAGTGGAAACGTCTGAAATTGAAGTCAGATACCCGGGTTTTAGTGCTGCCTCTGGTCCCTGTTATCTGGGTCACCCCAACAATGTCACTCAACTCTCTGAACTTAGTTTCCTTATCCAGAAAGTGGGGGGAAACTATAATATCTACCCACATGCATTATTTTAAGGATTACACACAGCAAGGTGTGCACAGGTGCTCTTTACTCTCCATATAACTCTTCCTTCCACTGCCTTTCTTTCCTCAGTGCTGTGGAACCAAGGGAAGGAGGCAGTAGTGTGAGGGTTGAGGGGACTGAGATAGATAAAGCTGCTGCTAGAAGAAAAGCAAAACAGCTTTTCTCCCTTCTTCTGGGACCCTTCTGGAAGGCACCCTCTTTTCCCAGGACCAGCTCCAGCAACTCCTAGCTGGGCCTTCCTTTTCAGCTCTCCCAAAAGGCCAGCTTCTGTGGAAGGTCACATTTTGTTTACCACAGTTTCAAAACTCAACACTAAATCATAATCCATCTTCCTTATTTCCTCAACAGCAAATGGCCATTCTTAGTTCATCGGTGACATGAAAAGAAAGAAAATGTGCTCCCTGATTGAGCAGAAAAGCCAGATTTTGGGAGAGGGGGGATCCTGTGCATTCCCATCCGTATCCCAGAACATAATTATTAAGGAGGCACACAATGAAATTATGCCTTCATGGGTTAGTTTGTTGTTGGTAGGTTGAAAAAAAAGGAAAATTAAAAACCAAGACAGTTAAAACTTCTGGGAACGATTACAGCCAAAGAGGATGAATGGCTCTCTTTTCAGTTTGTCTCTAGCAACAACTTTGACCTTTGTTTCTTCATCACACTCCTAGACCCTGCGGAAGAGTCACTGCATTGTCCTGAAAATCAATACTGAGCATCTGGCCATCTCTCTCCCCTTGTCTCTTGCAGCATGAACAACTTGTGTGGCAGCCCTTCAAATGCATCCGTCTCCCCCTCTTTGTCTTCTTCTTCTCTCTAAATTTCATTTCGCTCACTGTTGCAAACTCCCTCACATTATGATCACCCTGTTTTTGTGTCTGTTACAAAAAGAAGACATTTCAAGACTTATCAGCACCCCCCAAGCCTACAGCAGAACAGTTCTCATGTCTTTTCTTTTTTGGACATGGCTGTCTTTTTTTATTTTTTAATTTTTGTATTGTTGACACTGTTACAGATGCCCCCCATTGCCTCCCCCTCCACCCCACCCTTCCCTGCCTTCACCACACTGTTGTCTGGGTCCATGGGCTATGCATATATGCGTATATGTTCTTTTCATGGCTTTTTTTTTTTTTTTTTTTAATGGAGGAGTGAATAGAAAGAAATCAGGCAATTTGTGACACTAAACACAAACAAAAGCCGGACAGGGTGGGGTAGACCTGGGAGAGAAAGCTTAAGGCCACCTGTCTGGAATAGATTAGTGAAGTTTAAACAAAAACATCCCCAAGTCTCCACTCAACCTACAGGAAAATGGAGCATTTTCCAATTCTCTGCTCCCACACTTGACTCTGAAAACAGAGAAGTACGAGAGAATGACTTGAGAGCAGATGAGGCAGAAGAAGACGGGGCTCACAGGGTGGTCCACACTCTCTGACACAGTTAGAGTAGGAGAGGAAGCAACAGCTGCAGACCTGCCTCCACTGAAGGACTGCCCTGATGACCTGGACTCAAGATTTCATTTTATGGGCGGGGGGTGCCCACCCTTCCTGACACAGGGCATTATCTGCTCTTTTAGGATAATAGCCATGCACAGTGATGGTATTTCCTGAGCAAAAGGCAAAACAAACAAGCTGACCAAAGATATTGCAAATTGGTAAGTATAGTTATATTAATAGATTATATGATGCATCTTATATAAATGTACTTATTGAGAATTAAATGTTTTATTAGGAAATTGTAAAATTGCCTTTCCTAGAAAAACCTTAAACATATGTGTGCTGAACTTATACTTGTAATCACTGCTGCTCCCTTAGGCTTGTGCCTGCCTGCACATTTGTGCATGTATACATACACACTTATACAAACATGGGCTTCCTATGTGTGTCTTTTGAAACCATTTATCCTAATCATTAAAGCATTTCAGTCATATCCTCCTGGAGAAGACTCTAATCCCTAAGAAGGTTCTTATTAGTGTACTGTACTTATAATGCTGGGCTGATGGGAAGATTATCGTACAAGGTTAAGGTTATGCTGACTTATAGACAGATTGGCTCGGTCTTCAAATCCCACAGTGTAGACCATGGCATTGGGACTCATTGCTGACTGAAGTCTAAATGAATACAAACTATTAACTGTCCATTGCCTTGACCCAGCAGTTTTGTTTTTAGAATGATGATTTTTGTAACCACACTGTTTTCAGTATAATATTGAAAACTTAAATATTCATCAATAGAAGGATGGTTGAGTAACTTGTTATTCCCTCAACATGTTATATAGATCCATATGTATTGACATATATAGATGTTCACAAATACAGTTGAAGGGGAAATGCAGGTAACAGACAATACATACATCATGATTGGATTTCATTTTATATAGATATGTATTTTGTATATAACCATATCAATATCCTGGTTAGGCATAGGAACAAATCTACAACAAAATATTAACAGGGCTTTATCTAAATGGTGTGATTATACCTAATATTCTTTTTAATCTAAGCACTTATCTTAATTTTCTGAATTTTTTTCAATGGGAAAATAATATTCTATAATCAGAAAGTATAATAAAAGTATTTTAGCTACATTACACTAGGAGGAGCTTCCTTACTTATCCTATGCATAGCCAGTCCTACTTCTAAATACATGAGACTAGTTCCACAAAGACGGCCAGTCCCGCTCCCAACACAGCATGAGAGCAGTGGACTTCAATGCTGTGAGAGATGTAGAAGCAGGAGAACCCAGGGCAGCTTCGCAGAGGTCTCGCAAGCTTCAGTGGCACGACAAGCAGTCACGAGCCACACGGATGTGGCACTGGGTTGCAGTGGCCCACTAGAAACCCTGCTGTTGGGATAAGGAGGCATGACAACTACTCCCTGATGCTTTGATATTATGTTTGACTCCAACATGTAAATGCAAAATCTAGAAGAAAATAGGAAGGAATGCTTACCTTGAATTTATTAAGCGTACATTGATATCATTTGGGATATCTTGTTAGAAATAAGTTTAACTGTAAGAAACTACAAAAATTCATATACAAGTTGAGTTTTGCCTGAGCATTGTGCTTGATTTACATAAGCTAAGGACACCAACCGTGGGATTCTTCTCCACCCAAAGAATTCTTGGCATGAGCCTGGGCCATCTCACTGTCATATCTCTCTTTCTAGTCTTGCTGGCCAGCTGTTACTATACTATGCTGATCAGTCTAGCTTCACAGCAAAATAGGTCTCACTCAGGCCACTGTATTTTTCTGGGCCCTTCCCTTAGTATATGTGTCCTTGTTAGAACCTCTTATCATAATTGCAAAGACTTTTACATCTACCCTTTGATGATATGAAAAAAATAAAAGGCTTTAGAATACAATGTCACTATTGTGAAGAACTTTTCTATGATCCTTTAAAAAAGTCTTTCCAGCCCTCCCCTGACATACACACAAATTTTTTTCAACATATATATGTTCCTTCAACAACCAGAAGCCAACATCTTGAACTTTGCTCTCCACCTGAAACCAGGAGAGGCAAAAACAAAAATCATCTCTACATCCCATCACAAATCTTGCAGTATCAACATTCTCTAGTCCTATCCTCACCTGTGGAGGCACACGCTCAATGAGGAAAAGGACATTCTTCAGCCCATTCCTGCGGAATGTGAGGAATGGGCTGGCAGAAGCCACACTAGTAATCGAGTGAGAAGAGAATATATAGGATGGCTGGGGATTCCTTCATAAACCTTAAAAAAACATTGCACTCAAAGAGATTAGCTCCAGCTAGTTCAGCAAAAAAAAAAAAAAAAAAAAAAAAAAAAAAAACATGTGGTACAGACAGTGGAAATCATTGGAAGCTGCAGAAACAGAATTTAGAAAGAGGTAAAATTTAACTTGAATAATGTTTTTAAAATTTTTAATTCCTCTGAGTGCCCAGAATTTGTATATCTCTTGTATTTGATTAGCCATTTCACCCTGAGAGAGGAAAAACAGACACAAAGGAGTCATGTTATATGAAAAATGCATCAGTTTTGTTCTCCTCCTCACTCCTGGGGGTCCCTTGATAGTCTGCAGAGGACAAACCAATACCCACTGGCCTCTGGTTTGATCATTGGAATCTACAGTCATTCTAGAACACAAATTAAATTTCAACATCCATCCTACAGGAAATTTCCAAGCAACATGGGAATCAGGGCTGCACATTACATTGATGAAATACTAGTGTTTTATTAATTTGGCAGTGATATGCAAGATAAATGTGAGCTAGGAGGGACCACTGAGGACCCACTAGGACTGATCACTTGCAGTGTAGTGGCTTGTTTACTTGATGGCCTGCACACCAGAATGTGATCTCCGTTTGGCCAATGACTCTGTTGTTTTTCTCTTATATCCTCAGCCCCCAAATGTCATTAAGTATTTGATGAGAAAATAAATAATTTTCTTAGGGGATTCAAGATCCAGAATGATGAGAAGCTGCACTCCAGGAGCAGCAGTGCAGAATACAAATATTTCCCATCAGAATGCAATCATACCTGGGCATCATGGCCTTGGAAGAAGTTCCCTGATTCCAGTGCACCTGGCATAGATGAGGACCAGAATCTGCCAAATTTTTAGCCATTAGGCCTAAAACATAAAGCCAAGATAATTTTTTAAAAGGAAACAAGCTGTTGAATGTACATTACAAAGAGTGAACTCTAATGTAAACTACAGACTACAAATGAAAGTGATTCTGATGTGTCAGTGTAGGTTCATCAATGGTAAACATGTGCCACTCTGGTGGGGGCGGGGCGCTTGCATTAGTGGTTACAGAGGTTATATGGAAATCTTTCTAGCTTATGTTCAATTTTGCTCTGAACCTAAAACTGTTCTAAAAAACAAAGTCTATTTAAGAAAACAGAGAAAACAAGCAGGAAAGCAGAAAAATGCTGAGAGGAGGCAAAACACAAAGGAGGAAGAAAGAACATGAGAGGCCATGTACGAACCAGGTCCTGCAATTCCACCTCAGTGGCCCTCTGATCACAGGCTGGCACACCTGACCCAAGGCCTTCATCATGCTTATATATGGGCCAAGAGCCCTGACCTGTGTTTACAATAGTTGTATTGCTCATACAGTGAGTGTTAGGTGCTATTGGGTATTTTCTTAAGCACAGTGAAAAGGCAATTTGGAAAAATCTAGTCAATTTAATTATTTCTATGCCTTAACATGCTGAAATTTTCTGACCCAAAACTCAGGGCATATTGTCTGATATTCATCCTGATATAGGACAGACACGGGATACTAGAACTATTCCAGGCTTTAAATATACACTTAAAACCCATTTTACTGAAACTCCAGACAATGAAGAACATTAAAAAAGGCTGTTGATGATTATGTATTTCCAAAGAATTAGAATACCAACAATAAAATAAGCTGGCTTTGAAATGATATTGAACATTTAGATGGTTTAGAAAATGCTTCATTGTTTTCTTTTTTGTTTATTTGCTTCAAGGTCGAAGTGGTGAGAAGCTAGTGTGCACATGGACAACGGAGATTTCCTGAATTATTAACATCCTCATTCTCTGATCCATAGATGGGAAACCAGGGTGGCTCATTGTTGTATGGTTACGGTCATCATTCTACAGAAAAAGAAATCATGAATTAAAGTCAAGTAATTGCACACAAATCACATATTAGCGAGTGTTGACTGACACTGGACCCAAGTTTTCCAGACTTCAGCTCGTGATTAATTCCTGGAGCCTGTGGTAGTTGAATTAAAATAATGACCCACAATCATTTATCCCCCCCTAAATCTATGTTCCTGCTATGTAACTCTACATTTCCCACCTATTCTCACTCTACTCTCAGTCACATGACTAGCATTGGCCAATAAAATGGCATAAACAGACTTGAACAGCATTTTACAGTTGGGCTTGCCCGCTCTTACTCTCGTCTCACAGCCGGAGACCATGTGCGGACTGCAGAGCAACAGCGCTAACACAACTCAGTCGTCCCACTGAGGCCACAGTCACCAAGTCAAAAGCCAACCAACCCCCAGACACGGCTGAGCCCAGACCAGATCAGCTGAGCCCCATACATTGGTGAGCTAAACAAATGCTTCTCGTTGTAAGCCACCGAGGCTGCGTGGCTGTTTATGAAGGGTTACTGTGGCAACAGATACCAGATACACCGTTTGAATCCTACCTCCAATACCATCTGGGGGACCTGGGGAAGATACTCAACCTTTGTACCTCACCTTCCTCATTTGTATAATTTGGATGATAATAGAGTCTATCTCATGGGGTATTTCTAAAAGTTTAAAATTTTTTATTAAGTACAAATTATATAAAATACATTGCACAAATCTTAAGTGTACATCTTAACAGATTTTATATATACTTACAAACGTATGTGTATGCCCATATCAAAATATATCTAGATCTCCAAAATGGCCCCTCCTAATCAATAACTCTTCAAATGTAGTCTGGCTTCTATCATCATAGATTAAAATAGCTTGGTCTTGAAATTTGTATAAATGGAATAATAAAATATGCACTCATATGCTTCTTTTTTTAATTATGTGAGGCCATCTATATTTTTTATATAATAATGGTTTGTTCTTTATTTTTCCTATGTAATATTTCATTATACAAATATACCAGAATTTATTATCCATTCTACTACTATTGATGGGCATCTGAGTTTATTCCAGTTTGGAGCTTTTTAAGCATTGTAAGTGCCCCTGTACGTGCCTTTTAATGACTACTGGATCTCATTTGTATTCCATTCATACACCCAGGAGCAAATTGCTCAATCATAGGTTATACATATGTTCAGTTTTATGAGCATTACCAAAAGAGCTTCCAAAGTTCCATATCGGTTTATAGTCCCACCAGCAATGTATTAGAATTTCAGTTAATTTATATTTTTGCTGACATTAAGAGACTGAAAAGTCAAGTCACAGATTGGCAAAAAGTTCTATAATTACATGTAATTGACAATATACTTTTTGAAGATAGAATTGAAAATCAATTCTACAGTCAAAAACTTCAACAAAAGAAACATAGACAACTAATTAAAAAATGGGCAAGTGACCTGATCAACTCTTCTAAAAAAAAAAGAAAGAAAAAAGGTATCCCATGACTTAATGACTTATAAAGAGGTGTGCACCATCATTAGTTATCAAAGAAATGCAAATTTAACCCCATTGAGACTTGCCACCAAGAATGCTAAAATGACAAGGTCTGACAATGCCAAGTGTTTTCTTTTGTTTTTAATAAATGGCATCCTCTTCTACACATCATTCAGCAACTTGGGTCTTTCACTTGACAAATAGGCTTAGAGATCTGAACATGTTGCTACAAATATAACTAACTCATCCCTTTAAACGTCTTAGAATTCCATAGTATGAAAAATACTACCATGAATTTCAACGTTTCTGATCTAGTGGAAATATAAGTTGTTCCTTTTTTTTTACTGTTACAAACAGTGCAACGATGAACATTCTTTATGTTCTTTCTTCTTTATATGTGCAGATGGGATGTGCATGTTTAGTTCTAATAGGTGCTGACAAATCACCGTCTTTATTAACTTAGTTATCACTCCAACCAATAGTGTATGATAATATGTTCAACTACCTCCTTACCAGTATTCGATGTCATCAAATATTTTAATTTTTTTTCAAACTAGTATTTAAAATGGTATATCTTAATTTTTATTTCTGTGAGGTCAAATATCTTTTATTGAGTTTACTGGCTCATTTGTATGTCCATTTATATGTATTAGTTCTTATAGTTTTTGCACTTTTCTGTCATTTATTTTTATTTCTAATATGAATCCTCAGTTTGTTACATGTGTTGGAAATATTTTCTTCCAATCTACTAGTTATATTCTAATTTTTAATTAAACTTTGTTGTACAAGGGCTTATAAGGTATAAGTCATGAAATTTATCAATATTTTTATGTATTTTTATTTGCTTTTGTCTCTAATTTATAAACATCTGTACACTGAAACAATTTTTACATAGTTTTGGTATTTATGTGTTTAATTCACCTGCGTTTATGGTGTGAGATAGAAGTCTGATTTTTTTCCAAATGGAGAGCCAATTTATTGAATAGCCCATCCTTTTAACTATAATTTAAACACTAGCTCCATAGTATACCAAATTAGTTTGTAAGATAACTTTCAAACTGCATGACTAGTAAGTTCGGCAGTCTGGGTCCACCCCTCTTCTTAGCCCTTACTCTAACCCAGTAACAGTGTGGGAAGAGAAGATTGTGCAAAATAATAGCGATGCTTCTGAAACTTATCTGCCTCCATTTACAACACAAAAGCTTCAGAGATTTTAAACACTTCACTGCTCAGCACAGTAATAACCCCTGCTCTAGCCAAAGTTTAGGCTAACTGCAGGACAGAAAATATAGCCTCTTAGCTACATGGAAGCACTCATTTGAGATTATGGTCTCAAAAAATGTTTCTGGTCCCATGACTGCTGATAAAGAAAGCAAATGAGATTGTAATATTTTACCATATCCGTGTTCTGCAGGATTCCATGAACTTCAGGCTGTGTGCGATCCTGGACATGCCACTTAACTGCTCTATATCTCAGTTACCTCAATGGTAAAATAGTGTTAATAATAGGACTTCTGGGGTTACTGAAATAATTAAATGAGCACATATATAGTGCTCAGAAGAGGGGCTGGCATATTTTAAGCACCCTGGGAGGGTTTCCATCATCCTTAGATCTCAAATTTACTCTTGTTCCAGTATCTCAAACCAGTTTCCAGTTGGAGGAGTGGTATAGGAATCCAAATATTTAGATTTTTGAGAAGCTTTCAGACCTCTACACTGTTCAAAGACAGTGCTTCTGACTCACTGAAAAGGATTTGTGGTTTGCGTCATTTTCCCGTCCCTTCACCAAAAGCCACCTCCGATTCAACTACTATGAATCTTCTAGAGAAATAAACACTTTTTAAAGCTTTTTCCTTTCAAGTCAAACATGATGTTTTTGCCAAGCAGAAATCCTCAACAGTATAAGCATGCATTCTCTTGAGCCTGAGACTTCGCTACTATCTCCTAAGGCTCTGCAACTGACTAGCCGGACGCTGGGCTAGCCTTCAGGTAACCTGTCTCATTCCATACAGTCTGGCTCCTTTCAGCCCAGGAACTGATTGCTGGTTCTCACCCGTGCAGTCTAGACCAACCCTGCTGTGACTGACTCCTGCCAAATCATTGCTGAAGAAAGCCTCAGAAGTAGGAACAGGAAGCCTGTTCAGGGATCCAGTTTCCCTGATACAGATCTGTCCTTCTGAGTTGCCCTGACTGCTCCCTCACCCACCTTTTATTCTTCCACTCACTATGGCTGAATCTTGACTCTGACTCTTTGACTTTGGGTGCCCTTGAACTTATCCGCTCTCATAGAAGTAGATTTCTTGTTTTCTAAGGCCCAACCTTTCCCATCTGCCTGCCACCTGAGCTTACCTTTGATTTTGGACAGTTGTCTTTGGCTCCAAACCCTAAGTGGTGACTTTAACCACCTGTGCCCCAGAATGCATTGGCATTCTAGCCTAGGAAATTCACTGAATAAGGAGGCTCAGAATGATTTTTTATTTCTACCAGGATATACCTGATGTGTTGTGACATTGCCCAGCCACAGAAAACACAATCAGAGGCCCTGTTTATTCTTTTTCTACATAATTTTGTACATTAGGGTTTTTGAAATCAAAGTAAGCAATTTTCTACATTACCTTGAGGAAAGAAACTCAGATAGTTTGCGTCCATTAATGGGTGGTTTCATCTAGTTTCAGGGCCACCATATATGTGCTAAAAGGACTAAAACCTATATGTGATCCAGAGAATGGAGTTCATATCATTCTGGTAGCACCAGCTGCATGGCTTCGAGCACGTCTCAATTCCTCCAAACCTCAATTTCCATTTATATAAAATTGAAACCAAAAAAATCCACTAAACTTTATTCTTTGAGATTATGAACTATGGCTTATTTTTATGACACTCTTTCCCCAGAACTGAACCAGAGAAAGAGATCCAAGGTACTGATTTCATTTGATAAAAGAATCAAATAAGTTAAGGTATGCATAATCACTGAAAATTGCAAAGCAGAAGATAAATGTTTTTATGATTATGAATGAGTTGCATGCAAAAGTGTTTATGGAATTCAGAACATATTTCCCCCAAACTCACACTGCAATCCCCCTCATCTGTCAGATCTGAAATCAGACATGACTGGAATCCGTTTACTTACCTTCCTGTGTGCCTTCATCAGGCTTGTCCTGGCCCATTCCAGTATCTCCTGTCTGAACTCCCCACTAGACTTTAAACTCCATAAGGGCAGAGCCATAGTGTCCATGTCTAGGACATTGTACATACTAATAACATAAAAAGCAATTAGTATAATTGAGGCTTCATCATTACACGCCTTACATATATTAATTCACTTAATCCTTATAATATCGTATAAGATAGAAATTACTATTATATCTATTTTATGAATGTGGAAACTGAGGCACAGAGAGGGTAAGTGACCTTCCCAAAAACACACAGCCAGTGAGTGACAGAGCTGAGATTTAAACCCAGACAGATTAGTTCCAGGGTCCCTGCTGTTAACTACTATTTTATATTGCATGAAATGAATGGATAGGTTGATGAATGAATAGGTTGGTTATGTTTCTGTCCTTATTGTCTCTGATCAGAGACAAGATAATAATGTAAAAATCATGAAGATTATAATTATAATATTTATGAGGTAACAGGGTACAGTTCTCTACACAAAATACAAATGTTTTCAGTGGGAATCAAACCTGGATGACTATCGAACCAACACTTTTTTCCCATTGCAATCAATAAAACTATTAATTTTCCATATCTAAAGAGAGATCATTATTGCTACATTTAAGTATACCTTTTTCCTACTTTTATTTTTTTAAAGATTTTATTTATTTGTTTTTAGAGAAAGAGGAAGGGAGAGAGAGAGAGAGGGAGAAAAATAATGATGTGAGAAAGAAACATTGATAGGTTGCCTCTCGTATGACCCCAGACCAGGAACCAAACCTGCAACTCAGACATGTGCCCTGACCAGCAATCAAACCAATGATCTTTAGCTTTGCTGCCTGATGCCCAACCAACTGAGTCATACCTGTCAGGGCTTCCTGTTTATATAGAGTGTTAAATTTGCTATGAAAAGTGGTTTTTAAAGATATGCAATTATTTATATGTTATGTATAGTAATGGGGAAGGGGAATACAAAGGGATTATATTTTCCTCTCCTCTCTCTCCCCAGCTTCTCAGAGAACTAACTTACTCTGCCCAAGGTCTGGGTCCTCTCAGGCTGAGATTTTGAACCCTACCTTAAATAAGCTACCCAAGGGATTCTGATTGAGCTTGAAACTACCACTTTAAAGCAAAAATAACTCCTGCCAACAAAGACACATCCGCTCCCCACACTGAGTATTTGCACAACCTCCATCTCCCCCTTTCCCCTTTCCCTCCATACACAGATTAACTAAGCTCTAGATACGCTATCATTCTGGTTTAGCTGGTTTGCTGTGTACTTTTTCCTCATTTACTCCTGTTTCAATATCCTATCAACCCTCTTTCTGTTCATTTCAGATCTATATATTGAACTGGTTGCTCATCAGACATTTTTATGTGCATCTTTTACAGGCCTCTGTAAAACAGTATAACCAAGATGGAAAAAGTGAGCTTCTCATTCAAATGTGTTCTGAGAGTAAATGGCAGCCTCACCACCAGGCACTCTACAGAGAAATCTGGAAATCACATTAATCATCCTCAGCCTCACATCTTATACCTACTCAATGATTCACAAAACCCAACAATTCTATCTGTTAAGTATCTTAAAGTTCCATTCCAACTCCCTCCCACCTCTGTAATCCAAGCCACTCTATCTCATCTAGACAATTCTAGGAGCCTCCTAACAGATATCCCTCTTCCATTCTTTCACTTCTCCAATCTATTCTAACCCAAAGAGTCAAAAGGAAAATCTGACTATATCATTTCTCAGCTTAAATCCTTTCAAAGTCTTCCAAATGCTTCGGGGAGAAAAGACAAAATCCTTCTTGTAGCCCATAGACCCTTGGTGGTTCTGCTCCCACCCTCCTCTGCAACTGTATCTCATAACCCACCTTCCCTGGCTTTCTAACCTCTGAATATATGGGCTTGTCACAAATTCCTTAAATGTTCCAAGTTCTTTCCCACATTTTTTAGGCCTTTGCACATGTTATTCCCTCTGTTTGGAACTCTCTCTTCCCCATTCACTATCCGGTTAATCCCAAACCCATCTTTTGAACTACAGTTTAAAGGTCATTTCAGTGGGGAAGCCATGCTTGACCACCCACTCCTGCAGGCAAGCCAGGTCCTCCCATTGTACATGTTCATGACATAATGTGCTTTTCCTTCACTGCATGTTGTTGCACAGTGTTTTCCTTTGTAGTCCTTGTTTCAGTTTATTATTTTTACAAGTATTTGCTTTGGTCTGTCTCTTCTGATAGACTATGAGTTCCATGAGTCAAACACTAATCTTTTTTTAAATTATATTTTATTGATAATGCTATTACAGGTGTCCCAGTTTTTCCCCTCTGGCTCCCTCTACCCAGCACCACCCCCACTTCCTCAGGCAATCCCACAGCATTGTCCATGTCCATGGATTCTGTATATATGACGCGTATGCTCTTTGCCTACTCTATTCCCTATGCTGTCTGTACTTTACATCCCCATGACTATTCTGTAATGATCAATTTGTACTTCTTAATCCCTTCACCTTTTTCACCCATCCCCCAACCTCCTCCCATCTGGCAACCATCAAAACACTGTCCATACCCATGATTCTGTCTTTCTTGTTTGTTTAGTTTGTTTTTTAGATTCAATTGTTGATAGAAGTGTATTTATTGACATTTTATTGTTCATAGTTTTAATATTCCTCTTATTTTTCTTAAATAAATCTCTTTAACATTTCATGTAATAATGATTTGGTGATGATGAACTCTAGCTTTTTCATGTCTGGGAAGCTCTTCATCTGCCCTTTGTTTCTAAATGATGGCTTTGCTGGTAGAGTAATCATGATTGTAGGCCCTTGCTTTTCATCACTTTGAATATTTCTTGCCAATCCCTTCTAGTCTGCAAAGTTTCTTTTGAGAAGTCAGCTGAGAGTCTTCTGGGACCTTCCTTGTAGGTAATAATTCTCTTCTTTCCTCTTGCTGCTTTTAAGATTCTCTCTTTGAGCCAAAAGCTTATTGTGTTCACTATTCTATGAACAGTGACTAGCACAATCCTTAAATGAATGAATGAATGAATGAATAAACAAATGAACTATTGTTATTCTGGAAGATAATAACAATAGAGAGTTGAAGCATACTTTTTCATTTTATCTCAATAACAGCTCCATGAGAAGACATTATTGTCATCCTTTTACAGGTGAGAAAGCCGATGTTCATAGGCGTGAGGTGACTTGTCCGAACAGTATGGGGCAATTATTCCAGGAAGAAGAACCACTGGGATCACTCCAACTTTTAAAGAAAAAGTAATTGCCTACTAAAAAATATTTCCAGCTGCTTTGTCCTTTGTAAAATCTAAAGAGTATTAACATCTTGTTGGCTTTTCTGGGGATTTTTTCAAGGCTGAGCAAAACCAGTTACTAGCACTTCTCATTTAGAGAAAAGCCCACTAAAACCTTTAGGGAAAGTCCTGATAAGTGAAAAGCATTTCACGTTATTGAAATGGCAAAACACAGAGAAAAGAGTTGGATGGAGTAAAGCAAATTAGGTAGAAAAAAAAAAGAAGTTGGTGTGATAAAGTCAGAAACAAAAAATATAGATGAGATAAAGAAAGAAAGAGAAGGACACAGGGAAACAAAGAGAGGAAAATACATTTTTCAAGTCCTTGAGAGAGTCCAGAAGACAAAGCAGAGAGGAAGATGCTGTTTGTGCTACAAACAAAAATAGTGGTGTTTCTGAAGACCCAGGCATTTAGTAGCAAATAGCCAGAGCATCTGGTGACTATCTGGATTGTTCATGCTGAGGTTTTAGATATTTTTGGTGAATCATGTTTAAAATAACATTTTCTGTTTGCCCCTAATGTATTTGTTTTTTAACGGGGGTGAACGTGAGTAGAAGTTAGAGGAATATCCTAGGCCAAAATGTGTGTTGTTCCCTCATGTCCTATGCTCTGTTACCCCTCTGGCATAACTTCGAGGTGTGGCTGAACCACTGTTAAATTGAGCAAGGAGACAGAGGTGTCTCTAAAGCTATAGTATCCTATGGAAGCAAACCAAAATCAACCTGTAAATGCCTGAAGGTTACCAAATCAAAATGCTAAGAACAACCAATCACAAACAGCCAACTAGGCTTTAAGCTATAGCCAATCAAATAATATCCTTTCTTTGCTTTCACACTTTCTTTATAATAAATAGTGTTTCCCCAGGTTCCTAACCACTTCCATTTTGGTGTTGCCAGATTGGAATTAATTTTTGCTCAAATAAACTCTTAAAATATTTAATATGCTTCAGTTTAGTTTTTTGTTTTTTTTTTTTTAATTTTGATGTAAGCACCAAATTTTAATTATCTAAGTCGATTAATTTTGGGGAAAAGAAACGCCATCAAGAACTGCCCTCCAGAACAAAACAATGATGTTCATTCTTCCAAACAACCAAATTCAAAGTCTACCAAAATAAAAACAAAAACAGCCCACACGGGGAAAAAAGTAACGAAAATCACATTCTAGGGGTTCAGTGCATTTAGCAGCCTTTGCTATGCTATCTAGTCATCCTTCAGCTGACTTTCAAAAAATAACACCCTAGTTCGTCAAAATATACATTTCCATTTGCTTTTTTAAATTAAAAATAATAATTAAAAAAGAAAACTTGGAAGGTATTCACAATCAATTGCCTGACTTGTCTTGATGTCACGTACAGCATGTGATGGTCAGGAAGGCTACTTGTAAGCACACACGATTAGGGAATACTGATCTTCAAGGTTCAGCTTTCTTCCAAATAGTGTAAAATACCCACAATTCCAAGTATGAAGGGACACAGACGATCTCCTTTGAGAATTCCACAGGACAATACAGGTGCCCAAGCTGTTCTTCATAGAGTGACAGGGCTTCTGTCAAATTGACACAGTTCCCTTGTGTAAAATATTTCCCGTCCTGTTTCAGTACTTTCATGGAGAGGTCAAGAATCAGTCTGAGAAACTCCCATGTGGAATCTTCCTCCGAAGATGTGGAGATTGGAACAGCTGTCAAATCATTAATCACATAATCAAACTCTCTCCCTTCTTTGGCGCACTTCTTCAGTACTGGAATATAGTCCTCTACTAGAACCTGATAGCAGTCTCCTTTAAGTTGTCTAAGACGTCACCACACGTTTTTCGCATGTATTTCTTACATCCATCAATCACCATTTGGTCAATCTCTACCATGGTGACCATCTTTGGTTTCAGTTTGACTATTTCACATAAAATGCCCCCATCTCCACCTCCCAGGATCAGCACATCTTTGCCAGTGTAATCTTCTTTGCCACTGCCCACGATGGCTCGGGTATATGCCAAATCACTCTCTGCCAGATTAACATCCCCACTAAGGATGAGAATATTTCCAAACTGCTTCGAGTGCAGAATTTTAATGTTCTGATAAGGTGAATCTTTATCATACACCACTTCATCTATGTCGTATTCAACCAGGCGGCCATCAGCAGTGGGCCAGTACCTATCAATGGCCCCTCCTCGAACTATGGGTGGTAACCGCTTCACCCGCCTAGTACTGTCCTGACACAATTCTTTCATTCTTTCTTCTACTTTGTTCAAAAGACTGTCAACTTCTTTGCCTTCCGCATCACCATCGTAACTCTGAAGGTCCAGCAACACCAATCCATGTGGGTAAATTCTCAAATTGGCAAAGCTGCCATTTTTGTTGATGTAGGTTGCTAAATAGCCATGGTCCTGCCAGGTATGCACCGACTCTGTCATCCCCTGCTCCTGGAAAATGGACTGGAGGCCTTTTAGAATGGTCTCACCATCAGCTTTGGCGCCGAGCATGAAGTCGAGCGTGCTGTGCTGTGCTGCTGCCATAGTGAGGCGAGGCCCTGGGCCATGCCTGGGGGAGGCGGCGGCGGGGAAACTGGGGGACCGCGCGGTGGGTCAGCCTGTGGCCGGCGGGGACTGCCTATTTAGTTTGTAATATCACTTAACAAGGTTTTCCAGACCAGCCATGGGAAAACCATTTTACTGCTCTGAATTTGTTTCCTTATCGATAAAGTGGAGCTAATCATTCCTGGCTGGTTTTTCTCAGTGCATTTTTGCTCATAGAATCTCAGTAGTGGGAAGAACTTGAAGGGAGAACCAGTATAGCCTCAAACCGGATGTGTGACTCTCCAGTGCATTAGCCCATTTACCCATAAAACTTTATTTGCTCTGTTACCTATCACTCATCTCCCAATACTTTAAATTTTAGACTTTTAGTGTTACTTAATCTATTAGATAGCTTCTCTAGAATTATGTCTGTATAAATAGAAACATTTGTGGTCTTTCAAAATCAAGCTGACACCGTTTCTGTGTTATGAATTATACACAGGAAATACAAATTGAGGAAAAGTGAAAAAAAGCATCAGGTTTGGAAGCTACTTTTAAAGGAAATCTATATTTTTAATGTTGTTTGAAATCCGAAGGGGAAAAGGAAAAGTAAGTTTTAAAGGAACAGAATTGAGGATGTCGTCCCTCTGTACCAGCGGTTTCTAAGGTGCAATCCTGCACCAGTAGCAGCCACATCACCTGGGCATTTGTTAGAAGTGCAAAATCACTGGCCCCTCCCCAAACTTACTGAATCAGACACTAAGATTGAAGACCAGCAATCTACTTTCTAACGAGCTTTGCCCTCTGAAGTTTGAGAACAATTGTTTTATACCACAAAGCAAGAAGCTTGGATGGGGAGCTGGAGGAATAGCAGTGGATATAAAAGTGTGTGTTGGTGTGTTTTCATCATTAAAAATGGGGATAATATTAGATTAAAGCATGTGAAATTGCCAAGAGTCTATCATTTCAACCTATATAAAATGCAAAATATGATTAACCTTGCACAAAAAATGGATATCAAAGTTAAATCAACATTAGCCTCACGACCTTTTTCCCAACGTCCTAAAACGTACTGATTGTGGCCTCTATTCAGAACAAAGTACTAAAATAACTAGCAGATATGCCTTCCAGTGCCCCAAGGCCATCAATAGCAGAAAGCTCATCCCCACTCACTAGTTGTACTGTTGATGACCAACTCATATTCTTTCTTTAAAAACTAAGTAGTTGTCACTCTCTGATAATTAAAATATCAGAGCAATACAATGTCTAGATGTTTTCCCACACATACCTCTGGGTAAAAATAGCAACCAGATTTACCGTCATGTCCTGCTACTTTCAGGTAAACATATATGCCTTACTATTCCAAAATGTTCTTGTCTTCCAGCTACTTATCTGGAAGTGAATTCTTATAAAAATCTGTGGCTTCTAGGAGGAGACAGAAATGAGCGCAGATCTCAAAAAAAGTTCTGAAGCAAGCCATGAACATAACATTAAGACATTTGGCTGATGTCAGTGCAAATCAAGAGAGTTGCAGGTTTCTTTCATCTTACTGGGTATGTCTATGGTACAGTAAGCTGTGTTATTGAAAATGACTTAGAAAGAAAAGGAGCACAACTTCTAACCAATCTATGTTAACTAGATGAGTAATGTTGAATCCAGATGATTAAGCTAAATGTACCTTATAGTCTTTGATAGCTCCAAAGGGAAAAGGTGCAGATGAAGTTGGAGGAGGAGGAAGAAAGGAGAGGAATGGGAACAAAATTTTTGGGTGTGCATACCTTCTTTGCAAATTAAAATTAAATGCTTAAAGGATCAGAATTGTGTCTTGTGCATCTTTAAATAGTGGTCTCCTCCACATGGGAGAGAGAGGGACAATCAATAAATAGTCAATACTCATGAGTGACTGCAGAGACAGGAAAAAAGGTAAAGAATCTATAGATTTCCATTTAGCAGGATATGAGGTTTGTCCAGAAGGTATCCAGCCATATAATATGAAAAATAGAGACATTTATTGAAGAAGATACAAGAAGCATTGTACATAGGACAATGACACCTCAATCACCTTCAAAGTACGCACCTTGAGACCCCACACAGTTTTCCCAATCACCATCAGCTCCCCAAAACTTGTGGACATTCTGAAATCTCTTCCCTTTCAAAGGTGATTTTAGTTTTGGGAAAAGCCAGAAGTTTCAGGGCACCAAATCTGGGCTCTAGGGGGGCTGAATCACCTGGGTGATTTGATGTTTTGCCAAAAAAACCTGCAGGATACGTGATGCATGAGCAGGCACATTGTTGTGATGAAGCTGCCAGTCATCAGTGGCCCATAGCTACAGCCTTCTGAATCATCTCAATAGTTTCTGAGGGGAATGTTCAATCTTAACACAAAGTTTGATGCAGATTCATTGCTCTACTCACTCAGTCATTTTTAATGCATTGGCCACACAGTACACATGCTCACTCAACAAAGTCTACTGTCCCCACTGACTAGTACAGTGAAGTAGTCACTGTTCATACATGCGCATTCCACTCTCCTTTCCTTGGCTGCCAGGTTACATCAATGTCTTACAAACCATTCTCATTGTATTAATAATTAATGGACTTTTTCCAGACAGACCTCCTTTACTTTATTAGGTGTCTCAGTTAGTGAAGACTTGCTATGGACTGAATGTTTGTGTCCCAATCCCTCTACCAAAAAAATAATTCATATGTTGAAATCCTAACTCCCAATGTAACAGTATTTGGAAATGAGGCCTTTGGGAGGTAATTAGGTTATGAAAATGGAATTCTTATAAATAGAATTAGTGTCCTATGAGAAACCAGAGCTCTTCCTCTCTTCTCTGCCACATAAGGATACTATAAGTAGATGACTGTCTGTAGACCAGGAAGGTCTACACACTAACACCTTGATCTTGGACTTCTGGTCTCTAAAACTATTAGAAATAAATGTTTGCTGTTTAAGCTGTCCAGTATGGTATCTTAATATGGCAGCCCAAATCAACTAAGATAAGACTCTAGCCATTCAAATTTTATTTTATTTTTTTTTCATATTGAAGTTTTTCTTTCATCACTATGCTTTCTATAGGCAAAATGGATACACATTTATAAAATAACACAGAATCTGCTTCTTTTTTAAATGCCTGATTTCAGAAACACTAATGAGAATAAATTCAGCATTGTTGGTTGTAGATGAATCTTACTTTTAAAAGAAATTTCAAAAATAAATAAATAAATAAAAAATAAAGGCAATTCCACACATATTTGGGTTGCTAGAGGAAGCCCGCACACTTTAAACCTCTTTGGGGGTCTAGAACTGAACAACAAAAAAATGTTACAATGAGATACTGAACATTTGCATGTCCTGAGGGAGAGCTGGGCCCATCATCTGGGGAGAGCTGAATGTCTAAGGAAAAGCAAGAAGTCAAAGCCAATATCTATCATAAGCACTTAGGGCTCATGGACTGAGGCCCCACGCAGGCAGTGGTGCACAGCTCAACGTGGCATTTCAAAGAGGTATTCGAGGTCTGGAGCAGCAGTCTCTGCTCTTTGTTTTTGTTTTTAGCAAAGTCTCTCAACAGTGTGAAGACTTCATTTTCAAAAATTTCTGCAGCTGGTTTTGCTTCTGTAGCCCAGTAGTAAGTATCCCAGTCATTACTGGGCTCATTAATCAGGCAATCATAGAGGTCCAGCTGTTTCTCTGTCATGTGGTGCAGATATTCTTTAGCAAAGAGGCTGAGCAGAATGCAGTTCTCCAACACTCCCCGCTTCCTGCTCTCACGGAACAGTCAGGTTCTTTGGTTTCTATGGATTCATCAGTTCATTCCTACCATAGGGCAAAGGGATCTTAATCACACCTTTCTGGGCATTTGTTGGGCTGTCACCTCTGTAAAAATGGCTGAATGACATCATGCAAAGGAGACACTGGGTGGTGCCTTGACAGAGTGAGCCCCCATGTCACAACGGCCACTGCCATTTTTCCTGACCTGTACCGGAAGCCGCGATTCAAATTTTATAATAATAATGCCCATCCTTACCATTTGCACCTACTCTGAACTGATGCTGTCCATGCCATATAGTCCAGACACTTAAGAAATCAAACCTTATGTGGAATATTATTGCCCTGCCTCATGTTGGCTCTCACTTGTCTGGGGAAATGAATCTGTCTTTCTCTGTTCATTACCAGAGTTCACAGCCAGATGGGTAACAACCTTCCAGCTCAAAGTGAGGTTACAGTGCACTTGGGTCGTTTATAGTTATGCGTTTTCTTCCTAATGACAATCTCTATCTTGCCCTCTAGCCCAAGCCATTTGACCTCAATCTTTCATATCAACTACTGGATAGCTAAGGGCAGGGCCACTTTGTAACCAAATTGGGGTGTGGTATGAGCCTTGCAACTTATAAAGAACCTGACAATCTTGAGATAATTAGCACTACATAAAGGCGATATATTATGTATTCTGTTCTTTCTTAATTATTCTTGCGCACCCTCTATTGCACAGGCAACTTTGCTTTGAATGTGTTTGTCTATCTGATATAAGAGGGAGAAAAACTTAGTTGTCATTGACCGTGAACCAAAGATACCTTCATCTGATCAGTTTTCTCTATCACCTAAGTATTAAACTTATATTCTACTCTAAATAAGACAAAAAATACTTCTTTCTATTAACTAGAAAAGCTTAAGTGTGTTTAAAATCTTTCTTTCTAACATGGCCTTTCTGTCCTAGTCAACTAAAACATTTAAAAAAACTAAATGTGCTTAAAATAACATAAGATTGAGTATAATACTTTACACACATACACAGACACACACACAGCCTTTATTTCTCCCAAGAGCACTCAGTGACTTCTCTCCTTCCTTCCACCTCACTCTTTTTACAGATAGGCCCCTATGGAAATGCTGGCCCAAAACACAGCCCGGGAGATCTTGTCAGGAGGTTCAGGAGAACACCTTCTCCACCAGCTCTCATCAGCACACACTTCTCTCTCCCTGTTTATGTCAAAGTCATTAACATATAAGTGCCCTTAGCACTTCCCAAGTCTTCCTAAGTCTTCCAAGTCTTGTATTAGTTTGCCAGAACTGCCATTAAAAAGTACCATGAACTTGGTCGCTTAAGCAATAGTAATCTATTTCATCACAATTCCGGAGTCGGGAATTTCAATGGTTTCTTCTGAGAGTATCTCTCGTTGCTGGAGTCTTCACATGGTCTCGCTCTGTATGTGTCTATATCCAAGTTTCCTCTTTTTATAAGGATACTTTGTCATATGGAATGAGGAGCCACCCTAATGACCTTATTTAACCTTAATTATCACTTTAAAGACTTATGTCCAAATACAGTCACTTTCTGAATTTCTGGGGGTTAGGATTTTAAGACATGAATTTAGGGGTGACATAATTCAGCCCATAATACCCCCTTATGGAAGTGAAGAGGGTAATTAAAAAGATGAAAAATATATAGCTGATTCCCTTCAGTAAAGCTGAGTGGGGGAAAAAGAACTGTTTTCTCCACCTGCTACATTTAGGAGAGTAAAGTGATGTTCTGGGACTTCAAACAGCACAAAGGAGAGAATAGAATGCAGGGCCACTTACTCACTAGATACTAGAAACATGTACCTTCAGCCTACGAACTTTTCAAGGGCCTATGAAAATGTCTGAAGGCTGAAAACTTAATGGTTTCCAAATATAAAAAGAAGATGGCAAAATTTTAGTAAATAAATGTTTAAGACTATAAAACTTAATATCACATCAACTAGTCAATTACAACTCAACCCAACTGTCATAAAATTCACTCACTCATTCATTCATTTGTTCAATCATTCATTTATTCACAGTACCTCCTAAGTGCCAGTAACCATTCCAGATGGCGAGGACCTAGAAATAAATACAAAAAACAAAATTTCTTATCATCAATGAGCTTATATACTGATGCATGAGAGGGAAACAGAAAATAAAATATACAAATTATATAATAGAAGATAGGAATGCCATGGAGAAAAATAAAGTGGTGAAGGTGACTACAAAGAACCAGAGAAAAAGGGACTTTCATTTAAATAGGTGTTTAGAAGAGGCCTGGCTGAGTAAAGTTTTCAAGGAAGTGAGAGAATTCACCATGTAAAATTGAGGGGGAAAGAGTTTCAGGGAGAGACTAAAGCAGAAGGAATGTCCCTGAAGCAAGATAAGCCAAGTGCCTGAGAACCATCTAGGAGACCAATGTGGCTGTAGCATAATGTGTGAAGGCAGGAAGCCAAAGCACATGAAATAATTATGTCAAAGAGATATCTGCATCTTTGTGTTTACTGCAGCATTATTCACAATAGTCAAGACACAGAAACAACCTAAATGCCCATAGACAAATGAATGGATAAAGGAGATACACACACACACACACAATGGAGTATCATTTAGCCATAAAAAAAAGACAGAAAGAAAGAAAGATGGACAGACAGAAAATCCTGCCATTTGAAACAACATGGTTGGACCTCGAGGGCATTATGTTAAGTGAAATATGTCAGACAAACACAAATACTGTATACTATCACTTACATGTGGAATCAAAAAAGTCAAGCTCATAGAAAGAGAGAAAAAATCAGTGGCTGCCAAGGTTGGGGGTTGGGGAAATATTGGTCAAAGGTACAGATTTTCAGTTTTAAGTAAATTCTGGGGAGCTAATGTACAGCATGGTGACTATAGTTGACAATACCATGTTACATCCTTGTAAGTTGCTAAGAGAGTAGATCTTAAATGTTTTCACCACGTGCACTCACACACACACACACACACACACAGTAATTTTGTAAGGTGATGAGTGTGCTAACTAACCTTATCATCATAATAATTTTGCAACAGACATTTATCTTATCATCATAATGTACATATTAAACTTATGCAATGTTATAGGTCAATTATATTTCAATAAAACCGGGGATAAGAAGTCAAGAGACATAGGAAATGAGGTTAGAGGGTAACAAGAAAGTCAACAATATAGGGCCTTTTATAAAGTCTTCTATGTTCAAGCCCACTTAGAAATGAGAACCAACTAGAGGATTCTGAGCAGAGGAATGACATGAAGCTCTATTGAGAATAGACAGTAAACAATTTTTAACATGGATTAAGAGTACAATTTATTATGTTCAATATTATGTGGGCTGAATCCTTTATAACTAATATGTCTAACATCTAAAAATGTCTTAAAATGGCCAAAGGATGAAGAAAGGCCAGTGTGGAGAAACAATTTTTATTGGAGTATAAGAATACAAGGCACCCAAGATGCTGTAGAATAAAACCCAAGATTATAATAAATTGATCAAGATTAAGATCTTGAACAATTCTCCAAATCTGAGAGCAAAATGAATAAAGGTTGACCCTATATCAGTAAGTAAAATACTTCTTAGGTTAGATTATAATGGATCATGGTTTGGAAGAATGTTCAATTATTAAATGTAATATAATCACCCTAAAATTAATAATTTAAAATAATAAAATTTATTTTGCTCATGAAACTGCATTTTGACAGGGCTCAGCAAGAACAGTGTGAGCTGTGAAAATCCAAAGGCTAAGGGCTGGAACCATCTGCAGCAGTGTTACCTCCTTACATGTCTGGTGGTCAATGCTGGAAGAGTCAGAGGGCTGGTACCGTCAGGCTTGCATGATACTGTGATTTATAGTAAAATATAATATATGCATATTTCCTAAAACCTTTGGAGTTGCCTTTGTTGACAGCAATAGAGGGGTCTTTTGTTACGTTAGTAAGGTGATTTTTGTAAAGACCTAATGAGGAGCGCTCGTTGCTAAGGAAAGAAACCTTGATTAGAAGACTAGAAGTTTCAGTCCCACCCAGGACATCCAGGGAGGGGAGAGGGGCTGGAGACAGAGTTCAATCACCAAGAGCCCATGATTTAATCAGTCATGTCTATGTAATAAAGCATCCATAACACCTAAAAGGACAGGGTTTTGAGAACTTCTGGTTGATGAACACGTGGAGATTCAGGAAGAGTACAGTGCTTAGAGAACGGGAAAGCCCTGAGCTTCTTTCCCACATACCTTGCTCTATGCATCTCTTCCATCTGATTGTTTCTAAGTTATAAACCCTTTTACAATAAACCAGTAATCTACTATGTAAAATGCTTCTTTAAGTTATGTGAGCCACTCTAGCACCTCAAAGCCCAAGGAGGGGGGTCATTGGAACCTCCAGTGTTCAGCAGGTCAGTCAGAAGCACAGCTGAGAACCTGGGCTTGTAATTAGCATCTGAGGTGAGGGAAGTCTTGTAGAACTGAGTCCTTAACCTGTGAAATCTGATATTATCTCTGGGTAGGCAATATCAGAATTGAGTTGAGTTGTAGCACACTCAGCTTTGTAAAAATCTTCACTTCAAGGCCATAGCATCTTTTACTCACTTTTTAAAATAGTTCAAACCATATTACTTCAAAACTAACAATTTCCATACCCCTATACCATAAAACCTGTAAGTTCCTTAAGCATAAAAAAACATGACCTTGTCCATTTTTGTACCTCACCTGTGTCTGGCTCAGAAAATAGAGTCAACAAATGATACATATTAAATTAATTAATGAAAGAATTAGAATTAGTATATTTTAAAGCTTGCACAAATTTTACACTTACTTGTGCCTTTCACTGATCTATATCCAAATAATAACTTTTCTCATGCAGGTGATATTTATAATGCCATTCCAGAGTTAGACTCAGCAAGGGACTTAGAGAATATTTAATTCAGTTCTATCGACTTTCAGGTAAAGAAGACAATGCTCGGAGGAGAAGGAAAGAAACAATTTATTGGTCCAGCCACTTTCACATATATATCACATTTTTTCTTCATGTCAAAAATATACCTCAGATGCTGTTCATTTTTCAATCAAGAAAATATATTTCAGAGATGTTATTTAACTTCTTCTGCCATGCAGTGAATAGAGCTTCTAACCTTGGCTCATTTCTTGTTTTTTCTAGTATATTCTAATATCTGTTATTTGTTTTCCTTCTCATTTATTACTAAGATATAGGAAAAACCTTCATTACTAAAATCACATTTAATTTTCTAATCCATTCTAATCAAATTTTTAATGTATTAGAAGTAAATACTTGAATAAATGGCATCTGAAATAAGGGGAACATAGGCGTAGAGAGGAGCAATCACAAGCCTTGAAATCAAGTGGGCATAAAATCAATGCCTAATTCTATATTTGATTTGGAGTATAAGCCTGACCAAACTCATAAAAGTCAATGAATAAGTGTATTTCAGGACACTGTGATGAATATGAATTGTAATTACTTTTGTAGGTACCTAGCACCTCCTATACTGGTTACATAAACTCTAGTTTCTTTATTCCTTCTTGAAGTCTTATATAGTCTTAAGATGTATCATGTCTTATGAACCAAATAAAATAGATTAAAACATATTTGCTCATTATATGTATTTTCAGATTCATCTTTTGTGTAGGACTGCTCTTTTAAAAAACTAAACAGAAAGGACCAAGCTTTCTCAAAGAAGTTTGAACTATATAGTGATCATTTATAATAGAAGAAAGAAGCAGCAAAACAAACTATCCTTGTTGGATTATTAGATAAAACATAGAAGTGGCAGATTTCAGGAAGCCTGGGACATCAAAGAAATCATAGTCCTTTGTGAAAAGAAATGAGAGAGAAATAAGATGGATGGATGGATGGATGGATGGATGGATGAATGAATATAACACCAGATAACATAAGCTATAACTAAATGATTCTGCTCAAGAAAAGGTAACTGCTCAACCTGAGACTTGCCCAGAAAAGTAAGTCACAGGAAATGTGTAGCAGCCCTCCACCCATGAAGATCCACAGAAAAGAGGATTGTCAATGATTTAGAAATGACCAGTACCAGTAACATGCTCATCAACACTCCATCATAAAACAACCAGTCCTTTTCATGACAGGGGCATTGTAAAGCTTCATAATTCTGGCTAATAATGGAACCACTAAGAATGTATAGACTTTCCCAGAGCTTATGTATTACATTTTCAAATAAATGCCTTATCATGTTTATCACATGAAATGTTACCAGTTTTCATTGCAGCCATCTTTCATGTTACATGTTCATGTCAGGTTAACATCTTTAAATAGCATACTGAGAAGAGTATGAACAGAGTCCTTCAGTTCCCTTCCTGTTAACCAAAAGGAAAAGAAATGAGCATTTATGAATACCAAGATTTAGTCACCGGGAAAAAAAAAGTTTTTGCAGATCTGAGCAAAGAGGTATGGCCCCCAAACCAGAAGGTCAGATAGAAAACAGCAGCGACATGTGTTTATAGACTGATGGAAGGGACTGACTTGGCGGACTGACTTGGCATATGAGACATTTCATTTTATTTTTCTATTTCTTGTTCTAGCTCTTATTTTCCTTTGCACATATTTCTCTTCTCTTCTTTTTTTCTCTGCATCTCTTCTGTTGTTATTCTTTTCTTCCTCCTTTCTCTTTTCCACCTTTTAAAATTTCACCAGCAACTTTCCTAATTTATCTGTCCATTTCTGCCTTTAGAAGAGATATCTCTATCTCCATGTGATGTCATGGATTCAAAAAATGTATGGTAAAAACTCTCAGCAAAGTGGCAATACAGGGAACATACCTAAATATAATTAAGTCCATATATGACAAACCCACTGCCAGTATCATACTTAACAGCAAAAATTATAAGCATTCCCCTTAAGATCAGGAACAAGACAGGGATGTCTGCTTTCACCTCTCTTATTTAACATAGTACTGGAAGTTCTAGCCACAGCAGTCAGACAAGAAGAAGAAATAAAAGGCATCCAAATTGGAAAGGAAGAAGTAAAACTGTCTTTATTTGCAGATGACATATACTGCACATAGAGAATCCCAAACATTTCACTAAGAAACTACTAGAACTGATAAATGAATTCACTAAAGTAGCAGGATACAAAATTCATATCCAGAAATGAGTCATATTTTTATATGCCAATAATGAACTAATAGAAAGGGAAAGTAAGGTAACAATCTCATTTACAATTGCTTCCAAAACAAGTAAAATGCCTAGGAATAAATCTAACCAAGAATGTAAAAGACCTGCACTTAGAAAATTATAGGACACTGAAGAAAGAAATTAAAGAAGATAAAAAATGGAAGCACATACAGTGTTCTTGGCTAGGACGACTTAACATCATTAAAATATCCATACTACCCAAAGCAGTCTGTAAATTCAACACAATTGCTATCAAGATTCCAATGACATATTTCACAGAACTAGAGCAAATATTTCAAAAATTTATATGGAACCACAAAATGCCCTGTATAGCAACAGCAATCCTGAGAAAGAAGAACAAGTTGGAGGAATCATACTACCTAATATCAAACTATACTACCATGTCATAATAATCAAAACAGCCTGGGACTAGCATAAAAACAGACACATAGATCAATGGAACAGAATAGAGAGCCCAGAAATAAACCCACACCTTTTTAATCAATTAACATTCAACAGAGGAAGGAAGCACATACAATGGGCTAAGGATAGTTTATTCAATAAATGGTGTTGGGAAAATTGGACAGATAAGTGCAGAAAAGTGAAACTAGACCACCTTCTTACACCACACACAAAAATAAATTCAAAATGGATCAAATACTTAAATGTTAGACCCCAAACCATAAAAATGTAGAAGAAAACATAGATAGCAAAATCTCAGACATAGCTCGTAGCAATATTCTATCAGATATATCTCCCCAGGCAAGGGAAACAAAAGAAAAAATAAACAAATGGAACTACATCAAACTAAAAAATTTTTTGCACAGCAAAGGAAAGCATCAACTAAATAAACAGATAACCTACAGAATGGGAGAACATATTCACCAATACATCTGATAAAGGGTTAATATCTAAAATGTATTAAAAAGTTACAAAACTCAACACCAAGAAAACAAATAATCCAATTAAGATGTGGGCAAAGGACCTGAATAGACACTTCTCCAAAGAGGACATACGCATGGCCAATAGACATATGAAAAGATGCTCAACGTCTCTAATCAGCAAAGAAATACAAATTAAAACCACAATGAGATATCATCTCACACCTGTCAGAACAGCTATCATCAATAAATCAACAAACAAGTATTGGCAAGGCTGTGGAGAAAGGGGAACCCTTTTGCATGGTTGGTGGAAATGCAGACTGTTGCAGCCATTATGGAAAACAGTACGGAGATATCTCAGAAAACTAAAAATGGATCTGCCTTTTGACACAATGATCCCACTTCTGAGAATATATCCAAAGAAACCCAAAACACTAATATGAAAGAACATAAGCAACCTTATGCCCATTGCAGCATTACTTACAATCACCAAGATATGGAAGCAGCCCAACTGTCCATCAGTAGATGAGTGTCTAAAACAGCTATGGGACAAGTACAGAATAGAATACTACTCAGCCATAAAAAAAGAAAGAAAGAAAATTTTACCCTGTGTAGCGATATGGATGAACTTGGAGAACTTTATGCTAAGTGACATAAGCCAGTCAGAGAAAGACAAATACCATCAATCTAATGAACAAACTGAACTGAAAAGGAAAAGAGATACAGACCCCTAGAGAGAGAGCAGGCTGACAGCTAAGGGGTAGGGGGAGGTTATAGGGTTGGAGCGATTGAGCAAAAAGGAAAAAGGACTCACGGACATGGACAACAGTGTGGTGATTGCTCGGGGACAGGGGATATAAAAGGACTAACTAGCAATGGGAAAAAATACAATAAAAAATATGAAAAAAATCTACAGGGTGGGGCAAAAGGAGGTTTACAGTTGTTTGTATGGGACATAATACAATAATTAATAAATAATAATACAGTAGTCCCTCTCTATATCGCGGTTCACTTATCGTGGCCTCACTGTATTGTGGGATTTTTTAAAATATTATATTTAATTATTTATCGCAGATTTTTCACTATATCGCAGGATTTTGTGGTACTGTATACGTATATTGTTAAAGTTACATAGGTTTAAGAGTGTAGAATAAATGTAAGGTTCCTACTTCGTGGGGGGGCAGGTGTCTAGAACGTAATACTCGCGATAAGTGAGGGTATACTGTATAAGAATAAACTCTGTGTCACATACTCACAACTATAAACCTACTTTAGCCACAGCCTGTGTAAAGGTGCCAAACAATTTTTTAAAAGCTGACAAGCTCTAGTTCCACAAATAGTGGAGAGTGAATATTTCTCTGGGAAAAGAGGCATTCAGATTCTCCACAGATCAACACCACCTGTGAGTACCTTCAATCAATGAAAACAGTATTTTGTTGCATTCATTGGCAGTTGGCGTCTCAAGGAATTCCCAAGTGCATTATAAAGGACAATCTTGGGTTGAGTTTTTACCCCTCAAAACAATGAGTAATTAACAATCATTGCTTTTCATTAACTGAGTGGTAATTTTTATGTCTGAAGATGTTCAAATTAAAGAAAGATGTTTGTTTTAAAAGCAATCTTACTATAGAGATTGTGATGAAGTACCCCTTAAGGTATTTTCAAGTTTGAGAGTGAATTGCCTCATGTAATCAACTTAAACTGAAACATAAAGAGGGTATTTGTCCATTGATATGGGCCTATATGCCAGATCTCCAGATGCCTTTTCCTATGTCCTTTCTATTGCAAAAAAAAAAAAAAATGCCTCCATGCAATACTTTCCAATTACTTCAGAAAATATAAAATAATAATGGCAAAGAAGACATGAACCAGGAGTACAAGTAGTAATCACAGCTTTCCAGTCCAGTAAAACCAAAGAATTTTACTGCTGGACCTAGTGATCATTTACCCCAGTCAGGAGGAAAATTGTTGGACTAAAACAAATGAAACTGATTGAGAAATTCTCTGGTGAAACTGGTGACATTTCACCCTATCCAAAGATTAACTCAGTGAATGGTGTAACTGAAGGAATATTATTTAAAGACATGCCTTGCAAATATTGAAACTCAATGTTTTTCAAAGAGATTAATGTTAATAGCATGCTTCTGATTAACAGAGGTAAAAAAGCTCGTCTGGGAGATCCTCTTGATTATATAGGTCATTCCATGCAAAATGTCACAGTGACAATCAGAAAAGTCATCTTTGAAATGCATAGTGAAGGATTTTAAAAGAAATTGGTTTACCTACAGAGACTAGGGAACAGTACAATTTAGTTCTTATGTAAAAAGGCTCAGCCAGAGAAAATGATGGAATGTCTTGAAGGAGTTTCAGAAAATTGAACAGAAATGAAAAAAAGACTATGTTGCCGCTTCATTCAATTTCCTTCACCTCAATGGCTACTCATCCTCTTTCCTACTCCTCACAGTCATGAACAACCTGGAACCCACAACAGAAGAGGAAACAGTCATCATCCCAAAGAGTATACCAGTCAAACCTGGCCTGGTATTAATTTTAGGTCAATAAGGCATGTAATGGGAGGAAGTGTTACTGAACAGCAAGTTGGGCTCCTGCTGCCCACTACCACCCTCTAGGCAAAATTCCAGAGGCCAAAGTTTGGTGATAAAGGAAAGGAGTCTATATTCAAAAGCAGTCATTTAAGCCTATCAAGTCACAGCTTTAGTCACTTAAGCCTATCCATTAAAGCTAAACTCTAACACCTAAGTTCTCCTATCACTTTCCCACCCCCCACCCCCATTAGTTTCTGTATGGTTAGTTTACAAACTAAAACTATATAATACACAAAAGCTACACTATTCTGGAAGAATGGCAGGCTTCTGCCTCAGCGCTTGTTCCCTCTAGAACACCCAAAGAATAAACCTGCCACCCTCTGTTGGGCCAGCCAAATCCTAGGTTGTGCCAGGAGTTCCTTCCCATACAGAATACCATCTGTTGGGAAATGCAGACAGCTGCAGCACAATCATCCGACGTCCTTGAAGAAGAGTCTGAGAGTGAGCATGAGAGCCTGAGACAGAGCCAGAGCCTGAGAGAAAGGCAACTCAGGAGCCAAAAAGCTTGTGAGCCAAAGGGCCAGCCCTCTTTTTATTTCCATTGGCTCTGGAGGCATTCAGCTTCCCAGCCAATCCCATTCTAGGCTGCTTTCAACTGCCTCAGCAAACTCCTCCTATGGCCCTTTCGGCTTCTCCCCAGTGATCTTTATTTTTTAAGTATACTTTATTGATTATGCTGTTACAGTTGTCCCAATTTCTTTTCCTTTCACTCCCCTCTGCCCAGTACCCCACTTCCCTCCAGCAATCCCACCTTCCTTAGTTCATGTCCATGGGTTGTATATATAGGTTCTTTGGCTTCACCCTTTCCTATATTATTCTTAACTTCCCCGTGTATATTTTGTACCTACCGATTATGCTTCATATCTCTCTGTATCAGAAGTATATATATATCCCTAACACATCAAAATTAGTGGTCATCACTTAAAATAGAAACGATTTTATCAGTAAAATTAGAAAGTAGTTGTGTACATCAATGGAGCGGATAGAAGATTAGACAAAGGCCAAAGGGAAAGAAGATTATAAAGTGAAAAAGAAAAATACCTATTAATGAAAATCTTAGTAGTACATTATATTAAAGTTCAAATAAATGTTTTAGTTGTATTATAAATGTGAATGATGAATATGAAGGGTATTTTATTAAATGGAAAGATACAATGGATAGTAAAGATGTATGTTCTTTCTGCATTAGAATTACAGGCAGTTTGCAAACTGAAACTGGGTAATGTTCCAAAGGGAACTTGAAAAACTCTCATTTGAGTGTAGAATACATGTTCCCATAGAAATATTATTTAAAAGTCTGTATTAGGTTTCTAAGCTACCTGTGAATTTGATTTAAACCAAATATGTAGAAAAATAATATTAATTTATAGTTTGAATCAATAGAAAATAAAACTGTTGCTCTAGATTCTAGAGTCTAGAACAAGGATTGGTTACTGAGAGATAAAAAAAAAAATAAGGAAGTAATTGTATGGAGCTCTTGATAAAGGGCTTCTGGAAGATAGCAAAGAATTTAGATGTTGATTGTACCAGATGGTTATTTAGGTCCACTTTCACCTTCTTCCCTAGATACATCCTTTTCCTTAGTGATCACATCTAGTTTATGTGGAGATTCCCCAAATTTATGACTCCAGCTCAGCTATCTCTGCTAAACTCCAGGCATGCTCAATGCCTTCCTGTCTGGTAGACACCTTAAAGTTAGCATATGCCAAACTAGATTTCTGATCTCAACCTTCCCCACCAAAATTGTCCCAGCTTCCATCTTCCCCATCCCAGTTAATAGAAACTTTTTTCTACCATTTCTCCCTCCTTGTTTCTCTCATACCTTAAGTCCAATCTTTTAGTATATCCTGTCAGCAGTAACATTAGCATACATATAGAACTGTATTTCCATTTCTCATTTTCTCTAGTTTAAAACATTATTACCTCTTAGCTTTATTATTGAAACTTATTCCTATCTGATCACTTTGCCTTTACTCTTACCCTTAAAAGTCTTTTGTCAGCACAAGTAGCCAGAAAAATCCTCTGAATTTAAAAGTTAGATCACGTCTCTCCACTCAAAACCAACTCCCATCTCCCTCAGAGTAAAGTGAAAATGGTTACACTGCTCTGTGCCCCTTCCCCATCCTCTCCAAGCTCATCTACTCTGCTTCCCTTGCTCATGTATCTCCAGCCTTATTGGCCAATTTGCACCTCCTTGAGCATTGCACTCCTTATATTGTCTTAGTCTTTGAGCCCACAGGTCCTACTGCCTGAAATGTTCTCTTTGTGAGCACACAGTGAACTCCCTCTCCTCACCTCTATTGGGTCTTTGCTGATAGTTCTTCAATGGCCTATCACATCTTTTTTAAAAATTCTCCCCTCCCCTGCCACTCTTTGCATGTCCCATCTCTCCTTTTTTTTTTTTTCTTATTTATTACCATCTAACAGACAATGCATTTTACTTATTTGCTTACTGTCTAGCTCTTCCATTCTAGAATATAAGCTCCATGATGAAAATGACTTTGTCCCCAGTATCTAGAACAATGCCAGCAGGCATAAAGTAGGTACTCAAATATTTGTTGAGTAAATTGACTACCTGAATGAACAAATATGTATTTCACAAGTGCTCTGTTCTTACTTCCTCTTATCATCACAGAAATACTTTTTTTTACAAATAGAAAGAAAAAAAAACCACAAATGCATTCTATTTGGTCTATCTCCAGCAGTCACAATGTTTTCCCTAAAACTCAAACCTGCTGAAACTTCACGACTCTGTGGAATGTTATGACTTTGAAGATAAAGTCCGTCTTTTTAACCTACTTAGAGGACCTCTCATTTTCTACCTCTTGCATATCTTTCCAGCTTCACAGTCAGTTAATTGTGCTTCTGATAGGGAAGAACTGAGGCAAGAGAGATGTTGAATCAGGATCACCCCTTTGGTCAGTGGCTGTTGATGCTAGATCAGGGAAACTTGGTCACTGTCGATCTGGCCACCGGCCATTCTTATGTATGAAGGGTCCCTAAGTTGTCATTCATCACTCATGGAGTGCCTATACCTATTACGGTTATAGTGCAGTTTCTTTATGTACCCCTTTTATCTTGAATTAAATGTTATAGAAAACTGCAGTATAAAAAATATTTTTAAGTGAAGCTGTGCTACTTAAGGTAACAGGGCTTTGCAGGGGTTGGGGTTTAGCCCTGAGCACTCAGCTCCCTTATACCTGGCATGACCCCTGAGACTCCTCTGAGTCACTCCTACCTGTGAGGCTCTGAGACATTAGGGTATCAAACAGCCTGATAATGCACCCACATAAGAAGAAAGCCTTTCAAAATAGCTACTTTATTCGGTATTTACAAAATTGCCTAAATAACTGAAATGCTCTTTGCTGTCCTCTCCTCCTCTGTTTAGTATGTGACAAATAACATCTCCAAATGGCAGGAAGCAACAAAACAAGAAATATATCAGCGTCTTCGTCTGCTTGGTGCAGGAGATAGAACATTATGCAGGTTTTCGCCTGATGATTGGCTCCCAGAGGAGTAATTAGGATTTGGCACACTTCTTTCTGGCATTACCTCAGCTTCTCTGCCAGAGGATTCTGAGAAAAGGTTTGTTGTTTCAGTCTGAAAACTGCGTTTTAGACCAACTCTTCAAACAGAGTGCATGTAGGGACAAATGAGGTGAATGTTTAGCAAGTGGTGTTTGTATTCACATCCTGTCTCTGTGTCTCAGGTCCATGACAGATTTAGTTTTCAGAAGTCCAATAAAAAATATTAAAAATTGAATGTGCAGTTTTTAACTGGCAGAAGATATGATTTTTATTTTAGAGGCTATGTTGGTTCTTTGTCATGCTGTTTGAGAATGGGTAAGATTGTTTTCAAATTGAGAAATAAAACCCCACCCAATTTTGAAGATGCAATTTAAGCCAAAGAAAATGAAACAAAATCAACCTGAATTATGAGCCCACTATGAAGGAGGGCTATTGTCAATGCAAATCTAATAATATTTCTGACTTGCAATGAAACACAAATACAAATCAATGAATAACTCTATTTTTTTTCTGACACTTCAACAGTGTTCTCTCCCCATCACCCACTTCCTTGCAACAAAAGCCAGCTTCCAAGAGGATGGGAGTCAAGGAGCTCTATTAGAAATAACTGGTTAGGCATTCTTGCCTGCAACTTATGACTTTGGAAGAATGAAGAAAAAGGAACAGTTTCACAGTGATCTGGGAAAAGAACCCAAAGCAATCTTGAATATGGAATTTAAAGTCCACTCTGGAGGATGGAGGACCTTGCAGACACGTTAAGTTCCTGAGTTGCTGCACAAAACTACATCTTCCCAAGACTGCTCTGAAATGTGGATGAAACTCAGCAAGACAATCACAACATTTTCCTGCTGGCATGTGGAAGAGAAAACCAAAGGAAAATATGAGAGAAAAATGCACGAAAGAGAAGAAGAAGGAAAAACAGAGAAGGGAGAAAGAGAATGTAAACAAAGATTCATTTCATCTCAAAAGAATTGCAAGGGTAACACAAGACCCCGCACACCTATAAACCCTGAAATGATCTGTGTTCAGGGAGAAGGATGTAAGCAAGGTCAGGTACCCTGGTTTCTTTTTCCTGTTCTCCTTAGCTAGCACAGAGTGACAAAGCCACAGAAAATCAGGACTCTTAGGGGAAGGACTGAGGCCATTTTCTTGATGTTGCACAAGTAAGGTAAGTGCTGCCAGAGGTCATAGTGCAACATCACCTCCTTCTCCTTCGTCCAAGAAAAAAGTTGCCACTTATTCCACAGGCCTCAGAAGTACAGGTGTGGTAAGAGCCTTGGGAAGGGAGGCAAAGGCAGTGCCAGGATTACCAGGAAGGCCAGAGGATGACAAGATTCCCATCTCCCAGGAGCACTACCCTACCACTGGGATTTTGTGATTTGAGCACCTTCCCCAACTCAGCAGATCCTCTGATCTCTAAATGCTTTCATAGCACAGAAGAATATTTGTTTTTAGTTCCAAAATAGCCAGTGCTCTTCACATGTCCACTTCCCATTCTCATGTACATAAGGTGAGCTTATGATGATAGTTCCATGTTGATGCATTTTGAAGAAAGGCTTTTTTTTCCCCAGGAGCCAGAAAGAAAAAAAAAAATACCATGGAGGAAACACTATTTACAAATGATTAAAATGCAAGCACACACACATGCAGAGATGCCGAGAGCAGACTCAGCTCCCTGGTCAGGGAGTCCTGTCAATGAACAAATCAGCTGAAAGCCAAGAAGGTGAACTCACCTTCAGAACTGATAAGAGCCATTGTTTAACTTTCCTTTATTCTTTGTTTTGATCTAAGGCTGCCTTTCCTATCACTTTCTCCCTTGACACAGTCTCTCATTGTCAGCATAGAGACTAAAGAAAATTGTTCTTTCCATATAAGGGCACTTTGCTCCTCTCCTTTTGTCTTTTTCAGGAAATTAGTAGCTCATGTTCCATTAACTGGAGTATCATACCTATCTTTTTCCTATAAGTGAAGTGGGAATTTCAAGGCCATAATTTAGAATTATTCTGCCTACTTTACTCTAAATGGATTCTATTCTCATTTCAACCTTTATCTCTAAAGATTATATTCAGACTCACCTACAGGCCCAGAACTGTGCTCTCTTTGGAGCTGAGGTCTTTAGAAACATAATGAAATGTGACAGGCTTTTGAACTGGGATCTAGAAACTGTCCCTTTTATGGCCAAGTGGATTCTTTGGCATTTTAGAAACCAGTCTCTATATTGTTTTATAATTTACCTTATAGAAGGGCCTAGGAAACTTCAGGTTTTTTAAACAGACAATACTTTCTCATTGTTCCAGGACAGATTTACAGAGATTTATTGCTTTTTCTAACAATTATTTGAAACTTGGGGTCTAAAAATAATATCTAGTCATCAGATGGAAGCTTCAATTTATCTCTTTAGCGTCCCAGTACCAAGGGTGAGGATGAATACTAATGATTCAGGCTAATATGACAGCTTTTTACTGTATGCAATTCAGTTTTGAGGGAAAACTTACAAGGCTAAAAGCTGGGTGACACTACTCTAGGATGAACCAGTTCCCTCAATGAAGTTTTTGATGACTGACATCTCTTCTGATTGGTAATAACCTATGCTATAGCATTGGTTAAGTAGTTTATCATCTAGTTCAATTCCTTAATTAAAAATAACTCAGATCTCAAAGAAGTTAAAAGATTTCCTCTATCATAAAAATAGTATTGGGTTGGCCCAAAAGTTCACTTGTTTTTTTCTTTAAGATAGCTCTAGCAGTGCTCAGTTGTCTTTAACTTTATTTAAAACACCTTTTTTAGACTGTATTGAGACAGCTGTCATACCAGTATGCATTTAAAAAACTTCTCAAAATTGGTGAATTTTTGTGTAGCCATTTTAATATTGAGGATAGAAGAAACTATGCAACATTTTTGGCATATTATGCTTCATTATTTCAAGAAAGGTAAAAACACAACTAAAACACAAAAAACAATCTGTGTGGTGTATGGAGAAGGTACTATGACTGATCGAATGTGTCAAAAGTGTTTTGCAAAGTTTCATGCCGGAGATTTCTCACTGGACAGTGCTTGACGGTCAGGTAGACGAATTGAAGTTGATAGTGATCAAATCCAAACATTAATTGAGAACAAGCAGCATTAGTACCACACAGGAGTTGGCTGACATACTCAAAATATCCAAATCAGTACAGTTATTGGTGAAAATAAAACATGTGTCTTTTATTTTACAGAAAAAGTTAAACAGAATTTTTGGCCAACCCAATAGATAGTGAAGACTATGTTATGTCATTTGAATTCCATTTTAATACTCTTTTCATCAGCTTATCTACATATGTATAATAATGAACTATATCCTAACAAGACTTCACTGTTTCAATAACTGAAAGCAGCCTTACAGTTCAATATACTAGCTCAATTATTCTACAGAATTTAATAGTGTTCTAAAAATACATAGATTGTTATAGCTTATAATATGCACAAATATTTCTTCTCTGACCACAACATGATAGAAACAAAGCTCAGAAGGATTTATCTAGGAGCAGAAAAATGAAAATGAGATCTCCCAGTTTCTCTGGATTCCAGTCATGATTGTCACAAATAATTTTGTGACTTTGGGTAAGTCCTTAGTCTTCACATGTTAAAAATGGCAAGTCTAAATGACAGGTGCTTCATTTCAGATTCTCAAGTGAGTGGTCAGACTAGGTGACAACTAAAATCTCTTTTAATACTGAGATTCTTTTATTTCCTGATTTGTTTACCATAAATTAGTACAATAAACTCCCCTTACTGGCCCATTCAAGAAGCCTCACCTTCATCACAGATGGCCATAGCAGTTTAGCTCCACAGCAGCTCTGGTTTCAGGTAAGCCATTGTAGCAAAACTCTTAGCCACCCAGCAATATCCCCTTGCTTCTCCTTTCTGGAATTAAAAACCTTCCACCCAGGTTTTCAGTGGGTATAAGGCTCTCCAACTACAGATGACAATTCCTAGCCTCCCCTGCAACTAGGCTCTGTGACTAAGTTCTGACTAATGACATGTGAGCCAAAAGTGGTGTTTATAACTTCCAGATTTTACCCTTACATAAGAGGGATGTGCCCTCCTCTTCCACTTTGCCCCATCTCACTGTCTAGGGAGAGTTGCTATAGCCAACCTGTGTTGGACACAAAGATGGAAGCTGTGTGTTAAACATAACAGAGTTAATATACCAGCACTGCATTGCCTACTTCTGGGCAGTCATATAAGTGAAGAGTAAACTCTCACTGTACTGTGAGTATCTTTGTTTTAAGAGTCACCCGTGAATGGAATAAAATGAGGAATCCTAGCAGTATGCTTCAGTCTAGGATTCCATTCAGCAGTGATCTAGTTACACATTAAGGTTCCATTTACAAAAACAAAAAAAAGACTTAAATATAAACTAAGACATCTCAGGTTTTGTAGTTCATAAGAAGACCTACTGATTACTAAAGCCAATGATGTTTTAATTTAACATACCCTGTAAGACAATGATGAAATGAATCCTTATCCTTAACACATTGTATCAAATATACTTTTTAAAATTCTAACTTCAGTAAAGAGTCTCACACTATAGAAACATAGTATAAACTATAAACATAGACTAAAATTTAAACACTAGGACCACCAGTAATGAAGTAATCAGTATTGGGTTGCGTTGCATGCAATAGCCACCAAATTGTCTTTAAAAAAATGTTTCTTCCAATAAAAGACCTTTGTGAATCCTGAAATCTCATGAATCCAAGGACCAGAGGTCACTAGCCTTTCTGTTAGTACACCAGCAGAATTATTTACAAATTTCCACTTTACTGGTCATTTACTGCCACGTCTCACCTTTAACACTGGACTAATTCATTAATCATTATGTGAGTATGTAAAACTAAGATCTGATATTTAACCAGCATCTAGCTTGATAATAAAAAACAAGCCACAGGTTGGTCATAATTGTGCCAGACACTGAAGACTGGTTCACTCAACAACCGTTTCGATCTCCTTATAGCAAGCCTTCTTGTAGAACAAAGATTGGAAAGTTAAAACCTACATTCCGCACTGGGTTCTGCATGGGACCCAGGTTCTTCTAAGCCCATTTATATCCTGGAAACTACCTGATACCTTACATTAAATCTCTTTCTGTTTACACTGGCTAACCTCAATCTATTTCTGTAACTAAGAATTCTGACTACTATAGGGATATTTCATTCTCTGCCTCTTTAAGGATTGAAGACATGAGGAGGTTCATTAAAAATATTTTTATGGGTATCTTCCTTTCATTGGCACTTCTAACATTAATTATTTTGACCAGGGAAAGGAAAGGAAGCATCTGTCAGGAGCCTAGGTCTTGCGAGCTGTGAATGCTAATCAGAAGTGTTAAACAGCTACCTTCTTACTCCAAACTAACTCACAGCCAACTGCACAGACAAGTAGTCATTTCCACACTGGTCTTGATGTAAAAGTCAATGCTGGGAGATTACAGAGAGCAACTGAGCTCTGAATGGGTATTTTGACAGTGTAGAGGTTAAACGAGTAAGCGACGGGAGCTATGGTGATTAGTAAACCTGTTGATAGAGGAGTTGTTAAACCAGCCTTATATAGGTTTATAGTTCTCAAAATGTGCTCCCCACCCAGCGGTATCAGCTTCAGCTAGAAACTTCTTGGAAATACAAATGTTCGTGTGCGTAATCACACACCAGACCTGCTGAATCGGAAAGTCCAGATTCAACCCCAGCACCTGTCTTAGCAAAGCCTTCAGGGGATTCTGATGCACGCTCAGGCTTGGGCACCACCGGTGCAGGTTGTCTGACTCTCGCTGGGGCTCAATGGAGTTTAAGAAAAATAGTGTTGGGGAAAGAAAAGAAAAGACAATTGAAAAATAACTGGTCTTTGATATAAAAGAAAGTGCGTTTTAGAAGTAGAATATAAATGTAAATATTTTCCCATGTAAAATGGAAAAAGCATTAGTAAAGAGAGCATTGTCCTGGGAATCTAAATCACTGGATTTGAATTTTTAACTAACAAGTAACTTTGACCTAATCATTTGACTTTTCTCGGATTCCATTTCCTCATTTGTAAAATGAAGAAATGGGATAAGATGTTCTCCAAAAGTCACCTTTCTGTTTTCTACCAGTTCTGGACAAAATTTACACTATTAGCCTTGCTGGCATCATATTGCTTCTTGAATGTCATGTCCTTTCTGTATAAACCAGATAGATTTCTCAACATCTTATTTTCCTCCTTAGGAGTAGTAACTGGAGGAAAATTACTAAAAGATACATGTCATTCTCTACCCCAAGTCAACAGTCCAGGAGTATACTTCAGTTTAATTCAAGACAGGTAAAATCCCCTGGATATCAGAAAGGCCAATGTAACATTTAAAATATATTGGGGATTTACCAAAATACTAGAAATATGTACAAATTATATATGTGTGTCTTTTACATTATTGAAGATTTTGATCATACATGAAACTTGAATTTCATAAACTAGATTGTCACACTTCCTTCCAGACAATGGGTGTGTGTTTATTCAACACTTAAATCTACTTCCAAAATTTAAGAATTGAGACTCACTGGCATTCATCCCAGACTTGGGCAGGTAGCAATTACACTTGGGAAAATCACAAAACTATATCCCTTAACAATCTAGAAATATTGCAACATTGAGAAGAGTTTGTGTCCACTTTGTGAATTTGGGAATTAGAGAGAAAACATTCACCTGTGTGATTAAAGTTTGTATGCATGAAAGAAAGAAGGGCTTGGCCCACCAGTGAAGCAACAGGGACCAAGAGCTAATCAGTTAATAAAATTGCAAACACATTGCAAAGGTATAAAATAATAAATTAATGTAGAATGTTAGAGGAAAGTACAGAAAAAATGTGTCCCTTCAGGCTGAGAATATATTTTTCCTCCTACCATCTATCTTGACAGATAGAAGGTCCTTAGTAAATATTTTAGATTGACTAAATGAGTAAAGATTGTGAATAAAAATATTTTAACTTGTATATAATCACAAAAAAAATCCACAAATTTTAGCTATGTGTTTCAAGCAGAAATGACTTGCTTTATTTTTGATAACCCTAAAATATAGTATCTTCTTTCAATTTTTTGCAGGGCCAAAGGCATGGGAATGAAAATTTCATGCAAGCTCTCTTATTGTTGAACCTTTCTTATGAAATTACAGAGATTCACTGGTTTTGGCCTACAAAAATGTCATATTCAAATAGTCTGACTTAATTCTTTTTTTTGACTAGGAGATATCATCTTCATTTAAAAAGCTGACTAGCACTATGTAATAACTGAGTCATAAAGAGTTAATCCTGGCATTTGAAGTGATAGAGTCACTATATGTTATGAAGACTCATGGCTGCCAGTTATCTACAAGGGTTATTTCAGAGTATAAACCTTCTTGTTTAAAAAATAAGTGAAACAGTATTGTTCCAGAGCTATTAGAAGAAAACACTTAGAAAAGAGTTTTAAAATAGGTTTTAAAATTAGACAGTGGGGATGGTTGCACAATTTAACAAATGTACAAAAAACTGTTAAATTGTACACCTTTTTCAATTTTTATGTTTTTTAGAAGCCGATTTAGTTATGACATAGCCTTCACAAAAGGAATAGGAAATAGTTTGATTGTTTCTTCAGAGGTACTATCTGCATTGGCAATCCAGAAAATATTATGTCAAAGTTACCCATTTTTTTGTCCTAAAAATATTTTTTTACATTTTTAATGTTTTATTATTTATTCTATTATAGTTGTCCCAATTGTTTCTCCCTTTGACCCCCTCTGCCCAGCCTGCCCTCCACTTCCATAGTCAAATGTGAATTTTAAGTTATATCTATTATATCTCAATAAAGATGCTTTTTAAAACTAGAAAAGACTAGTTATCATTAACAATTACAACCTGTAGCAAAAGATGCATGAAGAGAAAAAGGACTCAGTCACTTCCCACAATTTATATTACTTGGCTCTGACCATGCTGAATAATAGTCTCAAGACAAGGTTTTTTAACGTATTTTTAAAGCACCTCTCTTTTACAAAAGAGAATAAAAGGCAGCAAGAATTTATTAAACACCTATCGTATTTTCAGCCCTATGTTTAAATGCCAAGAACACAAAGGAAAAATAGCTTCTTCCTTCAAAGAGCTCGCTATTGGTTGAGAAGACAAGACTGACAAATATAAGGCAATGGGAAAATGGAAGAAAAATTGGTCCTAAGTGTTCGCCTTCAAAGCAGGACTGCATTTGAACATCAAGAAGACAAAAATCATGATTACAAAAGAAATACAGAACGTGAACATAGACAATGAATACATTAAAATTGTTAAAAAATTTGCTTACCTTGGTCCAGTTACCAACTCAGATGGGGACTGCAGCCAGGAAGTCAAGAGGAGGCTGAAATTCAGAAGAGCAGCAATGACAGAATTAGAAAAGATCACCAGGATCAAAGTTGTGTCATTAGAGACCAAGCCTAAGAGCATTCACACCTTGTATCCCCAATTACTATAAATGAATACAAAAGTGGGATGCAGAAGAAGATTGGTAGAAAAAAACTGATTCATTTGAAATACGGTGTTGGGAGAGGAGAGCTCTGTGTATGAACACCCTGGACATCAGAAAGACAAACAAGTGGGTCCTAGAGCAAATTAAGCTTGAAATGTGGAGGCGAAAATGACAAAACTGAAGCTGTTCTACTTCGGGGACATCATGAGAAAGCAGAGTTCTTTGGACAACACAATAATGCTGGGGAAAAGAGAAGGTAGCAAGAAAAGAGGAAGACCAAACATGAGACTCCATAAAAGAAGCAGCAGGCATGAGTCTGCAGAAGCTGAGCAGGGCTGTTGAGGACAGGCCAGTGTGGACACCACTCACTCGTAGGGTCACCAGGAGTCAGAGCTGATAACACACACATTCACATTCATAAACATAAAAGGAAAAATGTTTCAAATAAAGAAAGAAGTGTTCTATCTTCTACCATCTATGTTGCCTATACTAAAAACTAAGGATTTTATGAATGTGCACCTAACAGCAAAATTCGGGGAGAGGATGAAATGTCAACAATTACCAATAAGCATTTATTTCCTGGCACTGAACAACTCCATGCTGAATAAATGTACCTTAAAATTTAGAAATCATGGCCATTTTATATGTCACTTACAATCCACATTTATGTTTCCCCACTGATGAGAGAAAAGGTTGCTTTTTTTTTTTCTATTTGAAGTTCCAACAGTAAGTGTCAAAGGATAAATCTGTTCTTGCAAGGTTCTCAACAGACACATTTCTATCAAAAAATATAGCAAATACGACTGTTCTCCTGAGATTTCTAACCTAATTAGTGAGATGAAAACATCTTTCAGATATTCCTTTGCTTATGTGTTTGGAGATGATTTTTAAAAATCACCGATTGTATCTCCCCTTTGCTATCTTTGGAACACAGGCTGTGTCACTTGAGGTAAAAGGAAGCTGACAGAAAATAAATTTGCAGGTCATTTAGAAAAAAAACAGGGCTGGAATGAAAATAAAGGAACCCAGACAAATTTTCAGAGACTCCTAACCTATTGTCATTTGAGTTCATGCTAATAGTTTTTAGCCCTAAGTCAAACTGCAATAAGACTAAGTGGGTAGTTATAAGAATGAATGAAGTTAATTGAATTAAACGGGACGTTATTGAAAGGTCTTTTGTGTGATAACAGCTCAATAGCGGAACATGGTCAATCACTGATGTCACATGAAGAAGTGGCACCTTGAATCTAGCACACACTTTGTTCATAGCTACTAGCTCTAAGCCATCCTCCAAACAGCTGAGACCCACATTAACATATTAGGCATTATATAGTTACATGCCATGGACAGTGGTCTCAAAATGTTTTTTGTGTGTGTGTTTTATCTTATAGCATATAGCATGCATATAGAAAATACATAAAATATGCACGTACTCTTTGACAATTATTTAAACAAATCGTCCAATCCAGATTGAGAAATAGAATATCATTAGTCCTCTATTGTGCACCTCTTCCACAGAGATAACAACTGTCTACCTATGATCATCATTTCTTGTTTCTCTTTATATTGTTACTATGTAACATGCATCATGCATTACTAAACAATAGAGTTTGGTATTGTTCTGTCTTTTTACTTTTATAGGAACAGAATGATAATGTAGGGATTTTTATGCCATAAGTCCTTTAGTAGCCTTATGATCATGACTATTTCCATGATGGGGTCTGTAAATGTCATCTGTTCATTTACATGACTGTTTAGTATTCCAATTTATTTTTCATTATCCTGGGGCCAATAGGCAAACATTTCTTTAGGGTATATTCCTGTAGTTGCTGGGCCATGTGATATAAATATCTTCAGCTTTCCTCAATAATGCCAAGCTTTCTTTCAATGTGATTTTATATACCTTTAGCCAATCAGGTCGGTGTGTCATTGTCATTTTAATTTTAATTTTTCTAATTGCTAATGAGATTGAGCATCTTTTTCTATATGGACTAACCTTCATGTCTTAATTTTATCAACATCTCATTAGCTGGGATTTTTTTTTTTTTTTTTTTTTTTTTTTGGTATGCCACATTCATATGCAGCAAGAAGCCTGATCATTTTCCAGTCAATTTGGAATAATTTCATTGTCGTGATTATAAAACTATACATCAACTGTGTTTAATTTTCATCATTGAAACAGCCTACAACAGATAGAATGCTTTTTTGTTATATTTATCTACCACTTGATATTATTGTTACAGAACCCCTGGGCTTCTCCAATTGAAAACAAACCCACGGGCTCTTTAGTTAGGGGCCCGATTGCCCGCCGCCAAAATTATAACTCTCCATACCAGTTTTTATGATTTTTCCATAGCCCTTTTACAACATTTCCAAACTTTCCATATATTTACTCATTTAGATTTAGCCATAACCTATTTTCCAATTCTTGTTTTTTTCCACACTGTAAAGGACTCTACCCAAACTTAGTATTTGGCAGCTAAAATTTTTTCTAGATTTGCAAGCATATGCCTAAAGCTAAAGAAACATTTTTTTTTCTGTGTTGCGGTTCACTGTCCTTTTTCGAAAGAGTAATTTCAAATCTTCTTCCGGGGTGCAGGTCCAACTTTCCCTTTCCGTGTCAGTCACAGCAGCAGAGTCTGTGTCCTCCTCAGGCGGTGCACGTTTTACCCGTGTGTGGTGTATCCAGAGCTTGATTCCTACTAGCTTTAGTGAGGAATGTGTTGTTAACAACACATCATAGGGACCAGTCCATTGTTCAGCCAGCTGCTGTTCAGGACCTTGCATCTTCCAGGTCTTCAGTAAGACTCTGTCCCCAGGTCCGAACGGGTGTAGGGGTTTTCACTTCTACTTCCCTTCTTAAGATCTGGGCAATCATTTTTCCAATGGCCCTTCTTTCTGCAGTAGGCACACTGGTCCTTGCCCAATGGCTCTTTCCTCCTCTCTTTAGGGTCCTGTCTCTTCCTTTGGCCTTTCCAGCTTGTCTTAAAGAACATTAAGTCCCGTATTCTCTTTTCCACTCCCCCTTCATTGTAAACTTTAAATGCTATGTCCACCAACTCAGAGGGGCTCATTCCTAATACTCCATCTATACGCTGGAGTTTCCATCTAATATCTGGGGCACTCTGCCCAATAAATGTCATGTTCACCATTCTTATGTTCTCTTGTGCCTGTGGATCCACATCAGTGTACTTCCTACAGGCTTGATAGCTTCTCTCTAAAAACTCTGAAGGATCCTCATCTGGCTTTTGCTGAATAGTCTGTACCAAATTCAGACTTTTTGGCTTGGGTACCCCCTTTCTAAGTCCTTCCAATATACACTTCCTGTAGTGTTTCAAAGGAACTAGGCCTCCACCATTTGGGTCCCAGTTAGGCTCTGTCCAAGGAATTGCCACAGTTGGGTCAGGGATCCTCTCCGTGGAGATGCTGAACCTCTTCATTAGCCTTACTTGTAACCAGCCGCTTCTCATCCCCAGTTAGCAGAATATTTAGGAGAGCCTGTACATCTGCCCAGTTTGGGTTATGGGTGGCAAAAATGGAGGCAACAAGCTCTGTCATTTTCTGAGGATCATCCCTATAAGAGGGGTTAGAATTTTTCCAATTTAGCAAATCTGAAGTGGAAAACGGAGTATGGGCCCAATAGTAGCCAGAGGGCTGGCCTTGCTGATTTATTCCACCTATTGGGTACTGCCGTAGAGGGAATTGGCTTGCTCCGAATTGGGAGGCCCCCTGACTATACTGAGTTCCTTAGCGGGTTCTGGCGGGGGAGACCCTCTCCTCCTCCTGTAAGGGTGGAGTCATTGACTTTGCAGTCACTTCAGAGGCTGGCACCAAAAAGGGTGGCGTGAGAGAAGTCCCTTGAGTTTGCAAAGGGGCGGGCGCTGCGGAAGCCGTTTCCACCTGTGAAGGTGGTATGGTGGAAGCAGCCGCCCCCTGCAGAGGGCGCTGTGCCGTTGCCACTGGCGTTGCAGGAGCTGCGGCCGCCTGCAGAGGGCGCTGCGCCACAGGAACCACCGCCCCGGAAGCCTGGGCCACCTGCAGAGGAGGTGGAGCCACTGCTGCAGAAGCTGCAGCCTCCTGAACCGCCCCCACCTGTGCCTGGTTTGGCGCCAAATTAGGGCCTCTGTCTCCCGGATTTAGAGAGTTAAAGAGGGCTACTTCCTCATTTTCCCTTTCTTCCAGTGTTTGACTCTCAGGAAAAGGTTTTCTGGCCTCTTCTTCCCTCTGCACCATTATTTGGGCCTCCATTTCTGCTAAGGTCTTATTATGCAACTCTACAAATGCATTTAGATAATAAACATCTTCCCAATTTCCTGATTGCAGACAGTACCCCTTTAATTGATTAATCACATGGTAATTCAGAGAACCATTCACAGGCCACCTTTTCTTACCACCCAGAACATACTCAGGCCAAACAGTGTTACAGTAATAAATTAATATTTTTCTAGTCATAGGATAACAACAGTATTTATCCCAGTTTTCCAAAATTCTTCCCAGCGGGTTGCCATCAGGGACTTGCCCAGAACTACTTTTATTAACCCAGACATACATACTAATGGCTATAACCAAAAAAATCCCAAGGACTAGAAAACATATATACCACTCCAGCATCCATAATTCTATTACTTCCAGGAATTCTCCTAATCGAACAAACAAATCTAGTATCCATGATGCCATTATTTCAGAAATACTTCAGAAATAAGTTTTAGCAAACAATCTTACTTCTCTAATCCCTTCTCAGTTCTATTTTCTTTTCACCACACAGGCGTACTTAGGCGGCCGGCACTCTCAGAAGGTGTCTCCCAAAGGGGTCGACCTGCCACGGGCAATTATTAAAGTCCCTTCGTGGTCGCCAAAATTGTTACAGAACCCCTGGGCTGCTCCAATTGAAGACAAACCCACAGGCTCTTTAGTTAGGGGCCCGATTGCCCGCCGCCAAAATTATAACTCTCAATACCAGAGTTTAGTGAAAAGAAAAAGAATTATTTATTTAACAGTTATATAGATTTAGTTATTTGGGGATTTCTGTTGTTAAGTCTTATGTTCTTTAAAACACCCACGAACACATATCCTTGCCTCCCCCCCACCAAACCAGGCTAGTTTTAGAAAAGTTAGAGAAACCGTTTCCCTACTTTCCAAACACAGTTCAGCTTTACCAGCAGCTGCCAATCATTCAATCTGATTGGGGAGGTCCTTTCTGTGCTGTGGTGCCCTCCAGCTCTCAATGCAGAACCACCTGGATTCTCAGCCTCCTTGCAAACTGCCTTCTTCCTGCAAACCGCATGGGTCTCCAGTCTCCTTCTCAAAACCACATAGCGAGAGCCTCTTAAAGCAGCCTGGAGACCCCTTCTCCAAGCCACATGGAGGGGGTGAGAGAGCGAGAGAGCGCGAGCAAGAGAGATTTAAAATGTCCGCAGCTGCTTATATATCCCTGACTGTGTCCTCTGACGTCCTCTGACGCAGCGGGCGTTGCAAACAGTTCTGACCATTCACAGAACCTTACCTAGGCTCTGTGTGCTTTTTCCATACCGTCCCCAGGTTCAAGACTCCTCCCATTCACCTGAGGCTTTGGAGGCATTAAAGCCATTTTGCATAAGAAAGACACTAGCCACCAGCCTCAGGCATGTGGAGGCATTCCAAAAGCTGCTTCCTTCTCCCCAACCCCCAGCCACAAACTCTGGGGATTTTTGGACTCCCGTTTCTGTAACATTATAAGGAGAGTTTTTATAAAACCCAGCCTATATCTAGTCCTTAAACTAATCATGATGAAGTTGTACAGGATAAAAGACGAAATATGAGATCTTACTGCCACTAAAAGAAGCCTGTTTAGTACAAAAACTGAGGCCTTAAAATCCATCAATGCAGAGCATTATAATAGTAGCTGATTGAATTGGTCTCTGTTTTCTGAGTGACATTCCAGATTTTGATATTTAGGGTAACACTAGGATTCTCTCCTCTGACTGAAAGAGCCTTGTAATTTCAGAGTAATAAAGATGCAATATGCTACTGTGTGTCTTATAAAGGCATTCATTAACTACTTACCTCATGTGCCCCAATGGTCAGGGACAAGCTACACTCCCACTGATAAAGAGCAATTTCTCAGTCTCTATTTTGCAGAAGTGTAGGCTGTTCTGCATAACCTTGAGCATGCATAACACAGAGCCTCCCTGTGCCTGGCCTTAATCTTTTAATCCTCTTAAATCACTTGGTTTATTGTCCTAATCTACCTGTTTTCATCGTCTTTGTACTATAAATCAAAAAGAAAAACTTTTCAGCAAGTGCTAGATAATATTTTAATAAAGGAAAATTTAAAATGCTAATTTTGGTGAATATAAACTTAAATGAAACTTTGTTTTCATTTCTCAAATTGCATGAATATACATCCATTTTCTAGCTTTTTCTCTTTTATAAAAAAACAAATTTTCCAAGACCTATACACAAAATAAATGTTTCTAAAGTACATAATTACAGAGGGTATATATAAATGTAAACTTATTCAAAAATGAATAATTGCATAAAAAGCAAAGAAACTCTTCAAAGACACTCATCTTCCTAGGCATTTTGAGTATTTGGCTTTTTTTTTTTTTTTTTTTTGATGCTTTTCAGAGTGAATACAAGACTTATCAGGGAGTACTAAATTCAGTATATGAAGGAAAAGTAACTTGTGTGAAGTGCGATGTAAAAAGAGTTAACCAGTTCCACTCAGATGAAAATAAAACCAATTGTTTACCCAAACTGATAATATATTCAGTCAGAACAGTTGCTTCATCCAGCCATTGCCCTAATATCTTCAAGAAGTGTATTATTAAAGAAGTAGGATTGCTTCAGATGTGTTTATATGTTACTCTTTGTCAGAGGGGACTGCACAGGGCAATTTCCTAAATGGGTAACTACTCTGAGATTCCTAGCAAACAATTCTGACAAGAAAAGTTTTACTTAATTTTTATATTACAATATATTAAACTATTTTATTTCTATTGGAATGCATTTTACCATCATGTGAGACATAATATTTAATATAATACCCCTCATATTTAGCACAGTGGTAAGTTCTTTGTAAACACTCAAATGTTTCTTGAGTAACTCAATGAAACCTTCGTGTGGCCTAAAATTTACTTCTTTTTGAAGGTTTAATTTGAGATGGTATGCTAACTGTTTTTATATAAAACTATATAAAATGTCCAGTTTAGTTAGGTTAAAGCTTTGCACCAAAAATAAGTCTAAAAGCAGAAGAGAATCACCTCATGTTTTCTTTCTCTTCAAGAGTCAGCATAAGCCTCCACAAGCCAATCAGCATATTCTAAATTATGACAATAACGACTGAAACCTTGTCTCTCTCATTTATTTAAGGCAAAAAAAAAAAAATGTTTTTGTAATAACATTAAAGGAAAATGTATTTCCCTTTTCCAGATCCAGCATAATATAATGGAAAGAATATAGATTCCACTCATATTCACTCAACAAATATCTATTGAGAACCTAGGTCAAGCACTGTGTCAAAAAATGGACTAAATAGAAAAACAAGCAAGCAAAAACCAGCCCTTGCCAACCTTACATTTGTTTGGAGGTATTGCATTCAGCCCTTTGTTCAAATTTCATTTTTACCACTGTTATGACTGTGTACTCATTATTTAAGGTACCAAGGCCTCAACTTTTGAACCTGTAAAAAAATTACGGACTTTTTAACCTAGTTCTCAGTAGGTTCCCAAAAGGATGAAATGTGGCAGTGAATATAGAGTAACCAACCCACAGTAGACCCTAACATAGGCTAGCTCCTTCCATCTGCTTTCCCTTCTCCTGCATTCAACTACCCATCTTGAGAAAGGTCAAACTATGTACATAGTCATGATATAATTTATTCTTTGGAGATCCCTCTAAATTAGAGAACAAGTATCATAATCCACACTTTTGGCAGAAGGACTGAATTTATAATACCAGATACCTTCTATGGTTTGTTTACTGAACTACCATAATGACTTCTTTATTGCTAAGTGTCACCTTGGGAGTGACATAAAAATGCCCATGAAGTCCTCTGGAGGTACACAAAAAAGAAAAAGGTTGGGAAAGGAGGACTGACATAGAAAGGGGAAGGAGAGGCAAAAAGAAAAAAAAAAAACAACTATACCTCTTACCAACATTGGATTGCTTATTTGACAGTACAAAAGAACTGAGTTAATCTATAAATCACTGCAATCAATATAAAAGTCAAGATTTTGTAACATCTCTTTTTTTTGACCTGACTCATTTGGTGCTACTTTTACTGCTTTTATTGTTTAATGAACACAAGTGTTAGTGAAAACAGTTCATCTCTGTAGCTTGACACAATTAAAGAAAAAAGATACAGACATTTAGGAAATGATAAAGTGTACTGACAAGTGATACAATGACAAATTGGATAAAATATTTACTAAATGCAGAAAATATTAACATTTATAATATATAAAGGGTTAAAAAAGTAAAAGAGAAACAACCCAAAAGGAAACAAAAAGACAAAAAACTTTAACAGGCAATTCACAGAAGAACTATGTATGATCAAAACTATTAAATCTTACTAACAATTAATAATTTAAAACATTAAGATGATATATATCTCTATCGGGTTAATAATATCTATTTTATAATATCCATTTTGCTAAGAGTGTTTAAAATTGTAAATTCTCTTAGGTTACATTTGGGAAAGTAAATTCATGTAAAATTTGTGGAGTACACGTTGACAAAGCCTATAAATATTTAAAATGTCTACACTTTGGCCAAGCAATTCCACTTCTGAGAATTTATCCTATGGATATACATATGCAAATATATAGATTATAAATAATTGTTTCTTGTAACATTTTTTTATAATAGCAAAAACTTGGAAACATTTTAAATGTTCTTAGGGAAATAGTTTTAAAATTATAACTTATTAAATGAAATAGAATATAATGTGAAAATCTCTTAAAATAATGTGGATAGATGTGTATGACAAGGAAATATGCCACAAAATATATTATGAATAAAAAGAAAATTATAAAACAAAATGTAGTTTATTCCAGTTTGTGCACAAGAAAAGAATTATATATGTGTGTTTATATCTTTGCCATATGGCTAGAAAAAAAGCTTGGAAGCTATTAACCAACTTATTAGTAGCAAACTATTGAAAAGAGAAATCAAATATGAGCGTTGGTGGTTGAGGAAGGAAAAATAACATTTTAGGTTATATTGCTTGAACTTTTAAAATATGCATGCATTATTTTATATACATGTGTGCATATATATACATATAAGTATATGCATGTAAGTATATACATAGAGAGAGAGAGACAGATTTTCTACTCTCTCCTTATGTCACTTACAATTTCCATCTAAAGAAAAGTAAGATTTAGGCAGAAAAAAATTATTTGTGTGATGTAAAAATTAAATATTATTTTTCTCAGTTTTAGTGATTGCTTTGATCCTCATGAACAGTCAGTATGATCTCTGCCCTTTTATCCTTCCCAGGACAGTTAAATTTGCTGAAATGCAGGTTCAAGTTTCTCCCAGCTAAGATGTTAATTAATTCATGTTGACATGATGTGGAATAAATTATCCTCACTAGTTTTTTCTACTGTTGAAATAGAATCTGTCATCACCTGCCACTGCCCCTTTGGTGGAATAACCATTCAATGAAATATTTGCTTCATCAAACCATTTTATGTTTGTACTTCTTGTCTTCTCATCTGTACTTTGCTTCTGCCCAAAATCAGGTCTGGGCAGTTCATAAAACCAGGCAAAGGAATTAATCTGGTAAAACCTCAACTTAAAGATGATGTGGACATTTAAGTAATAGCGAGGTGCCTACCAGTAGCTGCGTGATCACTATTCCAAAGCAATAAGATGACACAAAGTCAAAAACTTCAGACTTTGGTCATGAAGAACCTGGACTGAGGTTTCTTAACCTAATTTCACAGTTTTCATTTAATTTTAAAGTAATAAGATTCTAGATTTAGAATTTGGTCCACATGTCAAAAAAAATAGCTTAAACGCAAACACACAACTATATACTCTTTTATAAATCTTCAGTGAACAAAGCATCCTCTAAAAATAGTAGCATGGACATGAAGGAAACTAACAATCCAGCCTTCTCAATGCCAAGAGTAGTAGGGGCATCTGAGGAAGTAACTGTAGTTCTGTTTTATGTCTTTGACAGATCAGTGTGAACTTGAATCCTGCTGAGGAATGCGCCAACTCCCACAGCTAACATCACCACCACCCTCCCTCCCTGCTCCCTACTCAACATGTACTTAGAGATACACACACAAGCATGCACACACACAACCAAAACTGAGAAAACCAGAGCCCAGATTCCATAAGTGGTAGTCCTTCACGTCAGTGGGTAGAGAATTATCAGAATGAAGACGGAAACGTGCACACAGAGCAAGGGGGCACCATCCAGAGGGCTCATCAAGAAGAGAAAAAGTAAAAGGACACAGCCTAGTGCCTCCTACATCATTGTGACCTTTTGATGACAACATTTAATACCACAAAACAGGTCCCTGAAATGAATCTTTTTCATTAGCAGAAGTATTACTTTACATTATTCTTAAATTCCTAAAGGGGACATACAAGTACATTTAATCAAGGTAGACCAGACTGGTAACATTAGTTAGGTGAGCCAGACATATTTCCATTAAAAGAATATTAAGGATAGCTACTTATCTATAAACAATATGCTCATACCTTATACCTTTTTTTATTGAAACATACACTTCTTGAAAAAGATACAGGTTTTTAAAATATTGCGATTTTATTCTAACTTAACTCTAAGAAAACCGACATCCCAATCTTGATCATGAGTGCCAACTCACCCCCAACGTCAAGGAGAAATTGGAGTGGTGAGAACTTCTGTTGTAGCTCTTGGAAATGTGGTAGGAGGGCCTCTATGAGCTCCTGTCTCTAGGAGTCACATGGATAATAACAGGCCCAGCAATACCAAATATCTCCATTTTTCAAGAAAGTCCAGAAAATTAGATTCATGTTTTAGTGTTAAAGATAAATTTTAAAACTTTTTAAACAATCTGAAGAGGCACACAAGACACATCTGATGCTCAGACTTGGCCTGTGTAGTCTCGTGTGGTCCTCCATTGGACAGCTGCTCTAAAATAATTTTGTGTGTATGTGTGTGGGTGGTGGTGGTGAGCAAATCAATAACATAACACCATGTAAAGTGAAAAAGTAGAAAAGAAAAGCAAGTTAAAATTTAGTTCTACTAAAATTTGAGCTTACACATTTTCTTGCCTCCTTATGTTAATGGGAAGAAAATTTAACCTCTAATTACAAACTAATTGAGATCACTTACAACTCTTATAGTAACTTCTCCTCTTCGTGAACTCTATCATGGAGAATTTTATTGATTTATTACATATACATAACATGGCGTTGGTTGTTCTAAACTTCTTAAAACCATCAGAAGAATATTACAGTCACTTTCATGTATTCTTAATTCTGATGTCAAGCTTAATGGCTTACATGGTAGAAGGAGTCTTATGACAGTTAATTTTATGTGCCAACTTGATGTGCTTTAGTGATGCCCAGATAGCTGGTAAACATAATTGAAAGTGTCTACAGGAGAAATTAGCATCTGAATTAGTAGACTGGGTAAAGAAGATTGTCCTCACCAGTGTGGGTGGGCAACTGTGTGAACCATTCCTACTGAATGAATGAGTGAGTAAATGAATTCTATTGGTTCTATTTCTCTGAAGAACTCTAATACAGATTCTAGTGTTTTGATGAGAATAGCATTTGAAATGGTGGACTCAATAAAGCAGCTCATCCTCCCCAACATGAGTGGATATCACCCAATCCATTTAAGGGCTTGAAGAGAACAAAAAAAGGATGGATGAATTTGTCCCCTTTTTTGCCTCACTAAATGAGCAGGGACGTGTCTTCTAATATTCTGTCCTTGGACAACAGTTCCCCTGGTTCTCAGGCCTTCAGACTGGGGCTGAATTACATCACCAGGTATTCTGGGTCTCCAGCTGACAGAAGGCAACTCATGGGGCTTTTCAACTTCAATTTCTCATGATAAAACTCCATACATCTCCTTCTGGTTCTCTTTCTCTGGAAGACTCTGATTAATGCAGGTCATTTTCTAAACTAAAGTAAAAACGTTGCAGATCAGACCGATGGTTTGGCCAACCCAGGGAGTTAGCTGATTTTCTGTCTCTCAGCTTGGCTTGCCCCATAGAAGCTATCGAAATCTTATCTCCATCAATGTTTCACTCCCACCATTTTATTTTTTTTAATTCTTAATTAATTTTTGGTTTAAAAGTAACATGTTTACAATTCTTCTTCATACAAATGTATTTAAGTGAAACTTTATCCTTTTTATAAGATAAGGAAACTTATCCTTTTTAAATTTCAGTCACTCCAATAGTTACCTAAACTTGATTACTGAAAGAATAGCTCTAGCAAGAATAGCCATTCCTAATCACTGGCCAACTGTTTAAAAAATTCAAAGTACCTCAAATCAGTGGCCTGCAATGAGGCTTAATAATTAGAATTTCTGACAGTTTACAAAGAATAAAGAGATTTCTTTTCTTGAGAATTACCCATGTCTGTACAATGGTGAGTGGGAAGGGTTTTAATTACTTAGTTGTATAAAACACAAAAGGGGGAGGGGGACAAGTGAACACAGGAAGCTAAGGAAGACCTACAGACTTCTTATTTCAAGGAAGTAGAGTACTGAGAAAAGTAAACTAGCGAAGGTCCTTATTCTCCAGAGAGGACTTTCAACATTCTGGTCTTCCAAGCCTGTGTTAGCTTTTTGATACTGATGAAATCATTTATTAATTTCCAGTATAACAAAAACTCTCAATCATATGCCCTAAAATGGAAAGATAGAGGTCACACAAATAAATCAAATGGAAGAATCAGTAGAATATTTTGTTAAGTACATGTTTAGCTCTGGCAGGAACTTCATGCTTTCATGTATTAGCATTACATTTCCTTTCCTAATCAAGTTTGGATTAGTTGAAATCAAAATCAGTTTCTGTTTCCTGAGCCACTGAAGGCAGGCGGGTGAGAGTGGGAGGATGGCTTAGAACATTCTTCTGACTGAAGTATGATAATTGCAGCTAAACCCAGGGCAAGCCACAAAGCACAACCTCACACTAAGATAATCTGGAGCTCAATTTAACATACTCTCTGCATAAAAGAAACCCAACATTCATGACTAAGAGAACCCAACTCAGAAGCAATAGCAGCACCTTCCTTCACGCCTACCAAGTGAAAATAAACTGGAGAATGGCTAAGCTCCAAACAGTGAGTTGATTATCATGAGTTGATTTTCATGTCAATTGCAGAGGAAATGAGATGTCATCCGATGTCTGCAGATGCCTCTTCAGGAAATTGTTCATCTGTCTAATTAAGCTCTTCTTTCTTCACAGGTCTGTGGATACATTCAGCTTTGTACATGCATATGTTGGCTTCCAGAAAACCGTCTTGCCCTTATTTTTGTTGGTCATTGGAAATTTCTGATGTGATGGAATCTCCTTAAAATGGGATTTGGAGAAATTAAAATTTCCATTTTAAGGAGATTTCATCATCTCGTATTAACCAGTGACTAAACTTCACTGACACCTTATTAAAGTGTCATTTCCTATTGGGAAGCACTTTCAAAAGAGCATAAATTAAAAGGCCTAAGAGACTACACAAACAGCTTTATGCCTTGTCACTAGCATAGAGCATCTAACTGCGCACAGACTTCAAGTTTATATATTTTCAGGCAACCATGTTCCAGCTTGTTTATTTGTTTTCCCCGTGGACTAGTCATGTACTTTGGCCTCTGCGCCTTCGACAGCGCAGAGAACCTGTCCAGTCCAGCTGTCCACTGACTAACCTCGCTTTACTTCCTGTCCTGGCAGAGTCAGTACAACTCACTTAACTTCCACTCCAAAATTGATCATTTCCTTCCTTCTAAACTAAGCTCTTCATTTCTTCCTCAGCTGAAGAACAATGTCACTGACATTTATGAAGTCCTATGGCAGATCCTATGGATATAGAACAAAACAAGACAAGGGTTTTTCCTTCAAGAAGCCTGCAATCCAGCAGAAAGAAAAATACAGGATTTACCAAAAACCCTACATCCAACTACAATATGGGGGGAGGGGAGAGTCATATAAACAGCATGTTAAAGAGTCAAAGAGGAAAAAAGAAAACTGTCATTATTCTACCTATGAAAAAATTTTTATTACTTTGAAATGATTTTGTATTTTGAAAGTAATAATACTCAAACATGTGCTCATACATATGTAGTTAGAGGAAGGTGGTTAGCAAGCATGTTCATCCTCTGCCACTAATATGTTATATCTAAAATAGTAATGAAACAAAAGTTGATACTTATTAAGTTATATAAGCACAGAATATACTGATAAATGAGGTTAAAAATATTGTCATGATATTGAAGTCTATTGAAACTACTGACCTTCCACACCCAAAGCATAGCATAGCAATAACAAAACAGACCTAAAACCGATGTCTTACTCAATTTTACCATCCCCTTAGCCCACCTTAAGTTAAAACTATACATTTCTTAGATCTGTTGAAAGTCATCACAGTAGCTGTAATTATGAAACTTCAAACATATCTCTGGATTTGAAATTTAACATTCCAGTAGTTCTGGAATGCATTCAGCTATTTTCATGCACACCAAAATGGTTGGAAGACAATTTCAGTTCATCTGTGTGTAGCCCAAGCCTCTATAGGTTCCTAATATCAGCTACATTTATTGGTTGAGAATAGATACAGGCAAGGTAATTTCCATTTCATTCAACAACTATATGAGCCCAGGGAGTCCTTATTATTTGAACATGAATTAGGCTCTATTCTACAATTACATAGTTGTTCAGGGAAGCAAAAGTCACCATAACACAAAAATATTCACAGAGGCTACTGATTTCTTATAATATTCATCACCACGTATCCCACCTCATGTAAGCCTAGTTTGTAACTCTACTCATGACATCAATATCAGCTCTGACTGATAGTGCAGATGTTGTAGACATTTAATCAAACAACACAGATGTAATGCAATAGATTGCCAAGCAAAATGGCAAATATTGCAAAAGTTGTAGGATTTCGTAAGATTGATGAAAGTGATGTTGGAAAACTTCTTGGATCACACACAAAAAAATGAGTTGGCAGAGATGGACCTATTAAAAATTAATGAATAGGAAATCAACAAAGATACTGATGTAATAAGCAAGGCAAAACAAAAAACAAAAAACCCACTATCTAAATAAAAAGGATTAAAAGAGCCCCTTAGGAAAATTGACAAAGCCCTCACTTAAGGTAAAAATAACTTTTATTGTAATAACAATGCAAAAGTTATACATAAAGTGAAGATTTCAATATTGTTATCATACAGTGTTATTATAAAATTTACACTGGAAAAGAATGATGAATATTTATCTTTGTTTTCTCACAATGCTAAGTATAATATAACTTAAATTTATTTAAAGTAAGAATAAGCAAAGACCCAATCCCAGTTCTTTTAATTTTTAAAACTATTTTAAGTAGATGCATTTTTCAGGAGTTTTTTTTTTTTTTTAAGATTTTATTTATTTATTTTTAGAAAAGGGAAGAGAGGGAGAGAAGCATTGGTATGAGAGAGAAATATCAATCTGTTGCCTCCTGTACATGACCTGACTGGGGACCAAACCCACAACCTAGGCATGTGCCCTGACCGGGAGCTTTTAAATCTATATGTGTTTACCAATTTTCCTTGGATAATGAGGACTCAATCCACTGTTCCAGACATGATCCTTGCCTTGAACAGGCTTCTAAAATCCTGCCAGGTTGCATCACCCTTCAAGTCACAGGTCGGCATTATGACATCAAACTGTGTGAAGGGATTTACCTGAATAACGCACACACATACTCATGGTCAATTAACTTAGTCCTGGTGAAAAGATTTTGGTTTTTATTTTAACCTAAGTATTTCCTTCAATTAAAAGGAAAGACTGAGCACACTGAATTCATTTTTCCCAGGACTAATGAAAGAACATCCACTAAAGAAAAACATCTCTTACTGCTGAGTTCTAGAATATGAACCTCTATGGCTAAGGATACTTAGTTAGAGAGGTCAGGTACGATGCCACAAGGCACATGCAGGGACAAGAGGATCCTGCCCCAAATCAACTATAGCTCCACCACCCTAAATGCCCAGGCCCTCTGACCAAGGCAAATTTGCTGGGGCTTTATTGGAAAAGTACTGCTTTCTCTGCCATACACTATGAAGCCCTCAATGGGAAACAATTTTATATCATTTCTTTTTCTCTGCAGAGCAAACCTTGTACACTTAGAAGCCCAGATGTCTTGAAGTCAGGCAGGCTGAGCTATCAAATTCAGCTTTTGTATTCATAAACTGTGTGATTTGGACAAACTCCCTATCCTCTCAAAGCCTTAGTCTCAACTTGTGTGATATAAAAATAATAAAATCTATCCTGTGGAGTTGCTAAGAGACTGCAAATGAATCAATGACTCTGAATGCCCAATAATGTACAAACTTCATAGTAGTCACACTTTAAAAAAAAATTAGTTCCCACCACTTCCTCCATGTCAAGAAAGATTATGGGGAAGCATAACCCCTCTGGCACCTGGTGGGAAAAGAGGAACTGAAAGGCGATAAAGGGAGTGTAAGAGGAAATGGAGAGGGTGACACAGACTGACTTCCCCAGATCTGCCCCCAGTCTCCTATTTCACCCAGAACTGGCCATAATCACGCATGAAAATGAGAGAGAAGATATTGGTGTTTCAGACAAAAAAGCACAAATTCAGTGCATCTGACTCAGAAACTGTGCAAAGCTGCCCAGAGGAGGTAATAAATATAAGCACCTGATCTAATTCAGAGGGCTCAGAGTTAGGTCACCCCCAGCTGAGAGATTTTATTATCACTGGAAGGAAATTCACTCTGGCCTACATGTGACAGTTGCTAATAGTTTTCTAATCATAGCTTTAAATGTAATTTTTCCATGAATAAGGTTTATTTGTTCTGAAGAGGTTTTTGGTTTTTTGGTTTTTGTTTGTTTGTTTGTTTGGTGATATATGAAAGGAGAGCTCCTGCAGCACTTGGAAACTCAGATACTTGACAAAAATTGGTCAGTGTTCATGTTAGTCTTTATCTTCAAGGTCTGAGCACTTTTAACGACAAACAGTCGACAAATGTTTATTAAACACTGAGAATATTTGCTGTGTCAGGCACTGTGAGTAATTGAGAAGAGATGGAGGGTGTGGAGTCCACTTACAAAGAGCTTGCAACCAGTAAGGCACACGGGACCTATCCCCGTATGAAATAACTGGCCGATGGGACAAAACAAAAACAGCTATACTCAAGTGACAGTGTGCAAGAATGTTTCCTGGCTCAGAAGGTTGTTGTGAACTTCAAATACAATGATGCAGCACAGAAAGCTCCTATCTGGAGCATATGTGTTTAACAAGTTAATTTTCCCCTGCCCCTGGAAAAAAAATCTAATCAAGTGCAATGTCAAAACCAAGGCAGCCGGGAGTCACAAGGAAGAGATTATCGATAGCAAATGCTGCTGAGAGATTTTGACAAAAAGGAAGTCATTGACCTTTTACAGTACTGTTTCTAGAGTGTGCTGAAGATGAAAGTCAGTTAATTATAAAGATCTGGGAAAGAAAGGCATATCTAGGAAGTGCAGCCAACAAGTGTAAGCTACACCTTTTGAGAGGCTTGGGAAGGATAAGGAAGGGAGAAAACCATAGAATCTAGTGATAGTTGTTCTGTTTCCTCTTTACAGCATGGAGCCCTGTTTAAAAGGTTTCTATACAAAGGGGGGGGGAATTAATATATTCTAGAACCATACATAGCTCTATTCAGAAGCCAATAAGTCAATCACCTGGCCTTGTGTCTCTAAGAAACTCAAAGGTAGGGGAAATCAATTTTATTTTTCCTCACACAAGGACAATGCTTATTGATTTTAGAAAGAGTCGAAGGGAGGGGGAGAGAGAGGGAGAGAAACATCAATGCAAGAGATAAACATTGGTTGGCTGCCTCTTGTATGCACCCCAACCAGAGACCAAACCCGCCACTTAGACATGAGCCCTCACTGGGAATCAAACCCATGACATTTCAGTTTGTGGAACGATGCCTAACCAACTGAGCCACAGCAGCCTGCACTGAAATCAGTTTCTTTTTTTTTTTTCTTTTTAATCAGAAAATTCTAAAATTATTGAGAGTTTAAAATTATTAAGTTAGTTTATACTTTAAGTTAACAAACATTGACTTATTATATTGGCTTTTTATATCCTTTATCTCACTGAATATACGTTATAGGAAATATAAGGATGTTCATGACAAGTCCTTTGCCCTCCAGAAGCTTCAACTCAATAGAGACAACAGAAAATGTATAAATAACAAGTGTATAAAGAACACTGTGACCAGTTTAATAAAGAGCTAACGATAGTAAGAGAAGAAAGGAAAAAGAGGTTAATTCTGAACTGGGAGAGCTGACTTTTCTTGGAGGCAAGATAAATTTAAGTCAGGCTTTGAAGGAAGCGTAAGAGTTTCCCAGGCAGACATGGCAGAGTCCAAGAGAGGCTGAGGGAATGTACTGTTCCACTAGAATCCAGGCAGGATGAACAAAACCAAGCGTAGTGAGGACAGTCACAAACAAGAGACCATTGATAACAATTTAAAAAGACAGTCCTACTATTCACGGCACCAAAATAAACTTCACTAAACCCAGGCCCTCTAGGTGGAAGATCCATACGCCTAGGCCTTTTGGTCTAATTCATTATTGTGTTTTTACTCATGCCACTGATTCCTAACTTCAATATTTCAGCTCCAGGGTCAACTTTTTTCCCATCGTACTCATACCGCAGAAAGAGGAACTAACTCATCCAGCAGTGGGGATTTCTTAGTCAGGTTTTGAAGAGAGACACTGGGGGTGGCTGACTCTGCCAAAATGTTTCCTTTTTCTCTTGCTGTTTGTCAGATATTGCTGTTGAGCAACCCTGGTGTCATCAACATGCAATCTCATCTGATTTATCTTCCTTTACTCTTTACTCACTCAAACTCAGCCCTTTGCCTCTTTTTTTTTTTTTTTTAATCTTGGCTCATTTAGAGTTTCACAACCCCTTGCCTTTAATTGCTGAGTAAGTGCAAAACATTGTGTATCCAGGTCCAGATATCATATTCTCCAGGAAAAAGGACTCAGAGTCACAGAGGTGGCTGTGGCTATCTATTATATCTTACTATTTTGCTTTGCCATTATTTCATTTTTAAATTACATTTTAATTTTTCTTACATATTCAGAGTCAAAACAATAAATTTTGTGGCTGTCTTTTCCTTCACGTCCCTTCCTTTGAAATACAGAAGACTGAAATAAACATTCACAGAACTCCTAGTGTGATTCTCTCCAGAGACCCATAAAAATATTCCACACCAATAAACCATTGATACAAGTACAGGCAATGAAATATGTGGGTTTAATGGGATCCTAAAACTGACTTTTAATCACACAGATAAAGGAAGTTAACTTCATTTGTAGGTCAAAAGCTTTTACAGTGTCCTGGAGGCAGGACCACCACGTTACTTCACCCAGCTAGGACAGGCATCAGGTCTTTATAATTTATTCTGACTTTATAAATCAACCTGACTTCTCTCAAAGCTGCCAAGAAAACGATCCTTCCCCAACCCCCACTCCTCAGTCTCTTCTCTATTCATCCATCTCACTAGGGAGAAAAATGGTTTGGGTTTTGATAGATGTTTCTAAGGCAAAACTCCACATCTGATTGTTAATATATATATATATATTAACACACACACATAGTTGGAACCTAGTGAAGAATATGACTGTGCTAGAAATGACTAAATAAAGTAAGGAAAAGAAAACAAAGCCATGTGTTGATACTTTCAGGAGGCTGCAGTTTTTATAGACCCTGCTACTCCATCCCTGTGTCTGGACTCACAAATTTTGGGTCAACAAGCATTGTTAAAAAGGAAGGACTGTAAGTGCATTAAAAAGTTTCTAGAACTTGCCTCCACATACCTGGATACAAGCTCCATACTACCTATTATCTTTTTATATAAATATCTTCTTCCCACAAATCCTGGAAAGGTCAAATCCTGGGAAGTCATTTGTTGTCTCTGTCAACATACAAAGGAAGCACCTGCTATAAGATGTTCATTGCCTGAGGCCATCTTTGCTTCCCTGTTTGCTGCTGTATCCACAAAACTTTCCACAGCACCTAAAGCTTAGTAGTTCAGTAAATATTTATTAAATATTGTATGAATTAACAAATAAAAAGTTCTCATTGTTGGTGAAGTGTTCTCTTAACTGCCTACCTTGCCAAAAATCAGCGTAGCTGTAACCACCAATCTCTAGTCTCTGAATTCCACCATATGCTTCCTTTTAGGCTCCCAAGTATTTTGAGTTTTAGCCTAGATTTGGCCCAGAGGCAGGAACCAGACTAGCAACTTCTATAGCTATTTTGAAATTGGTTCTCACAGTCCTAAATTCCAGAGCTACATTAATAGAAAGCATAATGGTATGAAAGGCAGGCCGTATCTCTGATCCACAGAAACTGTGAGGTAATAAATATTTGCTGTTTTAAGCTACCATATATTAGGGTTGTTACATAGCATTACTAATTACTAATACATTACTAATACATTAAATTAGAAGTTAGCAAACACTTTCTTATAGGACCAGATAGTAAATATTTTGGGATTTGCAGGCCAAGTGGTATCTACTGCACTCCTCAGTTCTAACATTGTAGCCCAAAAGCAATCAGAGACAATGTGTAAATGAATGAACATGGCTGTATTTCTATAAAACTTAATTGACACCCTGGTGGTGTGGCTCAGTGGATTGAGAGTCGGCCTGCGAACCAAGTGTCACTGGTTCAATTCCCAGTCAGGGTACATAATTAGGTTGCATGTCAGGTCCCCAGTTGGGGGAGCAAGTGAGAGGCAACCACACAGTGATGTTTCTCTCCCTCTCTTTCTTCTTTCTCCTCTCTCTAAAAATAAATAAACAAATTAATTAATTAATTTTTTTTAAAACTTAATTGACAGAACATTTAGCCAGTCTATGGTCTATAATGTGCCAACCTCTGCACTCACTCAATGTATTTTCAGTCTTTATAATTTCTAACGGCTCATTGTCTTGCAGCTATGCTATCAAGAGACAAGCATGTTAAATTTGGATCATTGAGTTTGTTGTATACTGAGATGAGGACAACTTTCCCATTATTATTTTTTAATTACTATTAAAAAGTGAGGTTGGAGCTCTGGGGAAAGGAAAGTAAGATGTAGGGAAAAGTACTTCCCAGAGTTGAAGAAGAAATAAAAATCCAGACTTTTTCTTTCTTTTTTTTTTTAATCCCAGGAGAGTTTAGAAGAAGAATAAAGAGAGGCAATGGAAGGAGATCAGATATCCAGGCTTTACAAACCCTTGCCAAACACTGTGCACAGAGACAGAGGAAATGCATCTAGATTGGCAAATGTATCCTAAAAGCTTCAGAATTGGTCATCCAATTCCTGGGGAAACTGAAGGCTCAAAGCCTCTAGGAGAAATGCTGAATCATTTAGACCAAAGCGGCACACAGCTGATAGTACAACATAGGTTAAATGAGTCTGAAAGAAGGTTATAGCCTCCCACACTGTGCACAGCATACAGAGGCTACAGAAGTTTTCACACAGTCCACCCGGAAGGTACAGAAGCAATAAGACAGTAATGGAGTCAGCAGGGTCCGGGGCTAAGGGTGGCACCTCAACGACCACAGGCAATGGGCAGGGTCTAGGGCAGGCAGCAAGAGAACAGACTCAATTTTTACTTCTCTTCCTTCTCTGGAAAGGAGTCTCTCTGCATCTTTAATTTTTCTTTTTCCCAAAGCATCATTCCATAGGACATGCAAAAAGGTCAGGAGAGCCAGCTCTAATACCAGGACATTCAGCAGAGGCCAGCAAGCAAAGATTAGAGGAAAACAGATCCATAAGCAGAGGCTTCTCATGGATTGACTGCCTCTCCTCACTTCCGGAGAAGATATATACACACCCCGACCCTGCTGGCCTACAGGTCACCTTGGGAAGAGCAGAGAAAGGGAGAGGAAATCTGGGCAAGCAAACATTAACCCAAAAGGGACTGAGTGACCTCAACACATAACTGTTTAAATCAGAAGGGGTTGAAATACTCGTACTTAATAAGTTTATACTCTTTCCCCTGCTAAACCAAGGACAGGGGCTCATGAGAAAGTTTATCTCACGTATCATATTACTTTTCTATTGCTGCCATAACAAATAACCACAAACATGGTGGCTTAAAACAGCACAGGTGTGTTATCTTAAAGTTCGGTGGCTCAGAAATCCAACACGGGTTTCCTGGGCTATAATCAGGGTGGAAAAGGCTATTCCCCTTCTGAAGGCTCAAAGGGAAAATACCTTTCCTTTCATTTTCCACCTTCTACAAATGGCCTGCTTTCATTAGCTCCTGGCTCCCTCTTCCACCCTCAAAGCCAGCAATGCAGCATCTCTCTGACCGTATATTTATTGTCACATCTCTCACCCAGGCTGGAAAAGTTCTCCACTTTTGAGGATTCATGTGATTAAACTGGACCCACTGACCATGTAAGGTCATATGCATATGTTACACCTGGGCATTTTGAGGGTAAGGGTGCAATATTCTGTTTACCACAACTATGCCAAATAAAGCAGTTTATTCCATTTCAATTTGCTCTATCAGTAAATTTCAGACCCTGATGATAATAATACCCAATATTTAAGAATAATTTATATTCTGCACATATTAGAATTTATTAACCTTCTAAATACAACGCTCTCTACATAAGTAGCTAATTCCTTAAACTTTTCAACTAACCTTGAATTTAAAAATTTTCAAAGCATGAACTATGTTTATTGGAAGGAGCAACCTCACTCAAATATACTTCAAGGGCTCTCGCAGACATTCACCTAATTAAAAGCATGTTTTCATGTAGAATTCCAAACAGAAAGGTATGAATCATGTGTAACCAGTAAGAAATAGACAAGGCTTTTCAGTGAAAGGATTTTTAAAACTCCTTGAAAGCCTGGTTTGTTTCAATTAAAACCTAACAAACAAGTATACTCTGTCATTAAATTAAGCAGCCTAATTAATCACTGAATTGGCACCAACCAATGTAAATCATACAGGAGACTCCTACCAGAATAACACTTAGTATTAAGAGTAACACCTGCTATAAATTATGCGCACTCTAAATGTTTATAATGTTCTTACAAACATTAACGCATTCACATTGCTTGAGAACTTTGTGTTAGCTTTGTTTTGTTAGAGTGCTTGTTTCTTGTTCTGAGGGATTTTTTTGTTTTGTTTGTTTTTAGTTTTCAGACGAAAAATATTTAAATTGAAGCTATATTTGAGAACTATTATAGCTATTCTTTCCAAACATCTCTTATTACTGGAATTTTAAAAAAAGATTTTCAATAACCAATTATTGATTCAAAGGAAACATATCCAAGCTGTATATGACTGCCTTTCTCAAATAAGTTTTTAAATATAGAATTTACCATATTAGACCAGTTCCATAAAAGAAAACGATATATCTGGCAGTGAACATATTTAGAAATTATTTGGAGAAATTAAATGTCTGGGGTTTGCATTCTTTATAGTTACCACAGATGTCATAGACATTGATAGAGTTGCATTTTTCTGAGGTTTTGCAGCCACTGAAAATAAGCTCTTTTTTTTACTATCAAATAGCTTAATGGAGTTGTATAGAAGCCTAGGTTTCATATCTTTTTTTAGCACTCACAGGAGGAACTCTCTTCAGTTTTTTTTCCAAAGCTTTCTTTCTAGGCAAGCTTTTATCCACTCTACGAAACTACTACTTTTACAGAAACTTCCCTCAGAAGAGCAAAAGTACTATAACATTATACTTTTAAATTATTACCTACATTGAAGAAAATTTTCATCATCTCTTCTGTTTGGTCACCTGAAGACATACACAAATCAACGCAATCTGGTCACTTGAAAAAAACTGGCCACCTACAATCAACAAGGAAGCATTATGTGGACATTTATTGCAGGCAAGACACCTTTAAGTAGCTATATCAAACACGGAAGCAATAAAAGAGAAAGGTTATAAGTGAACATAAGAAGTGTAAAATTAAATGTTGTGTGCCCACCCATTTATACATGTTCTTTGACTAGACCCTTCCCCTTCTTACCCCCTTCTCTCCCTCCTGCCTCCCTGCTTGTTACTGTTAGTTTATTCCTTGTTTACATACCTCTGGTTCAATTTTGCTCATTTGTTTGTGTTGTTCATTAGTTTCCTGTAATAGGTGACAACATAAGGTATTTTTCTGTTGTTGCCTGGCTTATTTCGCTAAGCATAATTCTCTCTAGTTCAATCCATGTTGTCACAAATGGTAGTTCCTTCTTTTTTTCTGCTGCATAGTATTCCATTGTGTAAATGTACCACAGTTTTTTGCTCCACTCATCTACAGATGGGCACTTAAGCTGTTTCCAGCACTTGGCTATTGTAAATACTGCTGCTATGGTTTAGCTGAACTAAGTGGCTGGGTTGGTGAAGAATGGGGTGGTCTGTGGGCTTCACTTTAAAACTGGTTTCTCTTTTCTATCCTAATGGCTTGGACAGAAAGACCCCAGAGGCCTGAGAGGGGGGAAACCTAAAATATTTCCCTCAGCCCAAACTAAGTATAATGGACAAAAGGGTTTTGGACAGGTGAGATGTGCCTGGCACACCTTCCTGCAAAGAAGCCCTTCTTTTCCCTAATGTGGGACATTGAAAAATTAATCCCTGCCTTTTGTCATCTAGTGGTTATGGATTGAATGATGTCCTTTAACCCTGTTGCTAAATCTGTTGCCCCCAGAATACAACAATGATGCCAGCCTGTTAAACCAAGCACGCCATTGTCTGGGGACAGCCAACTGATCTGGAGTCTGCACGATCCTTCCCCATGTGGGAAGGCCACCCTCCCCTCCACACCCCCACTCTTATTAGGGATTTCTGGACTCAGTGGTAGGTAGGATGATGACCATGTCCAGTTTGAAGCAGCTAGAGGAGCTCGAGACCATCGCCCATTGTCATTTATAAGATTATAAAGGGTCTTAAGTCTGAGAGGGAGGAATTGTTATTTTTTATTGTTGAAATAATTAATTAATTAATTTTTTTTTTTAAAGAAGAATATATGAAAGGGTGAAGCAGGAGAGCTTGTATGTACGACTCATGGGCATGGACTTGGGGGGCATTGCTGGCAGAGGGGGGGTGTTGGGTGGAGGGGAACAAAGGGGAAAAATTGGAACTATTGTTAACAATATAATCAATAAAATATACTTTAAAATAAGTAAATAAATAAATAAATAAATGTTGTGTGAATGTCAAGAAAGGAAAGATGGTCCAACTGGGTAGATAAAGGAAAGCTCAGTGTAAGGATGTGCTGTTTAAAGTGAGCCATGAATGGTCGGAAGGTTGGAATGATTGAGGGGAAGGGTTTACAGTCATCAGAAATAGCAATATGAATTCCTAACTTTGCAGAGAATTAGAAGCAACAGCCATGTCCCTATCCTTAGCAAAATGTAGGAGATACAGATTGTAATGACCATGCAGATTAAAAAAAAACAAAAACATGGGGACTGAATAGTGAGGTCCAATCACTATGTGGTAACTTACAATTTTATTACCTTAGAGGAATTACTTAACTTTTCTAAACCTCAATTTAACACTGTAAACATTAAGAGTAACAAAAAGTTGGCAATGTTGTTTGTATTTGCAAGCAAGAAGCATAGCTCCTACTACAATATAATGTTTGAAATAAATGTTAATTATTTTATTATGAAGTTCCTCCATAGCAAAGATACCTCAGGCCTAAGTACTTCCTTACATGCAGATAAATTTCCTCTTTTAAGATTTCTCTACATTTAACTTCTAAATTCTCTTTCTAAAATTAACTCTGGGATCTGGAGACTAGAATCATAGAAATCTCACATGACATTTTTCCAGGAGCAAGCTACTAAAAAACTGCTAAATATAGAATATACAAAGAAGAGCAATATGGAAAATTATGGACATATAGGAAAAACATGGCTATAAAATTTCAAAATCACATTGCAAAATGCCAAGTGCTGAAATTTCCTATAAAACTTAACTGTATTTACTTTTAAGAGAAATAGTTTGGAAAATGTGGTTTAAGAAGCTCCTCACAATTTGGCCTACTACTTCCAATTAGGCTGGAACTTCATTATCAGTCCTGACACTGGAAATGGATCATTATCTAAACAATCATTTCCATTTCACAGAAATCCCAGGACTGTTTTTGTAACAATTGAGCCATAACAGTGCTGTTCCCATGGTTACCAAGAATTCCAATTTCAGTTCCTCAAAACGCATTATATCATGTAAGACTGTTCAATGCTTCAGAATAGGCTACTCTTAGTTCCACATGCTCTTTCTATTATTTTTCTCTAAGTTTCTCACACCCAGTCCCTATTTAAACTTTCTGTTTTGCTCATTTTTTGAACAGATAAAGTTTGTGTACCCGACCTATATAGTTATCATGTTTCTGGCCAATAAATTCAAGGTATTAGAGCAAAGTTAAGGGACAGGACTTGAGCAAAGGTTAAAACAATCAGCTCCTCATCACTCTCCATTGCCCTAGATTTAGTCCTCTGATCATGGTAAATACAGTAGTCCACCTCTCTATACCACGGTTCACTTATTGCGGCTTCACTGAATTGCGGGATTTTTAAAAATATTATATTTAATTATTTATCGCTGATTTTTCGCTATATCACGGGATTTTGCGGTACTGTATATGTATGTTGTTAAAGTTACATAGGTTTCAGAGTGTAGAATATGTTTAAGAACATAAGTAGTGTTTATAAAAGTGTGGAAAAGGTTAATAAGGGACGGGGAATGGTTTATAAGTGTGTGAGAATGGTTTATAAAGCCTTAAAATATATATAAATACTAAAATAAATGTAAGGTTCCTACTTTGTGGATTTTTACCTGTTGTGGGGGTGTCTAGAGTGTAATACCCACGATAAGTAAGGGAATACTGTAAGGGAAGAACAACATGAATCTTGACCCTGGGTTTCTCAGCGATTCAGTGATTCCATTGTATCATCGTTTAAATTTCTCAACAATGAAGGAATGTGGTGCTTAAAGTTCTGGAAGGTGCTTTCTCTAGAGATGAGTGTTTTAACCAGAGTCCACAGTATGAGCTTCAGATGTTCTCAAGTAAAATTATGACCAAATACATAAACATTTGAATAATAATTTTCAAAATAGTTGTACTAAAGTAGCAAGACTTTGTGATTGTGTTATTTTTTTAATTCTCTCACATTTCAATAGCCTACTTAGCAAATGTTGAATGAAAACTAAAAAAGAGATACTTTATTAAATGTGATACTTTGAACACATGTTTTGATCTTCATTCCTTTCCCACACCTGACTAAAATGATACTGGAAATATGTTAACAAAGAAAGCGTAATGAGGACAGAGAAGGAAATGACAGCATCAAAAGTTTGGAATCTATAAAGCCAACAAATGAGGATAACTAACTTATTTAAAAAGGGATAAAGTTAAATACACACCAACAATATAGTAACATCAGGAATAAGCTTAATTATTGGGTTGACCAAAAAGTCTGTTTAGATTTTTCTGTAAAATAAAAAACACATGTTTCATTTTCACCAATAATTTTATTGATTTGTATATTTTGAGTATCAGCTATCTTCCACATGGCATAAGATTGATTGTTCTCAATTAATGTCTATGTGGTTGCTATCAACTCCAACTGGTCTACCTGACCATAGAGCATTATCCGTCAAGAAATCTCCAGCATGCAACTTTGAAAAACACTTTCAACTCATTCAATCAGTCACAGCACCTTCTCCATACACTGCATGGATCTTCTTTTGCATTTCAGTTGCATTTTTACCTTTCTTGAAATAATAAAGTATGATATGCCAAAATGTTGCATATTTTCTTCCATCTTAAATATTAAAATGGCTATACAAAAATTCACCAATTCTGATAGGTTTTTTTAATGCATGCTGATATAACAGATGTCATAATACAAAATTGTTTCGAATGAAGTTAAAGACAGCTAAGTGCTACTAGAGCCATCTTATGGGAAAAACCAAACGAACTTTTGGGCCAATCAATATATCAAAGAACTCTTGAATGTTTAAAAATCAAGACATCTTTTACTCTAAAGAAAGGTAAAGATGTGGCTGAAATAAACACATATTTGAAAACAACTTCTATGTTGAAAGCCAAAAGCAATTAGACCCGCTCTCTGCCAAGATTCAGCTCTCTCAACCTAACTCAGCCAAAGAACTTTCCCTTCTCCACCCAACAAAAGCTACTCTGGAAGGGCTGAAGCAGAGGGATCTTATATTGAGAACAACTGAAGTCAGAGGTCACAGTAAAAATAAAGTATTTAAGTGACTAGACATATTGAATAGTGATATCCCTCCCCCTGTCCTCCCTCATCTCTCAGAATGCACCAGCAGCCTGGTTCAAACCATGGGCAGGAAGTGTTAGGATGACCAGCCTGTGAAAAAAGATACTAATGGCTGTGAATTTCCCAGTGAAACATCTCAGTCCAATCATGCTGGCATAAAACCACCTGTCAGAGCTCCCAGACAGCCTTTTGAGTGCATCAAGCTAAAGTATGAGTGGACACCCAGAAGACACAAGGTATTTGAGAAAAATCTTGAATATGAAAGTCAGCACCCAAAATCGATAGAAAAAGAAACTGGGAAGGAAGGATGAGACAGGGTAGGGACAGAAAAAAATCTTCTCCAAATAAATTAATGTCCCCAGAGATAAGAGAGTATATTGCAGCTATGGAACAAAAAGCAAGACTGCTATTTTCAACAGAACATTAAGAATATAAGAAAGTGCTCTTGAAATTAAACTCATACCAGAAATTTTAAATGCAATAGCAAGTTTGGAGGATAAAATGAAAACAGCAATCTAGAAAAATCAAACAAAAGACAGAGTTAGAAACAAGAAAAACAAGTCAGAGTGTCCAACACTTAACCAACAGAACCCCCAGATAAAAAGAATAGAGAAAACAAAGGCCAAGAGTTCATCAAAGATACAATCCAAGAAAAGGTTCTGAGAATTGAGCTTGAAAATGCCCTTCAACTTCTCAATACAGTGAATACATAAGAATCCATATCAAAGTATAAAATCATAAACTTTCAAAATACCAAGAGTGTAAATATCTTAGATCCTCTCAAATCAAAAAGGAAAAATCAGAAACCAAAAATCAAAATGTCATCATACTTTATTCTCCGATGACAATCCTGACGGTGCAGTAATGCTTTGAAAGTTCTAAGAGGAAATGACATCCAATATCGAAGTCTCTAGACAGAAAAATTATCCATCAATGGTAAGAATTGACTAAAAAGCTTTTACATGTACTTCTCATGTAAAATCCTTTTCTCCAGAGCTAGTGAAAAGGGTGAACCAAGAGAAATGAACCAGAAGATGGAAACTAGGAAACAGAGTCTCTAACACAAGAGTTGAGAATTTCTATGATTATGAAGGAAGACCCCAAAGCAACAACAGTACAGCTAGATTAGAGAGCATGAAATCTTACTCATAAGGGGAGATAACCTGAATGTCTTAAACAAATTTAAGAGATTATTTGAAATGTTTGAATGCGTTAAAAGAAGATTTATAATTCTGGTAAAAAGTACGGAGTTGAACTGTGATAGGTACTCAGATAATTAAACAAAAGAAAAAAGCTAGACAATGATGACTATAGGATAAAGAAAACATATAAGAAAGGAAATAAAATTAGAGTACATTACACAATATATCTGTGAATGAAATCTACAGTTATAAAAATATAAACACTGAATATTGATTTCATTAAAAGGAATGATAAGGTTATATATAGAGAATGGAGAAGGAAAGTGTTTCAATGAAGATGAAGGAGTGTCATGTATTACATAATTAAATCCTTTAGAGTAAGAAATTAATAATGTCTAAACTAGAAAAAATCAGTGCAAGCATATTATTTAGAAATGTGGAAGCAAATACTAGAAGAAACAGCAGAAGAATTTAAAATAGAAATAAAATTTGAGGTAGAGAGGAGTTGGGAAGGTGATGTTTTTAAGAGTCTTATTTATTTTTTTTAGTATATTTTATTGATTATATTATTACAATAGTTCCAATTTTTCTTCCTTTGCTCCCTTCTGCCCAGCACCCCCGCAATAATCCCCCCCAAGTCCATGCCCATGGGTTGTACTTACAAACTCTCCTGACTCACCCTTTCATATATTATTCTTCTTCTTTTTTTAAAAATAATTATTTATTTATTTATTTAGTTTAACAATAAAAAATAACAATTCCTCCCTTTCAGACTTAAGACCCTTTATAATCTTATAAACGACAGTGGGCGAAGGTCTCGAGCTCTTCTAGCTGCTTCAAGCTAGACATGGTCATCGTCCTACCTACCCTTGGGTCCAGAAATCCCTAATAAGAGTGGGGGTGTGGAGGGGAGGGTGGCCTTCCCACATGGGGAATGATCATGCAGACTCCAGGTTGGTTGGCTGTCCCTGGACAACGGCATACTTGATTTAACAGGCTGGCATCCTTGTTGTATTGTGGAGGCAACAGATTTGGCAACAGGGTTAAAGGACATCATTCAATCCATAACCACTAGATGACAAAAGGCAGGGATTAATTTTTCAATGTCCCACATTAGGGAAAAGAAGGGCTTCTTTGGAGGAAAGTGTGCTAGGCACATCTCACCTGTCCAAAATCCTTTTGTCCATTATACTTAGTTTGGGCTGAGGGAAATATTTTAGGTTTCCCCCCTCTCAGGCCTCTGGGGTCTTTCTGTCCAAGCCATTAGGATAGAAAAGAGAAACCAGTTTTAAAGTGAAGCCCACAGACCACCCCATTCTTCACCAATCCAGCCACTTACTTCAGCCAAACCTTTGAGTCTCAGGAGGCAGTGATGCAGACAGGATTAAGTGAGGCCTACATGTACAGACAATCACTCAGGTAATGAGATCATAGGATTATGCCCTTTGAAAACAGAAAACACATGTTAATTTATGTAATATAACCCACATACAAGTCTCTAAATCTGTAGGACTGTCTTATTGGAAAGACATCCAGTTGCAAGGCATTTGACATTCTTCTTGCCTGTAAATTAAACATCTTTGATAATACCACAGACATAGCTTAACTTTAAAAGGAAAACAAATTTTAAATGAAAAGAAACTTTAAAGATGTTTAACTGCACTACTTTATAGTCTACCACTGAGAATTGTGATTTTCCTTGAATCACAATTTTTCTCCCTAAGATTACCCTCCTTGTCATTAAAGGGACTGCATTAAGTTCATTTTTAATTTATCCTGTTCATTTGCATAAACACAACAAGAGCAGAAAATGATTACTTATGATCTTTAGTTCTGCTTTGCTGGAACTTACGCAAGGAACATTTAGGGTGACCTTCAGTCTGCCCTTCAAGGCACAGAAGCAGAACCACATACCTAGCATTCAGCCTTGCCTGTAAACACCTGTCTTTTCCAAGTCCTTCAAGTTTTCCATTGTGCCTTAAGGTCCCTTCTAGCCATCGTTCAGGAAAACAACCTTTATACCTTCCCTGGAAAGATTGCCATGGACTGGGCATCCAACCAAGGTACCAGACCTTTTATCTCGTGGGCTTTTATTACCTTTGAAAGTCAATCCCAGTTCCTCAGGGCTTTTTGGTAACAACCAGAGCCCAAGCATGTCTCCTTTAGGCATGACATTCCAGTCAAAGTCTTAGTCAAAAAAATCTCTATTAACAACTGGTCTTATTAGTTTTATGCAAAGAAACTTATGTCATTACTTACTTCTTTAGAATGCCAAATTCTGGAGGGATCAGATAGGGAGAAAAATATACAGTGTGAAGGAAAATCCTTGTCCTTCTAATATTCATTGAACTTGCATTTCCATTCTTTATATTTTCACTTTTTCCCCCACTAAAAAAATTTTTTGTTTGTTTTTCCATTACAGTTGTCCCACTTTTTTTCCCCTCTTGCTTCCCTGCATCCTGCCCCTCCTTGTCCCACATTCAGTCCCCACCCAGTTGTCCATGTACATGGGTCATTTATACACGTTCTTTGACTAGACCCTTCCCCTTCTTACCCCCTTCTCTCCCTCCCATCTCCCCCTTTGTTACTGTTAGTTTATTCCTTGTTTATATACCTCTGGTTCAGTTTTGCTCATTTGTTTGTGTTGTTCATTAGTTTCCTGTAAAAGGTGATAGCATAAGGTATTTTTCTTTTCTTGCTTGGCTTATTTCGCTAAGCATAATTCTCTCTAGTTCCAATCATGTTGTTGCAAATGGTAGAAGTTCCTTCTTTCTTTCAGTACTTATTCATTGTCATTTTCCCCCTTTGTACTCATGTTCCTCTCTGTCTCTCTCTATTTCTTCATCTTCTTAAAGCAGACCCTTTAGCGTCTCTTGCAATGCTGGTTTGGTGGAGATGTATTCTTTTAGCCTTCTTTTGTCTTGGAAACTCCTATTTCACCTTCCATTTTGAATGAGAGTCTTGCTGGGTAGAGTATTCTTGGTTGTAGGCCTTTGTTTTTCATTGCTTGGAATATTTTTTGCCATCCCCTTCTGGCTTGTAGTGTTTCTGCTGAGAAATCTGATGATAGCCTTATTGGATCTCCCTTGTATGTTATTAGTTGTTTCTCTCTTGCTGCTTTTAGGATTCTCTCTTTGTCTTCGAATGTTGCCATTTTAATTATGATGTGTCTTGAAGTGGGCCTGTTGGGGTTCATCTTCATTGGAACCCTTTGTGCTTCCTGGACTTGCATGACTCTTTCTCTCCTCATTTTAGGGAAGTTTTCTGTCATTAGTTTTTCAAAAAGGTTTTCTATCCCTTGCTCTCCTTCTTCTACTTCTGGAATTCCTATGATATGGATATTATTACATTTCATGTTGTCCTGCAGCTGCCTTAGTGCCTCTTCATTCTTGTTCAGTCTTTTTTCATTTTGTTGCACTATCTGGGAGTTTTTGTCTACATTGTCTTCCAGCTCGCTGATCCGATCTTCTGCTTCCTCTAGCCTGCTTTCAATTCCTTCTACTGTGTTCTTCAATTCAAAGATCATATTCTTCATTTCCTCCTGGCTCTTATTGATAGCTTCTATGTCCTTTTTCATGCTGGTGTAATTCTCAGTAAGTTCCTTATAGTTCTTCTGGAGTTCACTGTAGTTTTTCTGGAGTTCCTTGTAGTTTCCGCTGAGCTCATTGAGCTTCTCCATAATACATGCTTTCAATTCCATATCTGATAGTTGGCTCCCCTCTATTTCATTTAGCACTCTTTCTGGGGATTCTACCTTTCCTTTCTATGGGGGGTTGTTTCTCTGTATCCCCATTTTTGTGACTCCTATTGTTTGTTGGTGCTTCTTAGAATGATCTGCACTTCCTGGATGTGCCTCTGGTGGCGTCAGATCCTGTACCAATCTGGGCCTAGGCAGCCTGTTGGAGACTTCCAGGGATCTACTGCCTTTGTCTGACTTCTTTAGTTGTTAATCTATTCAATCTGTGATTAGCCACCAGGCTTAAGGACCGTGGGTGTGGCAGCTTAATTCCTGTAGGTGGGGCTTTTCTTCCCCTCAGGCTGATGTCACTTGGAGGGGAATGGTCTGCCTGCAGTGTGGGGATGAGTCAGCCCTGGGACCCAGTCGGCCGCTCCCCCAGTTCTCCCCTTAAAGCCACCACACCAAACTCTCCCCAAATGTCTCTAGTCCTCTCTGCCTTCCCTCTGCTTGCGCCCAGGGTAAGTGGGGGCCAAAATGTTTTTGTATGTGATCCACTTAAGAGCTCTTTTTCTCCAGCTGTTTCTCTCTGGCTAGCAAGAAACCCTGTGGCTTTTTGCTTTTCACAACTGGATAGTATTTTACTTTCCACTCTGTTGCTGTAGGCTGAGAAGCCCAGCTAGGGGTTTAGACCCTGCCCTTCTCTGGGGAAACCCCCGGCTGCTGAGCTGTTTCTCAGTCCCTTCAGCTGCCACCCGTGTGAGCCCAGCCAGCCCTTCCGTATCTCCATACTCCCTACTGGTCACGTTGTGATATAGCTGCCTTTTCTGTCTCTTCATGGTTATAAGACTTTTCTCCAGCTAGTGTTCAGTTGGTTATTCCAGATGGTTTCTCCAAAATTAAGTTGTAAATCCAGACTAGTTCTGGGAGGAGGTTAGTGTAGCTTCCACTTACTCTTCCGCCATCTTGTTTCTCTTAAGAGTCTTATTTAACTGTTTGATTTCAAATTGACTTATATGTGTAACTTGCACAGAATAAAGAAAGTAAAGTCAAAAGAAGAAAACAATTATAAAACAGGCAAAATAAAATAAAAAAGTAAATCTGAATGCCTTTCTAGATTCAATGTTATAAAAGTTGAATATTTCAGATGACATTCAAAATCACAACTTCCATTAACACTATAAAATGAAATCAGAAAAAAAAAGAGAAGCTAACATGATTTTTTAAAGGAATTTTTGAGGACTAAAGAACATGTATATTTTGATGAAAAGGTCTACTAAATGCCTCAAGCAATGAAGGAAAATCATTCCAACTTAGACAAATCATTATAAAATTCAAGAACACAAAATATAAAGAAAAATTCTTAGTTTCCAACTAGAGAAAAACACAAATGGGAGTAAGGATGGTATCAGATTTCACACAGGCAACACTGACTTTATTTTCTTCATTCTGTTCTCATTAAATTTGCTTTGATTTCCCTCCTAACGTTGATATTAATGATTATTTTAATATTTCTTTTTAAATAACAAAAATATTGGAAAGTTATACATGTAAATATATTAGTCAACAGTTAATAAAATAAGACACTTTAAAAACAGCAATCATGATGAAAATGACTTTAATATTAGGGAAAATAATTTTAAGGCTATAGTTCTATATCTAGCCAAATTAGCAGTCAAATATAATGTATATAGAATAAGAGCATTTCAGATATGCAAAGGCTCAGTTCCTCTTTTGGGAACTACTTACAGATGTTTTCCAGGAAAATAAGGGAGAAAACCGAGAGCCTCCAGCTAAGAAGTGGGGACTTGTGGCAAAAACAAACAAACAAACAAACAAAAAACAAAGATCAGTCCCTAGATGGAAACTGCAAAACATTCAAAAATGCAATCAGTGCAGATGGAAGAGACACCCAGGAAAATGAGGACTTCTTAAAGTTGGCACTTTCCTTAGTAAGTTGAAAGACCTTAAGGATTTAATTAACAGAGAAAATATAAATTAAAAACTAAGAAAAGTAAAATAGTATACATATATGAAGAGAAATTAGCATACCATTTTACCATTTGATATGCTAGGAACAGTTCTTAAACCAAAAATGTAAGTTGAATTTATTTATTTACAAACTTCAGACACAGCTTGTACACTGGAACTCACAAACTGGTAGCCCAGTGAGCTGCATTCAACTAACACAAGTGTTTTACTTGACCTATTCTGTGTTTGTGTGTGTTTTAATGAATGAGCTTCCAGCATATTTTAAATTTTATTACATTTATTGGGGTGACATTAGTTAATAAAATTATGTATTTTTCAAGTGTACAATTCTATGATACATGATCTGTATATTGCATTGTGTGTTTACTACACAAAGTCAAATCCTCTTTCATCACCATATAGTTGACCCCCTTTATACTTTACTCTCTCTTAACCCCAACCCTTTTCCCTCTGGTAACCACCATACTGTTGTCTGTGTCTATAAGTTTGTGTTTGTTTGTCTTGTTTGTTTCTTTGTTGCTTACAGTTTGATATCTGATGTATGAATAAAATCATATTGTTCTTGACTTTTTCCATCCACCTAGCTTATTTCGCTTAGCATGATATTCTCAAGATCCATTCATGCTCTTGCAAATGACAGTATCTCATCTTTTCTTATGGCTGAGTAGTAGTATTCCATTGTATACAAGTAGCTTATCCTCTTCATCCAATAATCTATGGAAGGACACTTCAGTTGTTTCCATGTCTTGGCCACCATGAATAGTGCTGCCATAAACATAGGGATACATATATCTTTACAAATAGATACCCAGAAGAGGGATTGCTGGGTCATATGGTTACTCTATTCTTAATTTTTTTAGGAACTTCCATACTGCTTCCAGCATTTTTAAATGAGAAAATTTCACATAAAAATCTGGATTATCAGGATGCTCTTAAAATAGTAGAATATTTTTGCAGTAATGGGTCCACATTCATGCAGGCAACATTCAGCATGTACTTGCCAGTTTACAAAGGGATATGTCAATCTCTTTAACTCATGCCTGCCTGGTCTCTGTAGCTTTTGAAGTTTTGACACTTCCTATACACAGAGCACTAAAGGTTCAATTATGGTTGCAAAATAATAGAAAATATTATAAATATTTATTGACAATATAAAAATTACCCATGACTGAAGCTAAGCACTGAAGAATGAAGTGAAATGAAAGCAAGAGTAGAAATGATAGTACCTTCCTCTTTCAAATTTGAAAATAAGCAATTGAAAGAATAAGGTATGTTAAAACACATATTCAAATGAATAAAAGTCACAAATAGAGAAATTAAAAATAATAACATGACTGTATTGGCATGGGGGAAGGGAAGTGAGAGATTGCCTTAAGTGTCATAAAATGTTGGGCACTGATGTCTAAAGCTGGTAAACCAAAAATAGCCATATAACAATTTTAATTGTTGATATTTTACTAACCCCTAAAAAACTAAAAACAGGATAGTTTAAGAGTTTACGGTAATTCTCTAGGATTGAGATTATGTATGTGTGATAGGGTGTGGTAGGAATTGTTGCTTTTACTTAGAAGCCATGCTTTCTCCCACCAGTTGTTTGGAGTTAGAAGTAAAGATGTCATAACATTTTAATAATCAAGTAATTAATATGTTTCTTTTATTCTTTAATAAGTTTTTACTTAAGTTTTTAACGTGTGCATATTATACTTTGATAGTGGGTGGAACACATAGTTATATTAAATTAAACATAGAAGAATACACAGAACAGTTAAAAAAACAGAAAAAATATAGATGCAACAATTAAAAATAATGCAGTTGCGCAATATTGACAAAATAGTCAAAATACAAATCAATGAAACAAAAGTAGCAGCATACATATGAAACAAAATTTTAAACTATAATTTTCCATGTTATTCCAGTTTCAACTAAGAGTACAACAGTACAAATCAGAGCAATTTCAGTGACCACTGCAACTACATAATCTAAAGGATTTCCAAATGTTGTGGTCCCCAACCAGTTTGCCCATCATTACTATGTAAGAGTTAACTAAGGAATCAGTTAAGGAGATTAGAGAGGGAGAATTTGGAGAGGGGAATAAAGTTGCTCCCATGCTGTGGCATTAGGCCTGGCAAGCATGAGTATGTGTATCTTTTTCCTATTAGGTCATGAAGCTTATTTTGTAAGTAAGTACATTTTTATATTGGAAACCTGTTTATAGTAGAAACTGAAATGGATTTTTAAAACCCAGTCCAGTGTTATATCAAAGATCCAAACTTTTATCCAAAATAAATGTAGGTTTGCTAGAATGATCTATTTGGTAATAGAACAAGAATAAGCCAGTAGGGCCAAAATATGAGTTTCCCAGAGCACTGTGTCAGGGCACAAATATGGGTTCTATGAGCGGAAAATGGCCACCAACATCCTGAAACAGACCCCACACAAAAGGATGTCTGAATGAGTGGAGTCACCCAGCAGAGCCGTGACCTGCAAGAAACCATGGTCCCGAGGGAAAGGCAAAAGCAGCCAGTAAAAGGGCCTAGCCTAACTCAACAGAAATGGAGTTGACAAAAGGATGTCTGAATGAGTGGAGCCACCCAGCAGAGCCGTGACCTGCAAGAAACCATGGTCCCGAGGGAAAGGCAAAAGCAGCCAGTAAAAGGGCCTAGCCTAACTCAACAGAAATGGAGTTGACAATGCCAGCAGTCGTCGTCGGCAGCCGTCCGTCTCGAGAGACGATGGTGTAGCTTCTTAAGAGTCTATCTGCACCGCCAAGAATGGCTGTGCAGTCCGACTCGGGAGTGACACGGTATCTGTCTCCTCCCGTGTTGAATCGACATCTTGCGATGATGCTGGAGTGTCCTCTCCAGTGAAGCTGAAGCTACAGAGCCTGGGCAGGGTGATATGGAGGGTCTGCTGTTGCCCATGCAGCAGACGCCCCCTCTCTTCGCAGCTGAAGGGTCCAAGGGAAAGACAAAGTCAATACAGCTTGGCTTCAGATGCGCCGCAGGAGTTGCCGGTGTTGACTACAACGTCAAACCGCCTTAGGGACTCCGGCTCCGGATTTTCTGTCGGGGTTTACTCCCTTAGCCTTTCCCCTGAAGAGGTATGCCGCAAGGCAGCGGAGGTTTTTTGGAGTCAGAGTTTTCCTTCTCTGAATGCCAGCAGTAAGATCTGAAGAAACCAATAAAAGTGACCCACAAGAAAAATATTTTATAGATGATATTTTTCTTAGCATTTTTATATGCAAACCACTATTCCAAGCATATTACATATATGCATTAATTTAATCTTCATAAAAACCCAATATGGTAGAGTCTATTACTATTCCCACATTAAAGATTATAAAACTAAAGCGCAGAGAGGTTAAATAAATTGGCCAAGGAAACACAGATAGCAACTCGGTGGAGCTTCAATTTGAATCCAAGTACTCTGGCTCCAAGGTCTTGGTCTTTAATGACTACACTAAAAAATCCCCTTAAAAAATAGACATTGCTTATTAATCACACAAAGGCCTCAATGCCAGGCTACAACTATCGCAGCCACCAAAATTCTTGTGAAGTTCCTCTTACTTTCTATTCATTTCTCATACAATGAAAACAGACCTAGAATAGCCTTCTAGAAAATGAAAGTTGCCTAGTTGTCAGTCACCCCCAGCTAACAGCCAACTGTCACATGAGAGCAAGCTTAACAGAGACCAGAATAACCATTCATTTTAAATCACTGGCTCACAAATGCATGAGTGAAATAAATGGTTACTATTTCAAGCCACTGAGTTTGTAGATAATTCATAGCAAAAGATAATTGCTACTCTCTTACGTCAAGATTTCCTTTTGTAGTCACCACGGAAATAGTCAAGGACTTGGTTCCTAAGTGGGAGTGATGGTAGAGAGGACCTGTCCAGAGAGGTGCCACCAGTGGTAAGTGGAAGCCAGGCATTTGTCTCCATGATAGATACAGAACTCACAGGCTGGCACAAAAGCCACATGTGCAGGGAGGGCCACCGCAGGAAAGAAGCCACATTCTATGTTGTGGAGCTTAGACTGAATCATCCATTAGGGTATTCCCCCTGTTTATCCAAACTTAGTTGATGGCCAGTTAAATAATTTGTCTCTCATTCTATACTTATAGGCAAAATTTTAAATTACATTTTAAACATCAAACAGTCTGGCAAGATATGCCTTAGATGATGCTCATGGAGGATTTAGTAGATTGGTACAGACAGTCTATCTGGGAACAATGTGGTGATATATCATGAACTAGAAACATAATCACAGGCATTAACTTAGGAATCCCAATTCTGTTGATTTATTCTAAGATAGAAAATTCAAAGGCATTTTAATTTTTTAACTGTAATCATGTTCAAACTCTGCAGTACCTGGCTAGCCATGCAAGTATAGTCTATTACTAGAAAAAGAACATTCTCATCCTCTGTTAGTTGATTATAAACATATCTGCAGTGAGAGTACGGGGCAACTTCTATCAGTATTTACTATTGTATCATCTTTCAGTCAATCCAACTCATTGCTTATAAATAAAGTTTTATTGGAACACAGCCACAGCCATTCATTCACTTACTGTCCATGGCTACTTTTGATGAAAGTTAGAGAGCAAAAAACTTTTTGATTTGAATTGGATTTATATACTCCACAGAACCATATGAACTAGCTAAACTTCCCATTTTTAATCTACAAAACATCAACTTTTTATGAGTTAAGTCCAACACTTTAGAAAAAATAAGATTGAATTCTTATGTAAAATTAAAGGGCTAAACAAATCTTTTACTTGGATGGGTAATAACCCTCCAATGTAGGCGTAGGACATGAAATAGTGTTAAGCAAAGCCAGGATATTTCTGAAGAAGGAATTTTATTCTCCCAACAACGTAAAACCAGACCTAACAACATTTTAGTTTTAGACTGTTACCATTCAAGTGAGAGAAGGAGAAAATACCAACCATCTGATTAAAAGCCCAATTTAATGACAAATTAAGCAATGATAGCTACTACCCATTCTGAAAGTAGGTTTCTACTGAATAAATGTTTGGATTTACAATATGTGAAATAGTCACACAAAAGACACCATTGTACCCATGAAATTATACCAGTGCTGAAGACATAATGGATGTTCAATATATACCAGTTTAACTAACAATACATAAAATTATTTCATGAAATTTTAAACAAAAATGTGGATAGATTTCATCCATGCACTGAAAATGGTACAGTTAGAAGCATCAGCAAAGCACTTCACACTAAGTAAATTATCAATAATAAATGTTTATTTGAGAATAAAGTCATACATTTTTTAAATGCATAATCAGTATGTTAATATCCTACTATTCACACACCGTGTTAGTGGTTTTAGAAAAACATGGCTCTGTTCCTTTAGGCAAGAAAATTTAAATCCAGCTGGTGGACTTCCGGCCAAGATGGAGGTATAGACCTACACACTCTGTCTCCCTCCACAACTAAGAAGGACTACAACTACCACAAAACCAAAAATAACCAGAAGTTCCAGAAAGTAAAGTTACATGGAAGTCCAACATATAAAGTCATAAATAAGTGGTGCTTGTCCGGACGGGTAGGCAGGGCAAACCCGTGGCTGGAAGATCGAGCTGTGCTGTAGGCGGCACCTGCAGCAACAAACAGTGGGCCCCAGTAAGCAGACACCTGTATTTGGGGGGAGGAGAGAAGCACCTGGGAGCCGGCCCTGGCTGCAGACCAGACCCATTGACTCGTGATTCCAATGCAGGGAAGGCAGACCCCCATTGTCTCAGATTGTGAGGCCCAGAGGATGTGGGGATGCAGGAGGAGGCTCCCAGTCTCTCAGCAGAGAGCAACAGCAGGAATCCATCTTGGACCCCCGCCCCTGCGCAAAGCATCTCAGCGTGGTGAGAAAGGTCACCAGGTAGTGACGAGTACACGGAGCTCTGCCCAATATAGCATAGGAGATATGACAGTACCCCACCCAAGAAGAAAAGATAAACATAAAAGTCAGAATGGCAGAATTAATGATTGAAATGCCAATCACACAGCTAACTAAAGAACAAATAAAAGACTTGACCAATGAACAAATAGAGAATCTTTCTGAGGCTCAGTTCGGAGCTATAGTCATAAGGCAGCTTACAGACCTAACAGTGGGACTTAATCAAGACAGGGAAGGAATGAAGGCTAGTCCTGCTGCAATGAACAAAAATACATACAAGTGGTGAGGAAGGCAAAGCCAGGGATCAAATCAACAAATCAAAACATGGGGAGGGGACAAACAGTCAACCAGTGCAGAAAGAGGAAACAAAAAGTGAGGAATATGAGGAGGCTCAGAAACCTCTGGGATAGCTATAAGTGAATGAACATTCGAATTATAGGATTGCCAGTGGGTGAAGAAGAAGAACTAGAAATTGAAAAATTATGTGAAAAAATAATGAAGCAGAACTTTCCAACGTGGGAAAGGAAATAGACTTACAGGTCCAGGAAGCACAGAGAGTTCCAGATAAAATGGACCCAGGGAGAACCACACCAAGACACATTATAATCAAAATGTCAAAAATTAAGGATGAAGAGAGAATCTTAAAAGCAGCAAGAGACAAGAGAAGAATTATATACAAAGGGGTCCCAATTAGACTATCAGCAGATTTCTCAAAGGAGACTTTACATGCAAGAAGGGACTGACAAGAAATATTCAAAGTAATGAAAATCAAAGACCTACAACCATGATTACTCTCTCCAGCAAAGCTGTCATTCAGGATAGAAGGGCAGAGAAAGTGTTTCCAGGACAAAGCAAAACTGAAGGAGTTTGTTAGATCCAAACCACTGTTATATGAGAAGTTAAAGAGACTTGTTTAGAAGAAGGAGGATCAAAACTATGAACACTAAAATGAAAACTGTATCACAACAACAAACAGCAGAAGCTAAGGAATCAAAACAAAGGCAAACTAAGTAGGCAACGAGAGTGGGAAAAGAATTATAGGTACAGGGAACATTGGGGGGAGGTCAGCGGGGAGGGGTAAGGGGGAAAAGGGAGAGAGATGATGCAGGAATTAAGAAGTATAGTAGGAGGGAGTGGAGTAGATAGGAAGATGTTGAGAAGAACTATATGCACAACCAATGGGCATGGACCAAGCGGGGGGGGGGGGACAATTGGAGGGAGGGGAGGTCACAGGGTGGAGGGGAGCAGAGGGAAAAGAAATTGGGACAATTGTAACAGCATAATCAATAATAAATAAATAAATAAATATTTTAAAGATCCAGCTGGTAAAACACATTTAAAAAGTAGAGTGGGAGTTCAAAAGACAAGTCCTAATAAAGAGTTAAATGAATAAAATTGAAGATAAGTATATCAGTACCGTATTATATTGCATTTATCCTCCATGAAAATCAAACAGTAAAGAGGTCAAGAGGCCCAGATGCCAGTCTTGACTGTGAGGTTTCTTAGCTAGAATATAACTTGTTTAATTTCACAGTGTTAACCTTGTTTATTTGGTTTGATTGCACACTTTTCAGTAACTGAGAAACACTAAATAATTATTAAACCACCACTAACAACCGGCAGTATTCTTCTGAGACCTAGGTTTCTATGAAAGAACTTCTGTGGAAAATTTCCAACAGATACTGGAATCGATTTGCATTTTAAGGGTTTGGAAACACTTGAAGTATCTAAATATTTAAAAAACACAGAGGAGTTATATACCAGCTGTTAGCACATTGGAAACCACCAATGCATTAACCTGTGTTTCCGGTTTGACTCATTTTTGAATGGGCCTCAGAACAAAGGCCTCTCCTACAAGAATATCCTGAGATTACAAGGTGATCTGCTAAAAACCTCCCACTTGCAACTAATTTTCTGTGTAAATCAGGATTTTCGATAGCATGCAAACACATAAAAATACTAAAATAAATGATGTGCTATGTTTGCATAAAATCACAAGTGTCACACAGTAGCTCTGCTTTAAAGATTTTGTATTAATCAAAACCATTCCACTAGTCTCACTTACTCGCTATCACATAAAGGGGAAATATGTTTAGTTTTAACTTATAAAGTTATTTTCACTACTAAAACACCATCTGTTTTTATTTTTTTGTTCAATTTTTTATTTTTTTATTTAATCTTTATTGTATTTTTTTCCATTACCACTTAGTCTCCTTATAGCCCCCTCTACCCAGCAATCACCACACTGTTGTCTGTGTCCATGAACCCTTTTTCCTCTTTACTCAATCCCTCGACTCCCTCATCTTCCCCACTCCCCCACTAGGCATCAGATTCGTAGATGGAGAGCAGAATGACACCATCTGCTTTTATATCATGCAGTTCCACTTAACTTTTTATTTGAAAGAAGTTATTTCTGTTTTTTAAAAAAATCCACTAGAAGAGATGATCTGAAAAGTCTTGCCAATCAAATAGTGTATGATTCTTTGAACAAGACTCTGGTTTACAACAGCTATATGAAATAATTACATGTGTCCCAAGATCCTAAGATTTATAATATTACAAGCTACATACATCATATGTAAGGCTACTGCCAGAACTGCTTACTAGTTGTAAAATATTTGCTCTTCCCTCTTGGTTTTGCACAACACCTGCAATTTAATCAGGATGTTTTTGGGTGCGCCCGCACTTTCCTGTCAACATTACAGTTTTGGGCAAATGCCAAGATATAAGAGATTTTCATCTTGAGACTGTTTCCCTTCTTGCAACATCGGTTGTACTGTTGCCAAAAACATCAACCTACTGAGGGAACATCCTCTTTTACTCACTCCCATCCATTTCTAAACTCAAATAATAAACACTTAGTACATATGTCTGAATATAGCAACTTTTTCTGTCCTTTTCCTTAGTAACTCACCTACAGCAATCCTCACCAAACTCATGGGTCAATCTCTTTTCATGTGTTCTTAATACCCTAAGCACTATGCTACTCCCTTTTGATTTTTCCTTTTTTATTTCATTTTTGTCAAAGAAGATTGTCATAAGATCTGAGATTTCTAAAATTTCCACTTCATCATCCTGAGAGAACTCAACTATCTAATTCTACACAGAAACAGAAAAATTATTTCTGTTTCTGCTCACTCTGGTATTTGAGAATGTTAACTTCTTCAGTACCAACAAAGAGCTTTGTCTTTGCTTCTGTGGTAGACATTGCTTGCTAAGTGTGATCTAATACAGGGGCCAATTCCCTAGTAAGATTAAATGCTAAGGGAGAAAGTTCTAATCACCAAACAATGACTCAATGTGTTAAAAGGACAAACTTAAACTGAAACAATGCTGTTGAAGATAGGCATGATTTCCTGAGAGAGAAGTTTATGGACAAGAAAGCTATATTTATGTAGATACGGGTTTGTATCCTGTTAGACATTTTTTTCAATGCTATTGCATTTTTAATATCAGAGCTAACTATGATTATTCAAATTGCTTAAAGAGGTTAAATATTTATACTTTCTCGGAAGTCTTAAAAGGAAAATGCACCTGGCAGAAACATTCTGTAGGAGTGGTCAATAGGCCTGGCTCAGGCAACAGTGGACAATATTAAATCTGGTGAATTATTTAGACTTGGATGTTTTAACGAGTGGAAATATTTGATAGTTAA